>NC_031773.1:65308436-65369097 GCF_001522545.3 Parus major
ATAAAATAAAATAAAATAAAATAAAATAAAATAAAATAAAATAAAATAAAATAAAATAAAATAAAATAAAATAGTGTAAGGAAGGCTCAAGTTACTGCAGCTTTCCAGGTAGAGCAAATGCAGAATCCTTTAACCAATATTTTGGGTCTGAAACCTGGACTACAAGCTCACTGCAGCCAACCCAAATGAGTTTGTCCTGATTATTCCATTAGGATTTTCCATTCAGGAAATTGAAATGCACAGGACTCTAAGAGCAGCAGGGCTCCTCAGCTACAGCAGAAGCATCTTAGCAACAAAGGAAACAAGTGAGTATTTTAAAAACAAATGTGTTTCTTCTTGCTTGTCACGGAAGAGACAGAAGCGGAAGAAACGGGTTTGACACTTTTACTTATGTTTAATGGATTTTAAAGTGGCTCTTGGCAGTGCAAGGTATTCCTTCCAAAGGACCAGTGAGATGGGAGGTAGCTGAAATCTTGCAAATGCCTGCACACCAAGTACAGCCTGAGAAAACCAGTCTGGCACCCACAGAACGTGCTCTTTTCTCCTACCTAAAGTTAAAATAAATTTTGTTTGATCTTTTCCACCCAAATTCTATAGTGAATTTTTGAAAGAACGGGCCACAGTGAGGCCAGGGTGAGGCATATCCATTTGTCATCCTTCTTGGAAGAGCACCCAAAACACACTCAGTGTGCTCTCCCCCTCCAGCCTCTATATTCATATTAACAGTGGTTTCAGTTCTGTTTCATTTTCACTCTTGTCCTGTTCTGATCTGTCTTCCCAGGCAAACAGAAAAAAAATGGAGAATCACACTGAGTGGAAACCATCACACCACATACCCAGCTATTGCTTGTTCTTCTGAAAATTTTGGATTAAAAAAGGCTTCAACTGGGTTAAAATTATTGAAAGGATTGCAAGATAAACAACAGATAGAAAGAAATTTATTGGTGCATTGGTAGATTTTTCTACTTATTTCTTGTGTTTTGAAGGAGTGTGATCATTACAGAAATTATTAAAGAAAAACATAAACAACCCTGAAAATAAACCAATTGTCCTGATTAATTTCATTAGCTAATAGAAAAATTGGATTTTCTCCATATATGCTGCATTTATGTGCTACATTAGATTTTCTTGTTGCATTTTGCTTACTAACAAAAATTATGCTTTAAATGTTTTCTTACTGTATCACTTCTATCACCCCAAAACTCCTCAACAAGACTTTGCAAACATGCCAGCAAAAAAATAATAATTAAAAAACCTCTCCTGACAGCAAAAATATCATTACAAAATTATAAGTCAGTGGAAAACATATTATTTCCTTTCATACTTTTGATAATCAAAGTGTGTAAAAGCTGACATAAAAGTCAGATTCACATGAGCCTTTACAGTCTCTACAGTAAAGTCTTTTACTATCATGTAGAAACTCCAAATATACTGCAAAAGACTATGATATTTATTTATTTTCAAATATTTACACAGTACAAATAGAAACAGCCAAAAAGTTTCAAATCAGTCTCCAAATATTTTTATCATTGTTGGATTAAAAAAAAATAAAAAAATACAAATGTGTTACTAGAAAGTTAAAGCCATAATCTATTGAATACTGAATAAAGATGGTTCTTTATCAAACAACAATATTGAATTCATTTCCAAGAAGTACTTTAATTAGACACTTGCAATTTTAATATTCATAAGCCAGGACAAGAAATTGCCACTGAAGTTTATTTGGTTTAGACTTGCTGCTGCTTACCAGGATGCTGATGGGTGTAGAACTCCTACTGCAATACAAAAAGGCAACAATCATGCTTATGGTCAAAGGGCTTTTCCTTTGACCATAAAATTTGTTTCATTTCAAATTTTTAAATAAGTTATAGACTACAGGAAAGTATTTTTCCAAATATTATATATTTTAACTACTGTTTTTCGACCTTGCATACTGGGAAACCTAATGGAAATCAGTATTTAAAACTTTGCAACATATTATCTTTATGCCAATAAAGTTGCACAGGTTAAGCTTGAGTGAAATATTTTTATTTTCTGAGTAGACAAAAGCAGTATCTCAGGTGCAGGCTATTCTTCAAATGCTATTGGGTATAATCAAACTCTTTTAAGTCGCTAAAGATACAGCCAGCAACTTAAATTAAAATTTCAGAAGTGCAGATTTGGTGCTGTAATTAAAACAGCAACCTGTCTGATAGCTCTTCACTTCATGTCCCATAGCTAAAGAAAGCTGAGCTGTGATCTTAGTAGATTGCATAAATCTCTCATTGAATGTTTGAAAAGAACAAAACCCAAAAAACCCTTAAGCCAACAACAAAACCTAGGGAGGTAAGAGAACAAATTTAATTCTCTTTTGAAGACTAACAAGTTTGCAGAATAATTTGAACAATTTGGTCGTTGAAAACCTGGGGAGCATTTTGATATTTAAAGTTTCACAAGTATCTCTGGAGGCTTTGCTGTCCATGAAAACCAATGCAGCCCAGAGCAGCTGCAATGAAATGAACTTGGATCTAATCCTGTAATAATTTGGTCCATAAAGCCTCATTGTCATTTCCTGGAGTTTTCTTGTTTCTTTTACATCGAGAAAGGAACACTCCCTGCAGTCTTTGTGCTTTGGGGATACCCTTCCACTGAGCTGTCCCTTGGGATCTGTTCCTTCCCCCTCTGCCCACACTTCTCTGTCACTAGCTGGTCATCTTGACTGGCTGAAAGGAATCAATTCATTGCTGTTCTTATCAGTTTGAATGCTAGAGCCAATGAAGAGACAAAAATCAAGTTTCCTAAAATTTCTAAAGTAAATCAATCCTATAAAACAGATCAAGCTATTTCAAGATCTGGCTGACAGATAAATCATGCAGAAGCTGTTAACCAACACATTTCTTAATCCTAATTCTTCAGAATAATAAAAGTTGGTCCAATGTCTTTAGAACATTTAAAGATTATGCACATACATAATTTGCAACAGAAAATAATTTAGTCCACTCTGGTCTATATTACACTAAGGACAGTTTAATATTTCAGTGGAAGTGCCTGTTGCACCTCTGTAGTCTCAGAGATATGGTTTGTAATTATTTACACTTTCCTATGTCTTAACAATGACTTTTTGTCAGGGTTTTACTAAAATTTGTGTTTCCACCAACATGTAATCAAGAGGGGAAAAACCCATTATTGAACATGGTATTTAAAATTTACAAGGTGTAATTAGCATGATTATTGTCATGACTTCTGGGCCTTCTGGGTTTCATTAAAAATTTTTGCTACTCTTCCTCATCACCAGGTCTACCCCAGCTAAATTCCTGCTCCAATTTAGCCTAACAAACAGCAATTCTTTCTCTTCCAACTTCACCAAGCTTCCATGATCAGACTATTATTCTTCATTTTCTGAATGTTTTTGCCTTCCCTATTGTGTTTTCTTCCTAATTTCACCAGACAAATCCTCTCTCCAGGAGAATGGAATTCTATACCTGCACTTCCAGCTGTTCCATCGCCACCCTGACCAGCTGTCTGATTCAATGCCTCAAGCAAACTCTTTTTTTCCTCAGCCTCATCAGTTTCCTCCACAAAAGTGGTGATGGAATATTTTATTTCACCATTCCCATTTTTCTTTTCTCCTTTGGATATTTTTATTCTCCTGTATTTTAAGCTCTGAACTGTTGCTAAATATTAGAAGCAGTAACATTAGGAAGACAAAATATCCTTCCAGAGTCCTGCAAGACATTGGATTACATCCAGGAATTAAAGCTACCCTGGAGACTATAGTTTTTGGAAGATTCCCATACATCACTCTATTTTAGGAGATATGACACAAGGGCCTTATAGATCATTTTGGTAGACTTAAAGAAAATTTGTATTGAATCTATCACAATCTTTTGCATAAAGAAGTGTGCTCAGAGTGTACAACATTATAAAAAGGGGGTGCCAGCCTATGAAGAGATGAAAAAATATAAAGAAACTTGAGAACGTGGGAGAAATATCTACAATAAAACAAAAATGTTTTGACTAATGATTGGTAAGCAAAATATACTTCATTAATTAAGGATTTTGAGCATCAGGAACATGCTGAATTGTACAGTATTTGTAGGACACCCTGGGCAAGCACCAGCTCACAGTAGCAGCCACACAGTTTTTGGGAGGCATGCTCTTCAGTGCAAAATCAGAAATAGATGACTGTTAAAAGTCTTAGAATGTCATCCACTAATTGGTCTTTGTAAATTCTTAATGATCTTAGCATTATTTGTTGCTTTTAATTTTTCTTTCATTGCTTGCTGAAAAGCAGAAAATCATTCTGCTGGGAAGGGATGCCTAATCCAACCTGCTGCTCAAAGTTGCAGCAGATTCCTCAGGCCCTTTTTCTGTCAAGGTTTGCCTGTTGCCAGGAATGGACAGTTTATAACCTCTAGTCCCTGCAGCAGTGTCTAAGCATCCCCAAAAAGTGTCTTTTGATGTCAAAGTGGAGCTTCAATGTTCTCACGTTACTGGGCTCGTTACTTCTGCCCTTCCATCACCCACCCCTGGAAAGAGCTTCCTCTTCCCTTCATTAACCCATCAGGTAAATCCTCAGCTGCTCATCATCCATTCAGCACCTTCACATCCAAACCATCCAAACCCTCCAGAAGGTGCAGGTCTGGTGCTGAGGAGCCCCAGACTGAAGGCACCGCTGCAGACTCGGTTTTGCGCTCCCGCATGAAGGGAAGGAAGAGCAGCTCTCCTGCTTTGGGCTGTCTTGGTGTCCAGCAGTGTCACAACTACTCTCTGCACTTCTTCTTGCACAAAACCTTCTGAAAAGGGGTGAAGAAAAGCTAATTTGCATTCACTCCACGGCTTGAGTATCTTATGATGATGCCACAAGTTTATTCTGAACAGAAGAGTCGTCTGTTGATTTCAGTAGACAACTGTTTTAGTCTCTCTCCATATCAATATACAAATTCCCAAAAACCTAAGTGTTTGGGCTCCTTGAGTAAAGTAAATTTAATAAAGAGTTTTCATTGTGTGCTGCTCAGATGAACATCATGCTGAAATATTGTATAAACTGTGTGTTCCTATCTTTGAAATTTATAATTAAATCCAAATGTCAATATGATTTATTTTTAAAACATCTCTCAAAGACCATATTAGGAAAGGATAGAATTCTACAATATACAGTGGAGGAAAAAAATAGATCCTTAAAAGCTGTGGACTACAGACATGCTATTTTACATGAAAGATAGATTCAATAAACTTCTCTGGGTCAAGATTATTGGAGTGATTTATAAACATGAAAATGACAATCTGCACCAATTCTTTGTACATACCCTCCAAAAAGTAGCCTAAACTTCATCTCTTACTTTTCAGCAAGTTCACAGGCACTCATAAGAGCACAAGAAAGAAAAAATATCATTTTGTTTTACGTCAACAGTACTCACAATGCTTAAGAAAATTGGCTCTGACACCATTCCCATTTTAAATATACACTCCATTAATTTCTGCACTGTCTTTGCCCTACCAACTAACCTTAATATTTAAAGGTAGGATAAAGTAAACCATTCTTGTATCCCCTAAAGTATCTAGCTAACCTTTAACCTATTGATTAAAATCAAGTTTTTCAAATGTCTTGGGTTCATATAAAGTAAACACAGTCTTTATAAAGAAGCATTTAGGCCTTGGCTGCTCGGAGAATGGCAGGCAGAATGTTGTGTCTGCCCTGGGCCAAGCACAAGGAGCACATTCCACAAGGCAATTTCTTATTAGAAGGTGCAGAGGCGCTTCCTAACCCCTTCTCAAATCCCAAGCACCAGCTGGTGGCTGTGCACTCTCATGTATGAAGGCTGTCAGAGCTAAAAACCAGAAAGACCATGGGCAGAGTGGCCACTGATGGCACAAACATGAGGAAGCTTAGGGAGGGTGTCTGCTGGAAGTGTAAAAGCATCTGGGATAAAAGGGATACCAGGAGGCTCTAGAAGAACACAAAGCAGACAGCTCTCTCTAGAGAAGTTGAAACAGGATTTGGGGGAGTTAGGACATACAGTGCCAAGCAGAGAAATTATTTCAGCCAACCCAGTGCTTGTCTCTTCTCACAGATGCTTTAGGCACTTTGCAGGACCTTGTTGGATAATTTAAAATTAGTGGAGGACACGTCAAGTCCACTCTTTCAAAACCAAGTCATTGACCACACCCTCTCCCCACTGCCACCTACTGCAGATGAGGAGCTTCTTGGTGGGTGGAAAGTTTAATGGAATGCTCTCAGAACCTCCACCCCAGCTGCATCTCCAGCTGCTTTGCTGATGGGGTGACTTCATACACACATCTTTGTTTTATGTCTGCCCTCAAAGCCCTAATTGTGCAGTCAGGATGGGCCAGGTGCCTCTGTCTTCCCCCACCACCTGCTGACATATTTCCACCTATTCCCAAGACCAGGCTGAAGTGCTGAATGAGGGTTATCAACATCCATTGCCATAAGTACAAGCACAGAGACCAGATGGAAGGGAATGTGGTGCCTCAGACTGGGAGCTGCCATTAGCCACACAGTACAGCATGGTGAAAATCATGGTTATGGCTCTGCCATACTGGTTCACACACAATGCCAAGTTTTCCTTGGGAAATAAGAGCTGGGGTCTAAGTATTCTAAAATTGATAGGGTGGAATTATGTCTGAAACTACCCATTTATGAAGGAGAAATTATTGTGGCTTTCTCTGTCCCACATCTGGCTGTAAGCCCATCTTAAAGCAGTGCAGAAAACCCATCTGACAGAAAACTGAGGCTGAGAGATCAAATAATTAAAATCAGTTTGGGCATACTGCACACCAGTGATAGATGCTCCCATTTTATCTGTTACATACTCAGGCAAATTGCATTATATCCTCCAGATAAGCATGTGCACAATGATTATTTCAACAAATATTTCTTTGACATGCTTAGAAGTATTTGCCTTCTTATAAAAACATTTAAAAGCAATTAACAAATCTAAGGACAGCACTATTGACACAATCTTCTCTTGGGGAGACTGCACAATAGTTTACTAGTTTTGTTGGTTTTTCAGTAGTTTTTGTGCCAGTTAAGGCTACACAACTGCAGAGAAATTCTTTGCTTAATTTACACAAGGTATCTTAGTTAATCCAGCATCTTTTACAAACAATTTACTAAAGAGATACACAAGTGTAAAACTTGAAGCATAGATTATTTGTCCAAAGGTGTCTGCTGCTGTAAATTGTGTGTAAGCCCATATGAAGTGTAGTTTATTTCACTGTTGGACATCAGCTGCCTTTCCAGAGATTTACACCAGCCTATTTTATTACAAAACTTGGTCCTGAAGTTATTTACAGAGAAATTTCTCTTTGGTCAAGCCTACCAATGTCTGTCACCTAACAAATTACTTAGAAAAATGGGCACAAATGTTGATCAGTTTCCCCCTTTACTGCCTCTCAGTGCAAGTAAATTCTGGTAGTGAGTCAGCCAGAAATTGCTCATAAACTCTCTTAACATGACTCTCCAAGAAGCCTTTTGATAAAAAAATTATTGGCTTTTTTTTTTTTTTTTAAATCTTGGAGCCAACGCTTAAGCTCAAGGAAAAGACCTTAAATAGAAAACAAAAAGTTCCTTAAGTGGATGAGGATCATGGAAATCAAATATACACTCATTCACTGCTCTTTGCCTGCTTGCTTGCTTGCATTTCCACTCCTCTAAGCATAAACTGAACAAAAATACTTCCCTCCCCCAACAGAAAATACCTAAGAATACAACATCCCCTACCAAAGAACAAACAAAAAAAAAACCCAAAGAAAAATTCCTCCCCTTCCAAATAAACAATAAATAATAATCAAAACCAAATAATCACCTACTTAAAGAAAACCTCCTGCCAGTTTAGAGGCACGCTGCAGCACCATTAAATTTGCCCTGAACTTGTTAAATTATTATTATTATTATATTGTTTATTTATAATTTATTTATAATTATTTATATTATATATTATATTGTTATTATTAAAGTTTCTTTCAATGATCTTTACCAATATCACCTTTTACTCTAAAGCTCCTAAAACACTCTGCAGAGTTTTAAACACAGACCACTCACCACTATCCTCCTCCTCCTTGACAGGTGCATAAGTAGCTACTCTAAAAATCACCAAAGGTGCAGAGAAATTTAAAAACAACTACAAACAACTACCCTAGAAAAAAAAAAAAACACCACAAACAAAACCCTCCAAAGAGTGGAAGATATATTCATGCTACTTTCTAAACAAGCCCTGGCTTAGGACTGGCACTCTGGTACCATAAGGAAAAGTCAGAAGGTGCTGAGAACATCTAATCCACCGCAGTGTGTCCCTGGGGCAGGAATTAGTGGCTTTTGTGGAACCTCAGGAACAGGCTGTACCCAGACTCCACACTCTGTGGGCTGGGTGACTCACTCCATTATCACCTCCTGTCTTTTATTAAAGGACTGTGGCTGTAAGTGCAACTTCACCACCCCAAAAGCAGGCTCTCCCAACCTTGTGCAGCTCTCCAGCCCATGGGAAACAGGAGCCTGTTTCACTGCACAGAGAGAAAGTAAAATAGCTATGCCCTCTCACCCCTGCCTCCCCTCCCAGCCCCAAACAGAAACCCAACAAAACATTTTAGGATCTAATAGCAGTTCCCACAAATGCCAACAATTCAGAGGAACAGGTACAGCCATGCCAAGAGGTGGAAGCTAAAAAGATTTGACAGAACCAAAAAGAGCTGGAAATTACTATGGAAGCAAAACAAGATTGCAACTTTGTGTTTTGTGATATAAAATCAGTATTTAGATAGGCAGGAATATTTCCCCCAAAGTCCTAAATTACTGCCCTCAAAGAACTGCGATTGGCTTTTTGATGTGCGATCAAAAAGTTTAATAAAAATATGACTGTCCATAGCAACTTCCCCACCTTCTACTCCACTGTTTTGAGGGAAAACAGCTTGTTCACAATTGTAACTCTCCTACTTCCAGGGCTGTGTCTCTCTCTGAGGTGTTAACAAGCCACTTACATCTAAAGCAGAAGGTAACTCCAGTTTGATGCAAGACAGCGTCAATTTATTTAGCACATCTGTCACGTACACTCTGCATCACCCACAGATGGTTTTGAATACAAGTTGTCTTTTGCTAGTCCTACAGAGCCAAAACTTAGTGAAACCAAGCTAAACTTTGCTCATTTTTTGTTTGTTGATGTATTTTTTGGTTTATTTTAAAGCTAAGTGCAATCACTTGATGCCTATTTAAAAATCATTAAGCAGCATGGCTGGGACTAAGAGCAAAGCCAAAAGCAAGTGCAAGGCATCATAACCCATACACATGTCAAAGAGCACTGCCCAAGGCTAGCTGAACACACAGGCCAGGGAAGAAGGCTGTCTTGGTTTTAGACTTGGAAATGGAATGGTTTTAATGCTTTAAAGGCTGGACAAACATAGCTAATAGATCTCTAGATTTGCCTTCTTGCTTTCTCCTCTGAAAATGATATTGCAACAGAGCTTTGGTAACAGGCAGATGTTTGCTGGTTTGGAAGTGCTGTTTATTGACTCTTTTGCTCTGCTATAACTTTGAGCTTCCTTTCCATTAATTATGTTTCTTGCTGCTCCCTCTCTCTCTCCTTTGGCCTGGAAGCTTGCAAGAGCAGCATCATCTCACATGCAACACTCCCAGTGGCCACTAAAAATCATTCATATGCACAGATGAACACCTGCATGAAGAATGTTGGGGTATTTTTGGTTTGTTGTTTCATTGGGTTGTTTTTTTTTTACCAAGAAAAGACAGAAATCTTCATACAATATAAATAACCCTTAAAAAAACAAAAAACACCCAAATCTACAAAACCCAAAAAACTTGACCCTCACCCCCACAAAAAAAAAGGCTAAAATTCACTATTGATTTAGTGCCTCCAGTTCAGCAAAGACAAGATAGATGTGCTGGAAAGTCAGCTGCCTATGTCCAGTGCTATGCATTCTTTGCTCTGGGTGTTATCTGCTGAAGTTTTTCTCTCTTGGACAGAGCACTGAATTGCAGATTTTAAGGCAAAGTGGTAAAGTTACTTTTATATTATATCATAAAGTGGTATAATTACTTTTTTATTTTAGACCTGGATCCTCAGAGCTTATACAGACAAAGCTGTGATTAATAGGCCTTGGACTGAGTGAAAAATACATGTCTTTCCTCTGTCTATATGTCTGGATAAAGTAAACCAAAGCACAAAGCCTTTGTAATATGTCCATTGATACCAGTTCATTTATCAGAGAAGATAGAAAGGGATCTGACCCAGGAGAAATATTTACTTCAGCCAGAAATACTCTGTGCCTGTAATGAATTCATCATCTGGTTTTCTCCATCCCCTGTGTTGAGATCTGGAGAAGCTTCCTTGCTTGCTTGCTCTTTTTGCCTACTGTTTGGCACAGGAGCTGTTTGAGCAGAGCTGAGCTGTAAATGCCATGATCACAAATGCAGCATCTAGCTGGCACCAGAGAGAGAAAAGCTTCTATTTACAGCTCTTCTGGGCAGTGCAAGGCGGTGGAAACGCTGCTGCTCTGCCCATCCTCGGGATGACCTTCACAGGAATATACCTTGTGCTTTGTGACAAGCTATGACAAGGCCTTCAGGTTTGTCAGGATGTTCCTCCCATCCCCTCCCTTCTCCTCTACAATATTCTGGAGTTGCTCAAACCTGTATTTGAACAAAAGGCATTTGAAGCAGCTGCATCTGAATGGAAATTGGACAGGTTTCAAACAAAGAGGAAGACACATGCTGACCTTCATGGTAAGTACTGGGAAATACTGAAAGCTAGAAAATTCTCTTTGACTCTATAAGCTTTTAAATCACCCTTTTTATTTTCCTTTTTATATATTTTTTTCTCTCTAACTCCTGTGCAGCTGAGTTAAAACAGAACTCTTTTTCTCCTTAAGTAATGAGGTAAAAAACAGCTTATGAAGTTTACAGAGAAGCTCAAATGAACTGACAGACATTTAAGCAGAAATTTCTGAAAAGAAGCAGAAAGGTATTCTGAGTTCTTATTGCCATCAAGACTATTACACAAATCCTAAATAAATACAGTGAGCAACAACTTACAGTGTGAGATGGATATAGAGAGGTCAATGTGCAGATATGATCACAATATTCATGTCACTGAAAGAGTACCTCTGTCACCTGCTGAGTTTTATTGCCTTAAATAACTCCTTTAAAATATGAAGTGCATGAATTGCATCCACAATGATAATTGGGGCACAAAGAGCCATGAGCAAAAGTCCTCCAACAAAGTAATTATAACCTGGCCACTGTCAGTGATGTGCCATGTAGTCTGTCCTGGGGTGGTCACATACCAACAGCAAGGAGGAAGTAAAAACTCTGTCACTGCAAAACTCCTCACAAACCCTAGAATTGCTGACTTGAGCCAGAAATAGATTTCTTTAGTGTGTATTACAATGTATGTGGATATGTCAAACTTAGTGATTTCCTTTTAAATCATTTCATTTGGAAACCTAAAGAAATTGTTAAGAGTACCTTCACTTGTTAATTCTGTGTTGATGGTTAAATAAATGACTACTTCTTGCCAAGACATCCTTGTAAAAGCAGCTGTTGAAATCAAGTGGCTCTTTCCTGACTGTTTCCAAGATTTAAGTAAACAATGTTTTATCAACAAAGTAGCCTCATTTGAGTGTTTTGGACTTGCCTGCAACAAACTGAAGACAAAGATCTCAAATGTTCCTAGATAAGATTCAGTGGAAGTGCAAAAGGTAGTGTGGGATGCCCAGATTCCACCCTGCATTAACTCTAAGGTAAATACTGTTTATACAGGCAGTGTAATAATCACAAAACCTTGTTAAACACTAGCTAATAATTATACTTTGTACTTATTCAGAGCCTTTCATCTCATTGTCTCAGAGCCCTCTGCAAACATAAGCCTACATTTTTACAACATTGTGGGAGTAGCTAAACAATTACTAAAGATGCCATATCCCTGGGGTAGAAACCATAGAGCTGCAGAGTCATAGAATGGTTTGGGTTTGAAAGAACATTAAAGATCATCTCGTTCCAACCACCCTGCCATGGGCAGGGACACCTTCCACTATCCCAGGCTGCTCCAAGCCCCATCCAACCTGGCCTTGGACACTCAGGGGTGTGGCAGCCACTTCTCTGGTCAGCCTGTGCCAGCCTTACCACCCTCACAGGAAAGAATTTTTTCCTCATATCCGATCTAAATAGATTTCTATTATATATATATATATATATATATATAAATATAAAATATATCCTACTCTCTGTCAGTGTGAAGCCATTCCCCCTTGTCTTGCCACTACAAGCCCTTTCAGAAAGTTTCTCTCCATCTCTCTTGTAGACTGCCTTTAGGGTTTCCCCAAAGACTTCCATTCTCCAGGCTGAACAATCTCAATTATATCAGCCTTTCCTCACAGCAGAGGGGCTCCATCCCTCTCATCCTCTGGATTCACATCCAGCAGCTCCATGTCTTCCCTGTGCTGGGATCCCAGAGCTGGATGCAGACCTGCAAGTGGTTTCTCACCAGAGCAGGGCAGAGGAGCAGAATCCCCTTCCTGGACCTTCTGGTCAGGCTGCTTTGGATGCAGCCCAGGACGTGGTTGCATTTCTGGGCTCCCAGTGCACCTTGCTGGCTCGTGTTGAGCTTCTCATCAGCTAACACCCCCAAATCCTCCTCCCCAGGGTCCAGTCTCAATCCATTCTCCCTGCTTTCTGTGTTTGGCATTGCTCCAATCCTCTGCAGGACCTCGTGCTTGGCCCTGTTGAACTTCATGAGGTTCACACAGGGTCACCCCTCGAGACTGTCCAGGTCCTCTCTCTGTGAAGCAGGACAACTCTCCACATCCTTACCTGGAGTTAAGGGCAGATTCCATAAACCTGCTGTAGGAACTGGCTACACTGGAGTTTTTACATTAAAGGTAGCTGACTAAAAATTAAGCCCTACTTTCCTTGGGCTCTATTCATAAGAACAACAAAAATTTATTTCTTGTAACTAAAGGTCAGGCTCTCAAACCAGTGACACAAAGACATCCCGCACAGCAAATCACAGACCAGAAAAAGTTTGCAGCACAAACATTAGGAAAGCCAGTCAGCCATCTTCATCTGATAAACTGGTTTTGGCAACAAATTAAAACAGTTTTAATGGCTTGTTCTTGCATTTTAAGGTACTGGCTCCAGATTTCAGGTTTATGACAGGAAATGTATTTAACTGTTTTTCCTTCAGCCTTTTGCTCTAAAAGAATAATGATGGGGCAGTGACTACAGCAAGAGAGAATTTATGTCACTGGAATCTGTGAAGAAATGCCTCAAAGTGAATATCTAGCATAAAACCCAAATGATGTATCAATTTATGTGAATAGCACCATGGAAGTTCCCCAAGTAATCTGAAAGGCTGGCAGATGGCACAGGCTCAACTTCATTAAAAAACAATGTGAAATACCAGGCTCCAGACTGAGATTTCCTCTCTGAAAGCAGTACAGGGAAACAACTAATTTTTCCAAATATTCACATAGCCCCTGACTAGCTATAATTGAACCACTATCAGTGTCAAAGGACACATCTAATTTCCATGTTGTTGTGGCCAGTGTTTTGATTAAAGAGACGTGGAAAGCGAACACTGAAGTATGAGATGTGACGGAAAACAGGTCTGTTCTCTACCAGATGAGCACAGCTTCCCTTGCTTGCCCTTGCCAGGGAAAAATTGCAGATACCAAGGACCACAGTTTAGGATAAGAGGAGTGAATTTAAGTTCCTTCTGGATTCCTGGTGTCAAGAGTGCTTTATGCTGGTCTCATCCCTCACATTTAATAGAAAATCCCACAGTCATCTGGAGACTGAACAGTACAATACCTGCTGGTAATATCGTGTGTTATGATGTGTTCAGGGATTTTACTACAGTTTTCATCCCATTTATTTCCTCCCTACTTTCTCTCTGACATTTCACTCTAGCCCTTAGAGTATCTGCTTGCCTTATTTCCCTTTCTCTTATCCCTGCTGAATTCACTCCAGTGCTTCCCTTCTCATCTCTTCTGTTGTTTGTTTTCCTAATCAAATAATCTCCTTCCATTTTTTACTGAGCACCACTTACTTAATATTTAAACAAATTAAATAAGCCAAATCAAATTAAATGAACCAAATCAAAAAAATCTGCTGTCCCTCTGTAATGTTTATCTGTTTGTTTAATAAAATATATTCTGTGGGATACTGAAGCTGTGAAGTCTTCAGCCATGGATTACCTTAGCTTGTTTATATAGTACCTAGTGAAACAAAATCATATTCATAAATGACATTGAAGTCTTGCCATAATAAAGACAATTAGTTATATTGCTGCTGGTTAATAATACCAACAATCTAAATAAGAAGTCTAAGCATATAGATGGAAATAAATCCAAAGAAAAGTAACACACTAACTATTGTATACTAAACTAATTTAAAGCATGTTCTAAGCACAAACAACCCTAAAAAAATTAAAAAGAAAACCAATAAACCCCCTTTCCTTTCTTGGAAACTTCCCATCCAAAGCATTATAAATTATCTCTCTCTTGAGCTGAAGTTCCAAGAAGTTTGAATCAATATTACATCCCCAGCAGCTAATGAAGACTTGTTATGCGTAGACAAAACATTCTGCTGTTATCTCAGTAGGCAGAAAAAAACAAACAGAATATTTTATAGCTTAAAATATTTCCTCCATAAAACATTTTTAATACCATGTGATCCTGCTAAGAAAATATTCCAAGTTATTTTGTCATTTTGGTTTGAAATATATAGATGGCTCTTCTATCACTTATCAAAACACTAAACTAATTTTTCATCTCCCTCCTCTTCTAGGTCACATCAGATCCCAGTCTGCCCCCTTCACCATGTTTTCTTGGATGCACAGATTTATTCCTACAGGAAACAGCCAGAATCACCTCCTGGAAATTTGTCTCACAATATGTGCTGGTATTTTAGCCTAGCATTGAGGTGCTGCTAAAGATTTTGATTTTCCAGTGAAGATAGGGGAACTTTATTTTATTCTGCAAATAACAGAATGGAACTCTGCATCTCTTTCCAAGGCAAAGTAACACAAGGTGTGATGTTATCTGTTAGAGTTATAGCAAAACAAAAAACAAATGAGGTCTGGTGAGCCTTCTGAGACTATAATACTTTTCCAGTTAGCAACTAATTAAGAAAGAAATAATTTTCAGAGGATCAAGAGAAATCAAAGAAAGGAAAAAAAAACATCAGATAATTTCCTCTGCAGACTTTTCTAATTTCATTTATTTTCTAAAATACAATCCTTTCCTCCCTCTCCAGGAGTGTCTGGTATCTATTATGTCAGCAGAAAAACCGAGAAAATTTAAGTCCATACTGAG
Source organism: Parus major (assembly GCF_001522545.3). NCBI lineage: Eukaryota > Metazoa > Chordata > Aves > Passeriformes > Paridae > Parus > Parus major. The sequence continues at coordinate 65,323,758 of NC_031773.1, forward strand.
ATAATGGGGATGCTTTTACCTCCGTATTATAGACAGGGAAGTGACAAACAGGGAAGGTGGATGGCTTGCTTGCTGGGACAGGAAGAATTTGCATGAAGCAAGGAACTGAGCACAGGTTTACAGGTGTTCAAATCAGCACAACAGCCTTAGGTGTGGCTCTGGGAGACCATGGTTTGGTTTTTTTCCAGCCAAGTAAAACCCAGGGACACAAGCCCTGCTGAAATATCTCCAAATGGGTTGGTCCTACCTGCAGTAGCCACCTCCTTTTGCATTCTCCACTGTCTCCCTGGGGACTCTATGGCAGCATCTTTGATCTTTCCCCAGCAGCTCCAGTTCTGATGTATGCTGGATTGTTTTTTCTCAGGTACAAGAAGGAACTTCTGTGGTATTGGATTGGTGGTACTCAGAAATTGGTAATCCAGCAAGTTAAATTAGGACTAACAATGTCTGAGCTAAAACAAAATAGCAGATCTTACAAATAACCATGGGGTTATCACCCATCCCCTTTCCACCAAGTGTTTTGGATCAGCCTCTACAGAAAAAAAGGTCTGCAAGCACTCCATGTTTTAACTTTGATTCACACTGAAGTTTTTTTATGTTCTACTTCCAGGGGAGACCTGATAGCCCTAGACATCTAATTTAAAGTGAAATTTTGAGCAGCAGAGGCCTCGGGTACTTTGACCTCAATGTTTTGAAGCAGAGGACATAAGGCAGTTAAAATGGCCTATGGATTTAATCATTTTGCAATGTTATCTTCTACTGAAAATATGATTCAATTGTCTTGGTGATTTAATCTATCCCTTGATGTCATCAGTGCTTTCAAATTTTTTAATCTACTTGTTCAGTTCTGCCTGCAATGTATTGTACAGCCAGAAAATAAGATCATTGTCAGTGCAAGCCAAAGGTGGAAACCTTTCTGGCAAACCTGTGCAAGGCAAAATCCAGGTTTAGGGGATATAACTCTCTTTGGATTTGTTTGTTTTTTTGTTGGGTTTTTGGGGGGTTTTTTAAGATTAAAAAAAAAAAACCAAACCAAAATAAAACACCACCTTAGTGAGCATACTCTCCTGGAGAGTAAACCTCCACTACAGACCTTGTTATCACAAAGAGTTTCTGGGAAGTGGTAGCTGAAAAATATATCAAAAAAAATAGGGGATGACAAAGATTTTCCAGACAGAGCCTTTGCACAGGGTCACACCTGGATTTCACACTTTGAAAGTGGTGGGAGAAAAGGGTAAGGGAAAGGGTAGATTATAAACCTGGCCTTGTGAGCAGAAGGCAGCACTGTGGTCATCTCATCTGGCATCCTGAACAACACAGAACACTAATCCAGACATTGCAGAAAGAGCCATACCCCAAAACTCTTTGCAGAGAGGATTCTATTCCCAAACTAGACAAAAGACCCAACACTAAAGAAATGTTTAGGCTAGAAGTGATTGGAGCACAATTGGAGCTGCTTTCACATTTCTTGCTGGAACTGTTTCACAGATAGCAAAGCATCTTTAATTAGGGTTGAGGACCATCAGGAGCAGAGCACAGCAATCTGCATTCTCTCTCCTTGAACAGAAGAGCTCTGGGATGCAGTGTGCCTATTACAGCTTGGTCAGAATTTCTAACTCTGACCATTGGTCATTTCTAATGAAATTATTTCTTTTGTCACAAACTCTTCACATACGAAGACCAAAACTTTTCATGGAGGAGCACCAGGCACAAAGTAAGTTGCATTAAAAAAAAATGGAATTTCCAGTAGAGAAAGAAAATTAAATAAAACACAGAGACAGGATGAAAGGCACAAAATGAAATAATTCCGTGTTTAAAGCATTCCCATAACACAAGCAGGTTTTAATTTCCCCTTTTCCTGGACAAAAGTCAATGTATCCACAGAAATTGCTTTGATGCCAGTGTACCACGAGGCTGAGGTGATCATCACTCTTACTGGGGGGCTGCTCTCTACCTCCTCTGCAGACCTTTAATCCTGTGTGAACAGCTAACACCCACTGGGCCTCGCTGGGAAATGCTCCCACACTCAAGTTTCCATGGAAAATCTACCTTGGATATTGGATCCCAGTGCTCCTCTCCAGGTTACACTGCTTTATGTAAAATTGAACTATGTTAAAAATAGTTTTTAAAAATATGCCAGAGAAGACATTAGTACAGCTGATCCTGGCATTCAGCCTGGATAAGGCAGACAGGTTGCAGTCTTTATTCTTGATCTCCTGTTCTTCCAGCCTCCTTTTGTCCCTCTACACTTAAAAAAACCCCCAAAACAAAAAAAAAAACCAAAAAAAAAAATAAAAAAAACCCAAAAAAAACCAGAAAAACCCCCAACTAAATGCCAAAAAAACCCCTCCATCCCAACTAACCAACCAAAACCCACCAAACCTTAACATAAATACATAAAGGTAGTGGCTTTTCTTTTATTTCACTGTTAAACTGGATTCCCACCCCTTTAGCTGCCTCCACTTCAATGAAGCAGCAAATAATTTTTGTGCCAAGATCTGTTCTCTGTAGTTTTGTTTGTCTGAAGCAATATTACACTTGCTCTTAAGTAACTACAGTAAAGCTTCTGGGAACGTTCCTATAAGTAATAAATATAATTAAAGTATAATATATATTATAATTAAATATAAATAACAATCCAATAAATAATCCAAGTCAAGAAGGTTTTACATTTAGACTTTCAGCTGACAACTGATAACTCAGGTTTGAATTTTGCACATCACCTCTGAGCCCAGTTCTGTGCTCACTCTGTCCAATACCAAATTGATTTTTAGAAGACTGGAAGACCTTCTCTTGTGATAATCTCTGTTGGGTCAGGCTGGACAGAGAACTTTAGAAGCATGATTAAAAAAAAACCAATAAACAAACAAAAAAAAACCCAAACAACAAAATAAAAGTACCATCAAAGAAAGTCCAAACCAAAGGCAAAAAAGCCCAACAGAACCCTCCCCAAAACTCAAAACAACAGCTTCTCACCTCCATCCTCACCTCTAATTAATTTTTTGAATAAAGCAAATTAAATTAGAGCTGGGATTTCAAGGCAACCACCCCTGTATTGGAAATTGTGTGCATTCAAGCAAGAGGCATTTGTTTTTCCTTGGATGCTTATCTTTTCCAAATGATGGATTTGCAAGAAGGGCAGCTGCAATGGCTGCTAGATTGGTTTTGTGCCTTTAACTGATTCCTGTCTAACTTCCTCAGTTTGATTATGATTAACTCTGTGATTTATGCCTTCTTGAAGTGCATAACTCTCTCCTTATGACAGTTTCACAATCAGCTGCAGGGTCAAGGAGGAACCTCATCTGTGGACTTATTGTAGATAAACCCCAAATGGTCTAAAGGTCTCATTTTAAATAGAGAAGCCAACTTCTGGCAGGCAGTAATTGAGGGGAAGTCACATGTTTTCCTAAGGTTGTTGAATATTTCAACATAAGGTTTTATGGGAAAAGTGCTTTGATAAGAAAAATTGTGCAGCGACAGACTTGAGAGTGGTTTTGTTTCGTTACCAGTACAGCCAGAAGGGGATTAATGAAATGTGACAATTTGGAAAACAGGGATGAAAAATGTTGTGTGTTATTGTACAGTACATTGTGTTAGGTAGGGAGCACAGGAACATTAACAGAATTCCCTGGCCCTGGGAAGGTGGTCCCATAGGATCCAGAGCACACACACAGCTGCAGAAATAGAGATGCAAAAAGGCACCAGCACCTTGAGACCAGGGCACTGTGCTGAAAATTCAGTGTGACCCCAGCTGCTTGCTTGGTCACATCCCCCATGAAGGGTCACACAGTTAAACCCAACTTCAACAAAGCAGGAACCTCTCTGCCTTAACAGAGGCACCCAGGCTGGTGTAGGGGTGCAGGGTTTCTTGTGCTTGTGCTGAAACCTGGCACTTCAGCAGAACTGCTTTGGTGCAGGTGCTGGTGCCCAAAAAGGTTACAAATGTGGAATTTCCTCCTTCTCAAGCTGCTGCTTTTGTTGTTCTGAGCCTACATCCCTCCCTTTAAAGACCTGCCTCAATTATGAGTTCCAGAGACGTGGACAAGCTAGGAAGAAGCGACCCATAAAACCAAGTTTTAAGGATACAGAGCTGTGGGGAGAAGCACATTTGAAAGAGCACCACCACTGATGCAGGTGTGCTGGGACAGGCAGCACAAGCCTGCCTAACAATATGAGAGCACAGGTCACACACACTGGTGGAGGGAGAAGCCTAAACCACTGAACAATTCTGCTGAGAGGGGGCAAGGCTGAGATTTAATGACCTGCCTGAGATAAGAAATGCTCAGATTCCTCCAAGGCTGGTCAGTAACCTAAGTCAAAACTAGGCTGCTGCTCTGCAAGTTTGGCCCTGTGCCCACCCCAATTTATCCTTCATTCCTCCAGTGGTGCTGGTGCCATCCCACTGCAAAGCAGAGGTTGCACAGAAAATTCCTTGCTGGTTTTGTCACTGGATACATTTTCAGCTGGATCAGTCCAATGATCTTGCTCACAAAGGAGGATTTCTGGCTAGGGGTGGGGGAAACCCACACCTGTTACTGACAGGCCCCAGGGATACAGGTTTAAAATGAGTGTAAGACAGCACACTCCAAGGAAAAACAAAAGTGGCTGGTAAGGAAGAGGTGGTCTGGAAAGCCCTTCCTCAACAGCTTTTGTTTTCCAGGTCTCAGCTAGGTGCCTTGTGCAAGATGGTCACCAATTCTCAGCCACATCAGATTGGGGTGCACATAAAGACTCCAGAGGACATCCAAAGGAAGGCAGCAACTGGACTGTGTGCTCATTTGTCTTACACCAGAGAGAATGAGCCTGTCACTGCCTTGAAGGAGTGCAAGAAAACACATCCAAAAGGGTTTCCAGAGAGGAAATACGAGGTGTTTTGAGCACAGTTACTTTGTCTGCTCCCTTGAAGGAAGAGACAAGCCTGAACGTGTGATGAGCAGCTGGAGGCTGAGCCAGCAGTGTGGGGCTGCTGGGGGTGGCTGTGTTTGAGGAAGGATTATGCAGCACTGAGAAACCAACAGATTTTACTCCCACAGCTTTTATAGACTCGTTCTGTTTTCTCCAGGTTATAAAGTTGTTTTGAAGCCCGGGTCATTGACGTCAGCACATCACATCCATTCAGCCTTGGATCTTTCCTGACAGTGTTTTTTATGCACCTGTGAGCCAGCAGCATGTACAAGCACTGAGAAACAATGGGGAGAGAGGCTTTCATTGCCACCACGACAGCAGATGCAAGTGTGGCCCTCAAGGAAAGGTTAAGTCACCAAAACACTCAAATATGAGAGGCCTTTGAGACAAACTGCAGCCTCCAAAAATATGAAAAGCAACTAGAAAAATAAAAAGGCAATATTTTCTTTTCTTTTTTTCTTTTGTAACAAGGCAATAAATAATGAGCTTAAATTGCCAGGAAGGACAGTCAAGTGTTGACACAACTTTCTAACAGCACAGAAAGCGAAGCATGGGACCAGCTTACGAAAAGAGAACTCTTCTTCAAGAGCAGATTAAACAACTCTGTCATGGATGATTTAATCTAGCTGGACAGAAAAGTAAAGAAGAAGTTTCCTAGGATTCTGACTTAGCCATCAATACATTAAAAATAAGGATCTTTAAAACAAGCATGGGCAGCATCACGCTGCAGCCAATGTCATGACATGGAGCACAGCCTCAGCTTGCAGTGAGGACATTTCTCCCTGTGGCTCCAGGCACTCCACAGCTCAGTCTCACTTCTGCAAACCTCAGCACACTGCCTGGCCTCAAATTATATTGATTGATTAACTGGAGACAAGTGAGGGCCAGTTTCACTATTTGGGACAACTGGGAAGTGATTTTTTTACGCCTAGGAAGAGAATCTAGTTCATAATATTACCTGTCTCCTCTAGCTTAGAGCCTTAAATCATTACTTATAAAAAATGAAATAAAATTTAAAAATACATAGATACATGAAAACAGGAAAAATATGGAAGGAAAAAGAAGGAACTAGTCTTTCATTAATTACTCTGTAATTAACAGTAGTTAACACCACACACAGAAGCTGCTTTGGTCCAAATTTGGTACTTTTTAAAAACTTCACAAAATCCCCACCCAAACCCCTCAATTGTTACTTATTTACCCCTCTTTATTGTTACTTGTAACAATTGGCATAATGTATGTTAACCATTTGCTTATAAAAAATAACAAAAAAGCCCATGAAAGCTCCATTCTTCAGCATTTTCAGATGTATATTGCTTTTCCTTGCTTCATACCAGATTAATCTTTTGAAGGCCAATGGAACAAAGACAATCTACAATTTTTTTTAGCCAAATATCGTGAAGTACAGTTTTTATGCAAAACACTGCTTTTGCTATATTTTAAATGCTATTACTCATGGTGTAAGACACTTTCTACTACAAAAATGGCCATTAGGCCCAGACATTATGGCTAAAGAGGTCCAGAAGCAGCTGCAGAACTTTTTGCCTTTGTTATTTGCATACAACGAAACATTTTTTTCTTCTTTGGTTCTTTATGGTTCATGCACAGGTGTCCTCCAGAGTGCAATAACTGTAATTATGTAATTACTGGCTAAAATAGACACAGGGCCTTAGACAGGACTCTACTCAGAGGCCTTTTTCCCCACAAATTGGAGTTTAACTTTTGCCCATCCCTGAGTGCTCTGAATTCAAAAGTAGCAATGTAGATTTTTGGTACAAGATGTAATTAATGCCAAGAGTTCAGTACAGACCATGAGAACAACAAAAGTTTATGGACAGTGGAACCACACCTACACTACATGAGATGTACATTTCACCAGGAATTTTAAATTTCAAATTGCAAAGCTTCTTGATCAGCTGAAACAGTTTCCTTTAGAAGCTGGACTTCCCTGACATGACAGCCTGTGTCTGAAATTGGATAAACTTAACAGTTTCATTGCTTCACTTAGATCTTGTCTAGTCCTAATTAAGAGTCACCATATTGGAAACTTCCAAAAATCTGTCTGTAACAAGAAACCATGATGCTCAAAATGTGTAAAAACCTTCAAAAACACAGACATGTGGTGAGGGAAAGGCTGACTCACAAAAATCATGGTCTTCAACAAACAGCCTGAAGCATGTGACCATCAAGAGAAGGGACAAAAAGAGGGAAAACGATTTGTAAGTCTTATGTTTTCTCTAATTATTGATAAAAGCTTCATTTCAAACAAACCCTCTTTGTTACACATTATATCTCATCCATCTGCTGCAGCTTTCACCAAAAAAAATCTCAAACCCTCAAAAATCCTGCAGGTTATGCTGAGCAGAACAAATTATTGTAACTTTTTTCTACTATACTAATATTTCCTCCAAAGCCAAACACGACACTATTTTGATGTCTGTTATGGGAATGATGCTGCAAGAAAGATTTCCATACATTTCCCTTCTGGCTCCAAACCAAATTCCCTGGAATCAGCACAATGCAGACACAAAATGACTGATTTTCTAATTTCCCAGGCATCAACCACCACATCTAAAACCAGGTGATGATATACTTGGACACTGATGAAGAAAAATCCAAGTATTTCTATTATTTTAACTAATGCATTCTATTTTTTAAAAAAAGTAATGATTCTCCTCATAATGAATGGTGTATTACTGTGAGTTAAGGAAAAAAAAAGATTGATTCAGATAATATTTTCCAGATGTAGAAGCAAATACAAAAGACATCACCTTGTAAAGAACTCATGGTGCTATGGAGAAGCTGAATAAATGCTGTACATTCTTGAGAGTAATGGCTGAGAAGAAAATATAAGTGAAGAAATAGTTTTAGGGGTGGAATGCTGTGCTGCCAGGGCAAAGCAATGGATATTTATTTTCAATGTTTAGTTTAGAAATATTAACTCATACACAATGACAAAATGCAAATTAGTCTCTGTGATCATCAGAAAAGCAGGGGGAAACTGTCTACCACTAGAGAGCAAAATATACAATGAAAATATAATTACTGGAAAAGTGACTAGCAATTGTTGAGGAGTCCACTCAACAGCCCAGCTGAGTAGCCTAGTGATAGATGAGCTCTCCATGCCTAAAATACTCCCAGATATTCAGAATCCACTCAATTTACATGAGAAGTTTGATAATATTGGTTCCTTAAACTATCTTTGAGATGCTTTTTCCTGGAAACAGAGACATTGCAAGCAGCCAGGTAATTCACAGAAATAACACTGCCATGGCCAGGCACTGTCAGGAGCCTGATTGTTCTGATAAAGACAAGGTGAGTCACAAAGAACATTTTGTCTCTTCAAACATTTAGCTTTTATAGCATTTTTCTTTTAAAACAATTCTCCAAGTTAAAAGGAGTTCTCTTCTGTGTTTTATGTAGGTTTTGGAGATTCAGATTCTGTGGTTATTGTGGTCACCATTTCTGAGTGGAAAAGCACTTGTAAATCAAGTGTTTAAAATGATATTTGCCTCTATTGAAATGATTTTGTGATAACATTTACATATTTGACATTGTACTCTGAAAATCCAGAAGGAATAATACACTTTTTTGGTTACTCTTATCAGAATTAATAGATGACATAATAAAACCAAGCTCAGCAAAAGCCCCTTGATCTAATACTAATCCTGCAGGACACAATAAGGAATCCTAGGAACAGCTGGATTGGTGCTTCCATACCTTTTCTATAAGATGTCAAATTAAAGCTTGCAGCCTCTTGCACTGATCTATGATTTCTTATAAATTCTGCTCTGAACTCATATTTAACTCTCCATTATTAGGATCAGACCTTCCAGAAACGTGCAATTATCCTGATATTCAGAAAGGAAATAAAATCATGTCCATTTTTAAGCAACACACCAGGAAATTGCTAGGGGCTTGTTCACCATTAGTTTGATTTTCCCTTCATCCAGGAGTGCTCCTGATTGTCCCAGGGCATGGACTGTGTTTAATCACACCTTTTCACAGGAGCACATTTACAAGCCAATAACTTTAGAAAGTAGATGACTTGTAAGATTGATGATGTCTAGTCAGTGATGAACCCCAAACTTCCAAGAAAAAGGGATATGCATGACACCTGATCTGACAAATAACAGCCTGAATTTCCTTATGTCTGATTTGAAAACTAATTGCACAATTACAGTCTAAAGGGAATTCTAACCCCTATTCTTTCCAAAGATTTTTATTCTTCTCTATTTTAAAAAAATAAATATATAACAATATATATATGTATTATATATATAATACATATAATATTAATGTATATTAATATATTATATTATAATATATTATTTATATATTATATATAAATATATATTTATACATAAATAAATATATAACAATATATATGTGTATTATATATATTTTATATATATATTATATATATATATAAAATAAATATACAAATGCAGTGGATGGGTGTTCTCAGCTGCAGGAGAGGCTGGTGTTAGTGCAGAGGTGCCAAAACAACAACACAAAGAAAAGTCAATATTTTTCGTGTAAATGTAGCTGCAAATACTTTGAAGAAGACTTTTCTTTCAAATATCCAGAAAGTCATTTTCAAAAAAAGACATAGTGATCCTTCTTAATGCACTTATTATAAATATATATATTATATAAATATAAAAATAAATTATATAAATATAAATTACATAACAAATATAATTATACATTATATAATATATATTACATCATATATAATATAATATAATATAATATAATATAATATAATATAATATAATATAANATAATATAATATAATATAATATAATATAATATATATAAATTTGTATAAATATCAATATAAAATATATAGCTATATATTTAATAAATGTATTTATTTTAAGTAATTTAAAATATAAATTAAAATATTAATTTACATCTAAATTAAAATATTAATTTAAATATAAAATAATATGCAAATATAAATTATAAATATAGAAATACCCAAAAAGAAACTCCTAATTCTGATAACTCACATTAAGTTCTGCTTAAAAACTGGTATTTCTGTACAATTCAAACTAATGTGTTCTACACTGAATGACTCATCTCACCATTTCTGACTCATTTTTAGTTGCCTGCCTGTAGTTTATTGTTATTTATTCAACCTGGATGGTTCAATGTAAAACTTATTTTCGATTCAGCACAATTTAAACCTACTTGTTCACATCAGTAAGAACAAGAAGAAAACGATGTGACAAAGACAACTGGCCCAACAGCCCCAATATGATCCAGTTTGCAAACAGCAGCAATCTTTAATTAAGTAATTTTAAGAACTTTAGAAAAACTGGAAGTCTAATTTTCTTCTAATAACAGTGAAGGATGAAACTTTGGCTTTCAAACAACTTCTCTTTGGAGTGCACCAATACTGAGAGCTCATGACAGCTGCAAGGTGTTACAGTTTAGGGAGCCTCAACAGTACTTGCTTAGACTTTCATTCATGCACTATAAATTATTGTGTGGGGGTTTTTACATTTTTATATTTTTATATTAATATTTCAATTTATTTAAATTTTTATTTATATATTTCTATAATTATGAAAAAATATTATAATTATTAAAGAAATAGAAACCTTCAGAAACATTTGTGTGAAATGCAGTTTTCTGCACCTGGAATTCAGGTGAATAAACTGGGAAAAAGGAGGAATGCATTTACTTGAGGAATAGCAGTAGCACAAAATTGACTCTGAGGCCTAGTACTGCCCACGTAAAATCTCAATATTTCTTTAAAAAAACAAACAACAAAAAAAATCAGGACACAACAACAACAATGTTAATACAGATGTAAGCTTCCTTATCATCATGATTGTCAGAAAGGAGTTAAAATTTGATGGGTGTCTGCCAAAAATAAAGCCTTACTTGTCATTTTAAAAACAGATATCATAAACAATCTTCCCAGTACGTGAAGCCTGAGAAAGTAAATAAGAATTTGTATCAGTCAAAGGGATATGCTGATTTTTTTTAAATTGGAAAGGAACAATAACAGTGAAGTAAATGATCCAAGATTTCATTATTAAAAAAAAAACATAGAACATCTCACAGAAAAGCCAACAAAATGTACACTAGTGAGTGACATTTTATAACACAAAGATACTCCTCTTCTGATTATTTCTCTGTTTTTTGCTGTGCTAAGCTCTGGTCCATCCAGAGGGTCTGGTTAAATTAGAAATGGACCAGAAATTTGGATCCATAAAGGGTCGTGCAGGCTCCCTAAATTCAAGTGCTGTAAGGCCAAGATCAATATGGATGCAAGTGTTGCCTTAGAATCAGGAAACAAACAAATGAAAAACCACAAACAACTCAAGTTCTTTTCCAGGATTAAAAAAACAAAGCCCCTAGCTGGTTTAGCTAAAACCAAATTCCCTCACTTGTAAGGAAAATTTCCCTACAAAAAGTTTCCCTAGATAAAAATAAGTGATTTTTTTGTAAATGTTTACCCAAACTTGTAGTCTCACTTGGCTGATGAGGGCAGGGGTGGAATTAAATCTCAGCACTATGGGAAAAAAGAGGAAACTTGATAGAAGTCACTTAATAGAACAGAACTTTAAGATAATATCTCTTTGTGGTCCCTTTCCTCATGATACAGATTAAATTTATGACACCTGAAAGGGATTTCTGCTGAAATATATACGTGTAACATGTAACTGTTATTCATACCTTGGAATATTTTAGAATATTCACACTAATTATGGATGATTTCAACTTCAAACTTCAGCAAAAACTAAGTAGCATTTTATTTTCAAAGTGATTTTGAAGCTGTAAAGTTGCATGAAGTAACACAAAGTAAAGTTGTAGCCCCTATTTTTGTTTGACTGGTAGATATTCCATGATGTCTCACTTCTCAAACTCACTGGACAATCTGTGGCATCTGGATGTCATGCCATCCTCAAGTCTGGCACTGGATATAAACTGAAGCAGGTGTCATACTACAAGGTATTCTCCTTTTGCCATATCCTTGTCACATTCTTCCACCTTTAGTCCTGCACTTAAGCTTGCAAGGTTTTCTAGGCTGGGATCATTTTTTTATTTTATTTTACTTTATTATTTGCAGAAGAACTCACCTCAAGTGGCTTCAGCTTCTAGATTTTCCTTTAGCTCCTATCACATATTACAAACAAATTTATCTAAAATTAATACAACTGCAGCAAACTCAAAGCTAGCTCACCTCAGAACATGGAACAGGTCCCAGGAAAACACAGCAGGGAAACAACTTTGCTGGGAACTACTTTGTCTCCTGGATATCTGCCTCAAAATGAAGAGGTATTTCAACAGGTCAGTAATTGGGGGGAAAATATATGGGAGCTTTCACCTATCTATTAAACCAACATATATAAGGATCTCATGGCTTCCCTGAGGAAATACCTAAATAAAATACAGAAAGAAAAGGAGAACAAAAGATGACCACAAAATATATCTAGCCACAAATAAACCTCTTCTTCTTCCTTCTGATGGAACAGCATGACTGAAACATGAAATCTCCTTGTGGCATTGCCTTCCTGAGATCACTCTGAATGGGGAAGCATCTTTGGTAGCTTGGCACAGCCAGTCAACTCTGATACCAGATCAGCTCAGGCATCTCCAAAGGACATCAAGTCTCTCAATAACCAGATTTAGTTAAGGACACAAGACTCAGCTGCAGACATTTCAGTAATTCTCAGCTTGTTCACCTGCTTGAGAATCACAATCTTTTGTTTCCCTCGGCCTGCCAAGTTAAGAGCGCTGTGATTGTGAACATCTTTCAGCAGCTCCTGTTTACTCCTGAAGCTGCAGAAACCAAACCCCTCAGGACAACTCAACCTGAGTCTAGTTTTCACATGACAGTGCCAAGATTACCCTCACAATGGACCAAAAGCTTTCAATGCCAAATCAAAGTCTGTAGGAGTTCCCCTGTGGCTGTTTGCTCGAGTTTTCTTTTTATGTGGCTTGGAACAACTCCTGACCAATTATCTAGGTACAGATTCAGCTGCCAATCTGTAAAACCTCTGGAGACTTCTAGGTATCTCCAAGTCACATCCAGGCAGGACATTTTGATCCCACAGCCCCCCTGGCCAAGTGAGCTTCCAAACCTGTACTTAAAGAATTAACTTTTTCCCTTCCAAACATTGGGGTTGGTAAGCTAATACTGAAAATGTTAAGCTCTAGAAGACATTTAACACACAAAGGAGAAGGCACCTTCTAATGCCTGTTTTGTCCCAGATGAAACACTCAGATAAACATTTTTTTTCAGATAAACTCTTTTGTTTTTGCTAAAGAACGTGGTTTGGAATCAAGGTGATTTTTTTAACACAGGACTCTAAGCCTGTGGGAAATTCACCTGTCTGATAAAAGAACCTCAGTCAACAAGGCTCTGTTTCAATAATCCAGGAATTTTGATTTCCTAGAGGGAGTCTTTGATGCTCAAAGGAAGTTTCATCGATAAGGCAAGTGCACACACAAGAAAGAAAAAGTCCAAGTAGTCAGGTTTAACAAGTCAAAATGGAAAACAAAATGTCCTACACCGTACTGCCAATTACTCTAAATTTAATCTATTCCAGGCTACTCAAGGTAATTTTGTATTAAAGGTTATCAAAGACATTTAATTACATCCACATGGACGAGTGACCTTCTGTTTGAGTCAAACCAACACTCATATCCTTACAACAGGACTGCAGAAGGAAGTTCCCTGTGATCTCAGAGTCCTGTGGTGTCTCTTTGAACCCATTGGGCTGAACGATTTGTGTCCAAGCCTACAGAACAACTTGTATGTTAAAGCTTGGACAAAGCCCTTTCATCCAGCCCATTTCATCCTGGCACACCCTGAGCAGGAGCCTGCACCTCATGAGGAGTGACACAAGTGTGTTTGTGGGTTCAGCTCAGCATTCCAGAATGGTGTTAACAAACACTGTTCCCATTCCACAGAGGCTGCAGGGCATTAACAAAACGTTCTGTAATGTTTGTTGTCTGCAAAAAAACAATAGCAGCCACTAAGGTGGCAAATGCAAACTCCACACTGCTCCAGTCAGGTTGGTGAAGGAGCCCAAAATCAGTATAATGTCACTTCTCTGATTCCCATACAAGGGATTATGCTTATTTAGGATAATTTTAAAGCACAGTTCAAGCCAGGTACATCATCATGTGGAGTTGGAATAGGTTTAGAAAAAACTAGCTGACAGCACTATTTTAAATTCTGCCAGTAATCAAGAGAAAAAAAGTAGAACCATCAACCATGCAAGTTACTACAGGCCCATTTAAAGAACAATCCGGGCTTTAGAAGCATTTATAAGAAACAGAGGAGGAAAAAGGATTATGTAAAGACAAATATTTAAAGATAAGGCACATGGAAACAGAAGGTTAAATTATTATGCTCATTCTCAGGAAATCCATAGCAGACCCAAGAAAGCAAGCAAAAATTCTTTTTTTCCACCAGACTTTTACTATGATATATATTTTTAAAATATACATCATTTTATGAAATGCATCAAATTTTATTATCCAGTACATCAAAAAGAAACACCTTGAGAGCTCACATATTCTCCTGATTTCCAGTAAATTTTAATACATTTCTTACATTTAAATATACAATACTCATTAGGTAGTAAAACCAGTAAGGACTTCAGCTTAGTGTATTTAATGAAACACACACACATATTCCACACTAAAATTCCTGTTATAAGTAAAATAAGAACTACCTATATTATTAAAGTTCACTGAACATTGTTTCCCATTACTTAAAACATGAGTAAACCAACTGTTCTGGTTGAAAGTTTCCAGGCTCACTTTCTGCTTCAGATTGACTTTTTGTTTTAGTTAAATGGGAGGGAAAATGTAAGATTCCAGCCAGAATTGCCCAATAATTACTAAAAAACTCAGCAGAAAAAAAAAAATGAATTATTATTCTTTTTAAGAACAGCTTACTTACCTTTTTCCCCATCAAGACAGAACATTCTTATGAGAGCAGCAATCCTGACACAAAAGAAGAGCAGCTCTTTACATTAGTCTTCTATTCATGCTCTGAAAAATCACCAGATTAGGCCAGGTTATAGCCATTTGAAAATTCACAGGTAACAGGAGCTCAAAAGAGATTTCTTTCATTTTACCAAATCAGAATCTTAAAGACCCACTCTGTTATATATTTTCCAGGTGAGAGAACATGAATGCACCTCTGCTGAGGGACTACATTTTGTTTACTTCACCTGAAAGCTCTGGATTCTTGGCAACCACTTTGTTGCACCTCAGAGCCTGATTTGATTGCTGAGTTAAAGCTGCTCTAACCAGAGAGGAATGAAAAGTGAGACAAAGGAATGGAGACTAAAGAGGAAAACAACACTTGGATATCAGAATGCAAATAAAGAAACTCATCAGAGTTTGGTTCAGTAAAGAGTAAAGACAGAGAAGACAGGGAATAGTAGTTATTGTAGAAAATTAAATGAGTTCATGATGAAATGAGGGGATTTGGAGTTTAGTAGATAAATAAACTGAGGCATTTTGGAATGCACAGGAACACTTGAAAGCAGCAGAAGAGGGGGCAGGTGAAGGTGGAGGAGTCAGTGACTTTGCCTGGCATGCTGAGAGTAGCAGATATGTAGAGAGTAGCTGCAGTTTGGAAAAGTGCATTTACTCTATGAAGCTGCAGAAGGAGTCAGTGAGGAGCAAGGTGGGCGCTCACCACCACTGGAGAAAGGACTGTGACATTCAGAGAAGGTACTCTGGCAAGAGAAACTTTGGATGACTGGGCTGGATTACCCTGGCTGAAAGCTGGGCATTCTTCTCCAGAATTAAGACACAAAGACACTGTAGAAAGAAAAATTAGAGAAGTGTACAGTTCATCCATAATCTTCCTGGGAATTTCTAGGGAAAAGGCAAGGAAGTGACATCCAACTCAGACACAGGACAATTCTGCTAAAGAACAGACCAGCAACAGTAGTTACTGAAACCCTAAACTGAAACCAGACCTGACTGACACCCTCAAAATAGAAAGCTGAGCACTGAATTAAAGTACTGTGACAGTAAAAATGTACATTTTTATAATATTTATACATTAAAGTATAAATCTTCCAAGTATCTCAGAAATCAAACATCCCTTTGCCAAGATAGCAAAAGGTTTGTTTTTTCAACTGTTCAGTGAAAAAATAGCATTCTCTAGAGAGGTTAGTGCTTTTTGATCATGTTAAAATTCATTGATATAGCTTAATTATTCCAGTTCCATTTTTCACATTATACACCTAATCTTAATCTGTTTTGTATCTTTGTGTACATGGGCATATATAGAGACATGTATATATATATGTATGTATTCCTTTTACCACTAAGAAGTGGAAATTATTCCAGTTTGAAACAAATGAAAATATTTTTGTTACAGAACTATGATAGGAAATATTTTAAGCCTAACAGCTATTGATTTAGATAGCAGCTTTATCTGCTGAATGGATGAAGGAAATGGGAGTGGTTAAGAAGTGAATAAATGTGAACTCTGTCTTGAAACCCACAAACAAATTCCCTTCCAGCTTTCCATTATCACAAAAGCCTAGAGCATTCATCAGCTTAACTCTTTTTATCTTTCAGAGTATTCACATTTAGAATACTTAAACGAAATTTGGAACATGCCACTCCACATTTTTACTCCTCTCCTGTGCTATGTGTCCTTTATTAAAACCAAAGACCTGAAAAAGCTGTTGGTAGTTTACAATACAAAAAAAACCCACAGTTTTCTACACTGTGAAGCACTTAAATTCTATTTGGGGCAAGCAGGATTATTTGCCTTACAGAAAGACCTCAGCAACCAATATTTCAACAATGAAGAACGGGACAAACTTCTAATACTGACTTTGAAAAGGGAGCCAGTTGTTGAGCAAGTAGTGGAAACAAAAATGAAACTGCAAAATGGTGTGGGAAAAGCAGGTGATGAGCAATGAGCTGAAGGAGGATGAATTGAGGACAAGAAGGATGGGGGGACAGCAGTGACAGGGGCATCAGAGGTCCAGGCAGAGGAATAACTGAGAGGAGCTTCCAGGATGAAGACAAGATTTAGTGCAAAAACATAGATGCAAGCAGCAATGGGCTGCAAGTGAACTGTGGAAATGTGTCAGAGGGAACAGGCTGGTGAAATGTTACCCTTGTCCCAAGGGGACTTGGCAGGAAAAAGGGTCAGAATTACATATCTATGTTTCCTTTTGAATTACCAGCATTGTTGGTTCACATCCTCCTCAGCCTACAGGAAGCACTAAACACCTTTCCTTGGCTGCACAAACCCCTTGGTGGCCTCCCCTGGCCCATGTCCTTGCTGTGCTGGGGACCCCAGAGCTGGATGCAGCCCTGCAGGTGGGATCTCACACAACCCAAGTGCATCCTGCATGACATATCCTGCCTCTGGTGCCTGGCAGTGGCTGCTTCTTGGGTGCAGGTGACAATCAGCTGTTCTTGGTTTTTTTATTACACAGAAGCACCCTAGGTGACTTCTGTGGTCTTAAAAAGAGAGAATTACTTATTGGGTACCCCCTGTGTGCTTGCTCAGAGCCTTTCTTAACACAGATTCTGGAAAGAATAATCAGCTCCTCCTTTGTTTCATTTTTGGAAGCCTTTCTGAGGAGGAATTTTTGCATCAAATATTGTTTTTCTTCTGGAGAGGCAGGCTGTCTTGTAATACAAATTAAAATCTACACTGCAGAGTATTTTTTAACACTAGAAACTGAAAACAAAAAATAAAAGTAATGTGTGCCTTGCTGTCAGCACAAGTTCCAGAGTCTCACAGTTGTGATTTGGCCATAGGAATAATGTGTAGTCCAATGTCCAGAAGGAGGAAAAAAAAATTCCAAAAACAAAACCCACAATACTTAATCCTCACAATTCTTGGGAGGCTGTGGTAATCCTTTACAGGAGCTGGACTCACAAATGACTGGAGAGTCAGAAGAGTTTAGAGGCTGATATGATGGTTCATAGATGCTTGGGAAGAGCTGCTTCATTGCATTTTTTTATGCATTATTTTTCTATTTGCTCTTAGGCAGGGAGAGCTGTAATAGTTTGCATCTTATCTACTCAGGAACCTCTTTCTGTAGATACAGCTATTACTTAGATTTTGTAGGGTCTGAAAGCATCTTTTCTTTCTTATGCTTACATTTTTAATCATTAGCAATCAGCATCAGTAGGTCATTAGCAATCCAGTCAATCCTGTATTTTTCCAAGTGCTTAGCTGCAATTAGATGATATCTCCAGGTGTTTTTTTTATACACATTTTTTGCTTCAGATGGCTTTGTCTAACGCTTTATCCCAGCTCTTCAACAGTACAGATACACAGCTGGCTGCTCTGGTTACTGTAATAAATGGATCTCTCCGTGGATCCTCCTCAAAAATTGTCAGGAGAGCCATAAAGCTGGCAGAAGAAGTTTGGATCTGATTAAAGCTCATGTGGGTGGCCAATTTTCTAGAGAAAACCAAGCCTAACTCTCAGAACTGAGTGAGATCAGCCTCTAGGGAAATTCAGCCCACTTCCCAGTCTCTCAGAATCAGTCAGAAAAAGGTGCTGAGCTTTGCCTGACTTCTTTCATTTCACTCCAGAAAGATTTCTCAGCATTTAAACAACCAATATAATTTTAAACAAAAGAAGCACAGGCAAAGAGCCCCTGCAAGTGAAGCTACAGAGACCTCCAGTGTAAAAGCTGAATTTACAACCTCTAATAATGAGTTGTTCCTTAATAAACAGCTTGGGGAAGGGATCAGACAGGGGCAACCCCTATATGCTCTCACTATTGGCAAGTTCACAGCACACCAAATGATAAGTCAAAGGAAACACAACAATGTTATCTAAAATACACAAAGGGCATGAACTGATATGGATAATGGCAAATAGACTATATAAATAATCTTAAGAAGATGTTATTAAAAGCCAACACTTCTATGCAGCCAATGAAATGTGAGATCCAGTGTTGTTTGCCATTCCCTTTCAATTGTATTATAATGGAAACTGCTGATTTTCCCTCAACATCACTAACAGAGGTTTCACCAGGGCAAAAAATCTTACTGCTGGTGCTGGTGGCCACAGTGTAATCCTCATTTTGTAGTGGAACTTCTGAGTGCTAAAAATGTTATCTGCCCCAAAACTTGACATGAATAGCAAAAAAATTGAGCAGCAAGCTGCTCAGCACTTGGGCTGCTGGAAGTAGCAGCAGTTCCCATTTTGTGGTGAGGTTTTTTCAGGTGATCTACCTTCCCTAAATGCTTTGGAAAGGAGTATTCTGACACTAACATCTTAATTTTCCTCACTCTTGCCTTCTTGCCAATAGATCAAGTCCTTAACAAGTCCCTTCATTGTGTAGCTCCAGGGAGAAATATGTACATTGTAGAAACCAGGTAAAATTTGGAGCCAGCTATGCTATAATACAATGCTATAAACCCAGAGAGATAGAGGTAGAGATATTTTTGTTCCAGACCTAGCAGAAATTTAAAACATTTTCTCCCAGAGAAGATATTCTATTCCTTGCCACTGCTTCTGGAAAACAGAAATGAAGCAATACTAACTGTTCCCCAGTTTCCTGTCTTTTATGTTATTCCTAAGAAATTTGGCTCTCCAGGTTTCAGGTCACATTTGCAGAAGATATAGAACCCCAGCATTAATTCACATTTTAAAAGTAGCTCTCAAAACCATTGACTAGACAAAAACGGATGTACAAGTCCCAAGAGGAATGTTTCAAGGAATTGCAAACAATTCTTATTCAAATCTAATATGGAAGCCTAGCTCTGTTCATTGTCATTCCTCCTCTGGAGAAATATAATGAGCATTTCTCCCTTCTTACAGCGGGACAAACAAATACGAATGGACTGACATTAGAAGAGGTATTTCCAGGTAGAAGACTCAAATCAAACCCAGTCTGTGCTCTCAAAGTATAATGAAGTTCTCCTTATTTTTGCCTAGGACATAGACAGAGTATCAATTATCACATGTGATATGAATTTCTAACAATGAGTATTTCCACAAATTCAGTTCTCTCTCCCATTTTATGACTGACAGAGCAACAGTGAGGCGAATAGCAAGAGATTAATTTCCTCTTCTCTCACACAGAAGTCTACTGCTACAGGACAAAGAAACACTACAATTAAGAGGGCCATGTAGAGAAGAAAAAGTGTTGGTTTATGTGGGCTTTCTTTTAAAACAAAATGCAATTGCCGTTCTGTCCATGGGTTTTTATTAATAAACTGTGGCTGATGCTGCTGGCACCTTGCTTCTGTTATTGAGATGAGTCCTTCCAGCTTCCAACTGTGCTGGTGTTTTCTCTTGGGATGGGATATGGTCTGCAAGAGTTCCATTAGTCTAAAAGAGAAACATCTGCTTCGAGTGTGGAGCAATCTATTGGCTGAGCTTAGCAGTAGGTTCACTGCAGCTGGTCAACTCTGCCCTATCTTGTGTGCGTCATGGAGACCAAAATGAACCAGCATTTACTGGTTTTCAGTGCTTTCCTAAAAGGAGATATGATTCAGATTAAAAAGATGATTATATTGGCTGTTTTCCTTTAATATAGCTTTGAGTTGCGAGAGTAGGTTTTCCAGAAAGACAATACTGCTCAACTAGGAAGAAGGAACAGGCAAGTTGTTATTCCCTTTTTTTTCTGGATGTGGAATTCTAAGTAATTGCATCCAAAACCAGGCTAGAAAATTACCAGGGTGGGACTATGTGAATGCTGTTTTGGCTTTAAAGTATGGCCACTTGTTGTAACATTGAAATGTAACTTTGCCAGTAAATCTAGAAAATTCTGTTTGTGTAATTGGAATTGCCTCCACGTCATGAGGTGCTTAATAGGTTCTGTTCCACATAAAAAAAACCCCTATGGCACAGTCTCTGCTTCCTATGAAACATTAGTCAGACTGAAATGTGTTTTTTCAAGGAGATTCTTTCTAACTTAACAGTAGAGGTAGCCTTGTATGAGTTACATAGAATTGCTGTTCTTAATTCCATAATTCATAATTCACAAATGTGTCATTCAATTTTATAAAAGTGAAAGTCGCTAAAAAAGCCAGCTCTGTCGAAAAAGGGCTTGATTCATTTCTCTATTACACTGCTTGAACTGCTCCAGACATCCCTGTGTGCAGCCCAGACTGGTAAATCTGATGTTACCTCCTTAACTTAGGTTATTCTAACAAAATTAATTGGCAAACCTCAACAATTCTCGTTATGACTGTGGTACATTGATAATGTAGGTTGTTTTAATAAGGATAAAAATGTCTGGGAGAGGAGAACATTCTTGTGCCTGCAAGTCTGCTCCACAGTGGTTATCTAGGTGGTTTATGCTGCAGCCCATACAGAGGCATATTTGTTTTGCTACAAATGTATGCTTTTATAAGGTGTTTTGGGATCCACTGGTATGGAAAAAAAATATTACTTCCTGCATGGCTTTTTTCCAAAACTTAGAGGAGTAAGAAATTTCTGGTGGAGAGCAAATGTGAATTTCCACACACTGCCATCAAAATCCTGACTTTGCTTATACAGAACTCCAAGGATTTTTCTCCCTGCTTCCTCTCTCTAGGTATAATAACAGCATGTTATCTTCAGGCCAGCCATGCACAACTTTCACACCCAAATTCTCTAATTCTCTGTCAAATCACACAAAGAATATAGTACTACAAACAAGTTCCCTCTTCTTCTCACCCTGTAAACATTACAGGCCCACTAGGAACAGCAACAGGAGTATAATAAACTAGGAATGCAAATTCACACATATTTTACAGAAGAAGGTTTTGTAGGCAGAAAATGCAATCAAAACAACCTGTTATAAAAAGGCACTTTGTGAGTCAATCCAGTAGAGACAAGAAAAGTTCTCTGATGAAAGGAAAGACCAGCACTTGCATTCATATTTTCCCCATTAGTGGGGGTGTCAGGAGGAAAAAGTATCACTCTAACATTGTTTTTAAGGTTAGTGTTAGCCTATTTCAATTTTTTTAAGTATTACCTCTAGCAGATGGGGAGTTGCAACACCCTCACCATCTGCTGTAAATTCAGGATTTGGATGGCTTAATGCCAAACCCTCAAAGAGCCATCAGTTTGTGTATCAGTCTATAAGATAAGCTTTATAGTTTTCAATTTCAGAACCTCACTTAAAGCTGATTTGGATTATTCTTCAGGTCCCAGCGAATTTGCTCAGGCTTGTCAGCATCACATTAAATATGTGTTAGACCAAATCATCCCATTTGATTCTATCTCCCCTTCAAACATTTATTTTTCTTTTATTTTGTCATGGATACACATGATTCCAATTAATGTCTCCTTTAGTGTGTCTTAATAAAGCCAGTATTCTGCTGTTGAGGAGTTTTCTAATAAAGCTCTCCTGTCAGTGTGACGCCCTTGTCCATCCATCACCGCTCTCAAAACTTCAAAACGTGTTCCTGCTGGATTGGGATAACCACTCCTACACTCTCCCTGGATTTGTAGCTCAAGGCACAAACTCCAGAAGGCTGGACACAACTCTGTTCTTTCACATGTACCAGGAAATTAATATTAATTCTATAAAGGATAACTCTAAGCAAAGAATGAGATAAAAAAAAACTACCAACAAAAACCAAACGAGCGCACAGTAGAACTAACATGTTTCAAAAAAGAAAGATCATTTTTTTCCTAGCAATATCTGGGTAAAAGGAGACATTTTGTACTATCCAGCTGGAATAAACAACTGCCATTCTCCCACATGGGTAACCCTGAAAACACTTGAGAGCAAATTTCCGTTGAGTAATGTGGTATTTAAGTTTGGGGTTTGTTTGCCTTTTTTCCTTCTCTTCTTGTACAACTCAATCCAACCCATCCAATGCAGTGGATGGCAGAGAAGACACTCTCACAGTTTACAATATAAAATGATTTACCCCTCTAGGGACCCTTAATAGTTTTTGCTCAGCATGCATATAAGCAAGCTCTGGCTGAAAATCCAGTTATTGTCTGAGTAAAAAGTGAGGGAAGGATTCTGTCACATTCTGTTTGGCTTTATTCTTCTAACTTATTTTTTTAAAAACTGTTGAGAATCATGAACTGGACATTAAAAGCTAATTTGTGAAAGCCTCAAGGCTCCAAGATCCAGCTTATCTAGAACAATTTACATCCATATTATCAGACTTTCTATTTCTACTTTGAACTGTGTTTTTTCTAGGCTGGATAACACATTATGCTCATGTTACACAGAGGTGGAGAGCTGGGAGGAGATTTACCCAAGTCCTCACCAAAAACCATCTTCAGGACTGAGAACACAGGTGGTAAAACTCAACTTTTCTCCAAAAAACTTTTCTCTGCTGTTAATAAAGTTTTGACAATTGGCATCATTCACCAGTCTTGACTTCATTTCCTGCTGGAAAAACACAAGCAAATCATGCTGCTAGCAAAATTTCTTGGAAAATTAATAAACTCATAAATTAAACAAATGCTTGAAAAACAAACTGATAAAAAAAAATCCTAGGAAGATTAAGGAAGCATGAATTTGCAGCAAGGAAAAAAAAAAAATAAAGGGTTCTGAGAACAGTCGGTACTTTTTTGGTTTTGTGGCAAATTGTTTATAACCAGAAATGGATATCATCAAATATTATTACTGGATGCTGGATGCTGTGCTCACATGCACTGGATGGCATTCTTTGGCAGGCAGGTCTAGGCAGCTGCCAGGAAGTGTCGGTGCAGTGTGGATGACAGAAAATGTGAGCGTGGGAAGAGCGTGGGGTGGTTCCAGCGCTCCCAGAGACACGTGCCACCTCCACTGGAGACAAACCAGCCCTGCAGAAAGCACCTGGACCTGAGCAAGCTTGGGAATGCTGTTGTGTGCTGGAGTCACCTCTGTTGGAGTCTGGAATACAGAGTGTGTACCCTTGTTTCTGATACTTAGCTCCGAGATCCAGAAGAACACTGAATTTCATATAATATGAAATTCATGAGCATGTTTTCATGGTGATACATGAAAACAAATGCTAAAGTTAGATAGAAAAAGCTAAAAGTGTAAGTGTGTAGATTAGAAAGTTTCTTAAATCACTGGGTGAAAAAGTTAGTTTAGAGAACAGGAGACAAGATGGAGGATTTAGGGTGTTGTCCTTTTTTCTTTCTTCTTCATGTTCTTCTCCTAGAGGTTTTTGGGTAATAGTAAGTGATTACATAGAGAATGCCGCAGTGCATCACAGAAGTGATGAGTCATTGAGTCATTAAGAAAAATAATATACGTGTCTATTGTTAATTGGGTAAAAATAAGTATAAAGATAAAAGAACTGCGTATTTCGGGGCCATTTTGTGCATCAGACACAAAGTATGCCACAAGGCCTTGTTTGTACCATCAGAAGAAAGAAATGTACCAGATTGCAAAGATTAACCTTGTGTAGCCAGCCTGGAGAGACCTGTTCAGTTTTGTGATCACCTGTTAATAAACACGAGAAACAAGATTCTAACGAGCTCAGGAGTTTTCTTTGAATCAGAAGAACTGAGATAAGCAGGACTCCCCATGAGGGAGGATCCCAAAAGAATTCAGTCCAAAGGAGGCTGAGAAATCGAAGAATAAAAAGAAAAATACAGAAGAGAAGTAGCAGAAACAGAGAAGCAGGAAAAGGACTTTTTAGAGAAAAGTTACAACCTCCACCTCAAAGGAAAAGGGTAGGAGGGCCATGGGAGCCAGCTGGATGACTTGGAGCACTGGAACAGCAGGATAATGCCCCCTGTCCAGGAAGCCATGCTGAAGCACTCCATAAAAACATACATTTCACTTGGGATAACATTTGGAGTGTGGGTGGCAATCCCCAGTGAACTTCTTCATAGCTGATGTTGCATTAAGCTGTTTGATTATAAACAGCACAATTAGGGTGAAAGAAAATAAAAATTGGAATAATTTTAGAGGTGGATGAGTATTGTTAGCACCAGAGAGAATCAACTTTCATTCCTGGAAGAGTGAGTGATGTTTAAAACCACAACAGAGTGGCACCTAGAAATCCTACACACACATGGAGCATGGCTTGTCAAATCTGAAGGTCTTTGGCAAGATACCTAATCTTCATGAAAAAAAGGAAAAAATACCATTTTTTAATGCATTCAGATACAAAAAATTATATTACTATCCGCTGTTTTTGAAGCTCAGGCCACTTATTTCAATACTATGTTTGTAATTCTAGTGCCTTAAATTTTATACTTTTTTGCATTATCATCCAATTTCCCTCTTCACTAAAACTGCTGAAAATTTAAAAATACATAGCTTTTAGCTAGCAATTGGTACATCAACATTATAAAAATGCAAATGCAATCTAGCAGGATAATCACAAAATAAAACTGTTTCTTCTTGAACATAAATAACACAAAAGTCAAGGAATAAATGGAAAACATGGACTATGTAGTGTCGATGACAACATTCACTGCTAATCCTCCACTCTCATATTGATTACCATTTTGATCTCATGAGTAGTTTCATGAATCCAATTGATTTTAATTAATTGTGGGGCAAAACATATTCATGTGACTCACAGTGGCAGCATTTTGCCCCAAGGATGTGAGGCAAAACACACAGAAGCCAGTGGAAAGACCACAGCTGACTTTAATGGGCTTTGGCCTGGTTCCATAGTGTGGAGCTTATTCACCAAAATTAGCTCCAGTCAACTTTGTAAAGACTCTTTGTCTTTGGAGAAGCTGTAGACTCAGCTCTAAAACTTGCTCTTGATTAATAAAAAAGATGAAGACCTTACTGAAAAGCCAAGAACACACACACACAAAACAAAACAAACCCTTGAAAAGGTTTGTCTTCATCTGCCCAGAGTGTGAGGAGCCCTGCCAGGTTTCCCAGTGATAACTGCAGCACAATAAACGTGTTTCACTCCAGAAATGCCCTGTGACGCATGAGCCTTCTCTTTTCACAGGTGTTCCCTGAAAGCCAAGGGGTTCTTTTGATGTTTATTGACAGTCTGTCCAGCTTCCAAATGAAAATATGGTTGTTAGGGATTAATAAGTTTGCTCTGCCATAAATCTCTGGGTCATAGGTGAGAGAATGAAATGGCAAACAAATATTGAAAAGGTCAAAAGCCCAAACGGCTGGAACACGTATATCACTTACCTCTGGATTCACATTGTCACCATCTCAGAGTAGCAGTAACTGTGTTACTGCTGTTAATATTTAGCACAGAAATGGTATTTCACTTTTCCTGTGTTGTAGCAAGGGTTCTCTGTGAGAATTCACTTCCAGAAATGGTAGTCCAGGCATTTTTGGGTTCTTTTGTTTTGTTACCATTTACCTTTTAAAAAAAACCCTACTTTTCAGAAGCCTGATTATGAATTGCCCTGAGTCCAGGAACTTTTTAATTCTGGAGAACAGGAACACCTACAAAGTCCTTAATTAAACAATCCTTATTCTATCATATGGCAAAACCACAGAAACACTGTGGCTACTTAGTCAAGAATAGGTGCACAGTAGATTTCCTTGAAAGGAAAGTGATACTAGGATCAGTCCTAGGTCAAATCAAATCTTTGTCAGCTGGCAGTTAAAGGCCGAATCAGGCATTTTATGAGGAAACCCATGTTTTATTCTAGCCCACTATGAATTTTATCTGGGGGAGTTCACATCCTGGAAAGGTATTATTGACAGAATTCAGAAATTTCTTCTCATGTGCCTCTGCACAAAATTTTTCAAATCTTCATGTAATCACTCTTTACCCTGCTGTGTGAAGAAAAGCAATAGAGCAGAAAAATGAAGCTTCTCTTTATCATTCTAGCATGGTTCTGTCACAGACAAATCTATATTTTACAGTCACATACTTAATAGTTAACACATGCATCTTGGTGTTTTCCCACATAACAGGTCACAAAGCAATCCAAAAAAGCCTGAGCTGAAGGAAAGCAATTAGTAATTTTCCTAGTCCTGTCTGTCAGCTCTCTATCCAGGTACTTGGTGTGCCATGTCTGAGCACCCCACAAAGATTAATGCAGTCTTTCAACACTTCTGCTCATCCTGCCCTGGGAGAGGCCTCATCTTCTATCTGCAGATGCAATCCAAGGAGAAGCAAATTGCTCACACTGAGTCGAGAGAGCTGTCAGAGGTGAAAACTCAGCACAGGTCTCTGAGCTCCAGATGTGGTGCCTTGATGATTCTCTCTTGCTGGAAATTTCTCTCAAACACATCCTTTTCTTCATGTCAACAGGAAGGGTTCTGCAACATACTAAAACCAAAAAAACAACCAAATTTAAAAATAAACAGATGCAGTGCCAACAAGTTCTGAAGTAGGATTGGTAATACTATATATTAATGCATGGTTAAATGTCTTTTCTTCTCAGTGCTCTGTGCTACCACTGTCAATTACGTGGCTGCTAAATTACAGTGTAAATCACCTTTTCTCTTT
Organism: Parus major; assembly: GCF_001522545.3. Taxonomy (NCBI): domain Eukaryota; kingdom Metazoa; phylum Chordata; class Aves; order Passeriformes; family Paridae; genus Parus; species Parus major. Next base: position 65,350,992 of record NC_031773.1, read on the forward strand.
AGGAATGTTTTTGTCTTCCCCTACTCTCATCTCCTTCAAAAGTACAAATAATCCAAACCAAAATATCTGTTTCAAGTGCTATTGAAATAGGCATTAATTCAATTAAAACTAAAAAGTAACTGAGGAAGGTTAAAGATTCCTAAGGAAACCAGGTAATTAATGAATCCATCATCCATCCTTCACCTGTCCTGAGCATTCCCAGAACTGCCAATTTAAACCTTGGCCATCACAGACAGCAATCAGGCAGAAGGAATTCACACTGTCAAGTAACAGGACACATGACACAACACCCATGATGGTCAGACTCTGCTTTTATTAAAGAATGAAAATTTCAGTTCCATTAAGATATCAATTTTGATCCTCAGAAGAGTACAGAAACAGACCTCTCAGAGCTGTAATTCCTTACACACTGATTACTTTTCTCCTAAAAGACACAAGAAGATAGCTTGTTGTGGTTGTGATCAGAAAAAAATGGTGATGTATAGAAAACAGCAATAATCAGAGCAACTCAACCTCACCACAGGCTTTTAGAGCTGGATTTTTCAGGTACCCACCCAGATCTCAGTTGATGTGTTCATTCTGCACTACAGGGAATTCTTTCTGGGTTTTCAAGCAGAATATCCTTGAGAGGGGCACATTTGTCCAAGTGAAGCCCTACAATTAATCTAGGCCACTTGTGTGACAGGTTATAGTGGGAGATGGAAGAATTAACCCTAAAATCCATCTCCACAATAACATGTGCAAATTTCTCTCTAATAGGTTTTAGGGATTTTTTTTTTCCTTCTCTCTGGTCTTTTGACAAAGCTGAAAGCATGGACAGACACCCAATTTAGACTGAGGCCTAACTTTCAGATGGCCAAAGTTAGGAACAGTAAAGCCAGTTCAAAGCCTTGGTATTTTTGGAACATAAAGAGAAAAGGTGAAAAGTTTAGGGAAACTGCCATCAATTCCAACTTTCAAGGCTTAGCAGGAATTGTGTCAGGACTTTAATGCCAGATTTGGGCTGTTTGAGAGCGTGGTGTAGGCAGGAGGAGTTAATAACATGGCCATGGCATTGGGTATCTTATGGACATAGCTAAGTTAAATTAAGACTTGTTAAAATCTTATTTTTCCTTCTTATTCTTTCCTCCTGTCAGCTAAATCTGCTATAGCTAGGACATCCCACTGGAGCTGACCTCCCAGAAATCATGTCAGAAGGAACAGGCTCCTTCGTATCCTGTCAGAATCGCCATGTCTTCAAAGGTGACAGGAAAAATGAGAGTTCATTTCTGGCTGCTTAATTATGTTAAAGATGCCAGTTCTCCTTATCCAATACCCATTTCTATAGATGATTATTGGCACACTTTCTCAGGTACCACAATCTGTTAACAGCTTAGGTGCTAAAACTGTGTTGTGTTATATAAGATGTGACAAACCATTTTGCAGATAGGATGCACCTGTAACCATTCTAGAATAATTAATTGTAAATCTTCAGGTTTTCTGGCATCAGTTTGAAAATAAGTACTCCATTCAATACATCACTATCAGAATAAGCTATCTAATTGTCAAGTCCCTCACTTCTCGGGAAGTCACTGTTTTTTGAGAATATAGAACAAACAATCTGCCACTTTCTATTACTCTCTTAAAATTTAAATGATTAGATGTTCTCTTAGAAGCCTAAAATTGATGGACCTGAAATTTAATTTTAGAGTCATCTTTGATTTAGTGATGACAATTATGTTTGCTGTGATCCACCATAAAATAACTTTTCCAAATATCATTTTTCTTTTTTCTAAGAACACCAAGTTGTTTTTATTAAGTTCTAGCACTGTGAGATAAATAACATGTTCCTAATTTTGTCTATTACTTGAAAGGAACAGAAAGTGCCTCACTGCACTTTTAATTGTGCTTTTCAAGGTTTTCACAGATTCCCCTAGTGAAAATACGATGCATTACTTTTTAAAATTTTGCAGATATTTCAGATCAGAAATAAACAGACAGAAAAGAGAAACTAAAGCATCTTTTACTGGTGAATATCATTCTAGGAATTATAGGATTCTTATGTTGATAATTTCTGTCTTTCATGCTAGCTCTGTCATGTTTTCCCTGTTCCCTCTTCCTGGGCTTTGTTAAATTGAGAAATGTCATGGTAACTATGAATGGAACTGCATGAAAATGCACAAAATTTAGATGGCACAACTTAGCTTCCATTTAGATAACTAAATCATTGCTTGTATAAAGTTTGAGTTTACAAATAAATTTGTGAAGGGAATGGTTTTATTGTTCCATCTCAGCTTAAGCTCAAAGCCTGATACCATATGGCAGCAAGATGAAGAGAAGAATTTAGAAGACTTTTTCAAAATACAAGAATGGAAGGGGCCTGACAGTGTCTCCTTTTCCCTTCTGCCATTAGAGGCAAACACACACCTGAGATCTTTCACAAACAGAACTTTATGAAGCCCTTATTAACCAAGAATTAATAAGAATCTGTGCTTTATCAGACAAGTATTTTTACTATTTCAACTGGAAATCTATTCCATTACATTTATCTTCCCATTGTCTTTTAGTGTCCAGTTAAATTCTAATTACGAGCCATGTGCATTAATTTATTTCTGTTATCACATTTTCTGGACTAACCAACTTTTCCTGGATGGACATCCCCATCTACCAGCCCCACCAAATTCTGCTTTGGATTTAAAATATATGTCTTGTTGAAAGCTTTATTGAAACTGGAATAATATTTCAGAAAAATAAAAAAGAAGCTGTGGTTCTGATGAAGTGCCACTTTCCAACACACACATAAACAATTTCAACAAATAATTCCTGACCACATTTATTACATAACTGAATTTTTAAAGGTACCTCAGAGAATAAGTTAAATAGAGTCCAGTTATGTTTTCTGAGAAATCTCCCAACTTCCTGATTTTTCTGTGGTTATATTCCTAAGTAGTATGCAGCACTATATGGGCTATGGTTTGCTGAGCAACTGAAAGCATTTTTGATGTCACTGTTAGTTTGAGTCAATCCATATGAGCAAGTTCAACATTGCTGCCCTATTTTGACTGAAGTAGACTCAGTTCCCTAGGGGCAGGGAAACATGGGGACCATAACTGAGAAATACATGCATTAGGAAAGTGGAGACTGGCTGTGTAAGTAAAGATTACATTTTTTTTCTTTTTTTTTAATAAGGAAGAGCAAGATGATGAAGACCCTATTAAGTTTATACCCCAACTTTAACCAGACATTGGGTTGGCTCTAGTGCTGTATTTTCCTCACATCACTTTCAGTCTCCAAGTGAAAAACCAAGTATCATGGCAATAGTCCTACCTGAAAGACTGGATTTACTACGTGGGGAGAAAAACCTGCCCCTTTTCCAGATCTGCTCTGATCAGCTTCTTTCCCAGGAGTGACATGTGGCAGAAACTGTGACCCCATGAGCTGAGGTCCAGTTCTCAAAAGCATTATCCAGCCCCAAAAGGCCTGGTGAGTTACTAGAGAAGGGATGATGAATTTCCATAGAAGTTCCTATGTTTTTGGGGGGCTGGGGATTATTTCCTCTTTGCTGAAGGTCAGCTTTTTTCACAACCTGTTTGCACTGAGCTGCATTTAACACTGCAAGTGCAGCTCAAGTGCACCACAAGAGCAAACAGAAGTACACACTCAGTGAGAACACTTCACTGAGACAAGAAACCTTGAGCTAAACATTTACAAAGTTCCTATCCAGCAATTGCTCTTTAAAAAAAAAAATTACACCGTGATCAGGGAATGTCTAACTGGGGAGGAAGTTTGTTTTCACAAGCTGTTGAACGTGATAGGGTGTTTTTCTTTAAATCATAAATCTGCTGACTTTTGTGGAAGCTTTTGGAAACTATGAAACATGCAATTGTTTCAGTGAGGGGTTTGCTGAAAAATGCCTGATGGTTATCTTTAAATTATTAGTTTAACTAAACAGGAGAAGTTGAATAGCTATAGATGGATAGATATTTTGCAGGGAAATACCTGGTTGTATCTGCATCATTCATCTACAGTTCTCAGCTCTCCTCAAAGCCCAACAATAAAAGCTGCTCTGGGAATCACTGGTTTACAGTAAGGGATTTAAATGCATTTAAATGCCATGCTATGAGGAATCTCTGCAAGTACAGAGTTAATATAAGCCTCTTGTCTGGTCCAAAATCCATGCAGTGAATGATAGCTTTGGCTTATCACTAAACAAGCAATTTAGTGCTTCTCTCTGACTCCCAACATCCCTTAAATGGTGACTGCAAGACCACAACTGCCTTGAGCTTTTCATTGTTTAATGGCAGTCTTATGCATAGGAAAAGTGGATTCATACTTGAGCATAAAGGGACAGATGATCTGAAGGGCATACAAGGCTCTTTTTTCCTCTGCACATCACAGGAGTTTTCTTCAGTGTTACTGCTAGGATCAATTTTTTTCTCCTGAGACATAAAACTCGCCTCATCAGAAAGAGTCAGTAGGTGAAAACAATACAGCCTCTCAAATCTACAAAAGTCCAAAGGGTTAAATTTTATCTTCACTTTCAATTATTCCTATTATCAATTAAGCCAAAGAAATAACAATCACTAATCTACCCTTATCTGCCATTAGCATGTACCCAGCTCAGAATGCTTTATAAGCATGAGCTTTAGCTCACAGCTGCTGTGGAACAGGCAGGCTGCACTTACTGCTCCTCTTACTGACATAGAAGCTAAAGCAAAAAGGAAATTGTGCACCTGCTGATAATCCCCCCAAACTCCAAAGAAATATCATAGACCTCAGAAGGCAAGAACAGCTGGAAAAGGGAAGGACAGTAAAGGTAAGACCGTGGGGTTTAATACACCTCCCTGAAAGCATGTGAAGGACTCTGAGATATGCAGACAAAAAGATATCAGAAAGTTGGGGGTTTTTTTGTTTTGTTTTGGTTTGGTTTGGTTGGTTGTTTTTTTTTTTTGCAGTCATGTTGGGAAATCACACTTTCTTTTCAGGAAACAAGTCATGCTCAGCTCCGATTCAAGAGAATTTGTAGAGTTGAATTTTGTTGCCATGCAGATGAGCAGAACGCTTATCTGTACTGTAAATTCATCCTAACAGATGAGAAAATTCATCAGGCTGAGTATGCCAAGTGCAGTTCCTGTAGGGAACAGTGTGCAAGGGCCTCATAACATCATGTTTGATCAATTTGAAGCCTCCACCCAGGAGCAGCAGGGTCATGAGAGGAGGCTGCCAGTATCAGCCAGGACAGGAACTGAGTGGATGCCTTGGGATCTGCAGAACAGGATTTTGCCTCTTTGGTTGTCACACCTGTCACATTCACCTTCCTCTAAACACAGGTGAAAAAGACCCTTCTCAAGACAAGTAATCTGCTCAGACAGCCCTTAATGTATGTCACACACTGAAATAAACATTTCTTGTGCTTACCAATGCTATTCCCAAATGATGTTTTATGAACTTTGGTATAAAATCTATTCCTTTCATAGACCATCAATGAGTTCAAACTAAATGCATAATCAATGAATAATTTTATGATGTGATCAAAACAATATATTGAATTTAGCCAAACTAGTTCCTGTGAAGTGACCTGAAACTCTGACCAGGATTTATAATTTCTATAAATTGGCAGGGGTAGGAGTCAACTGAAGAACATGAAACAATTGAATGTATTTGTTAAAAACATTTAACACTTTATTTCTCATTTCAATTAAACAATCATAGCTATAAATTTTCTGCAGGAGGCATTATTTCCCACAGTCCAGAAATTACCTTTGGGACTTCATTTTCCTCCAGACAAAGCATGAATTCTTTTGCAGTGTATGTGAATATCTGTGTGTGAGAGTACAGTATATAATGCAATAGATTGTTTAGCCTCCTGCAGTTTACAAATAATAGAGGGAAGTTCCTTTGTTCACTACAATGGCATCTTTCTGTAGTAGAAAAATAAATCTATTTACAATTTAGAGTAGGAACCAGCATTTCATTAACTATTTTTCTCAGACCAGAACCAGGAATATTTATGGGGTTTAAGAAAAGGGTGTCATGTCATGTAAATGTCTTAATAATGAAACTAAATGTTCCTAAAAGGTAAAAAGATTGTGTCTGAGACAATGGTTTTATTCAGTGTGGTGATTATAAGCATTTTTCAGTGCTGGTGCTACAGGTGAGAGATGTAAACCATCATAAGGAAATAAACAGCCAATTGTTCAGTTTTTACTGCCTCTCACTTGCTGCCACCTATGGCAAAGCTCCTTAGTAAAAGAGATTATTGTGCTACACCCAGGGACTGGGTCACAGAGTTCAATTTCTGGTTCTGGCCCAGGGTTAATCGGTGATTTCAGTGTGTTTATCATAACTCCATCAGCAACGTGGTGACATTGACATTTCTACCCTTTCTCTCTTTTGTTTAGATTGTCAGCTCTTCCCAGCAGAGTGTTCCAGAAAAAAAGACCTCTGGTAACACACACAGAATATTTTTTTAAAAGCTGAGAGAAGAGGGAAAGGACAGGCTACAGAGTCAGGATGAAATTCCTTGTAAATACAGACAATTTTTCCAAAATTATCTTGCTCACCTATCAGAATACAGAAAAATAATGCAAAAAACTCTGTAAATGTTGATAATGATCATTCAATCATGATAATTTAAAAATTATCTGTTTCCCTGGGATAAATTACTAAAATTAACATGCCAATTCTAATAAAATTTAAACAGAACAAAACTTTGAAATGAAACAGTTTTTTATGGCTTGGTATTTGGCCTTCCCAAAAAAAACACATTGTTTGAACTTTGCAGTTTTGATCCCTTTTATGCCACCACTTTTTAAAATAATATTATATTACATACAATGCAATATTGAAAAAACAAATTACAATGAAATGTGAGCATATGTAGACTTTTTGTCACTTGGGGAATTTCTACAATTTTACATTTCCCACCAGAAATTTACTTTACTAAGATTCTATCTTAAATTTTTTGGTCCTGAGAACCAAACAATGGGAAACTCAAGAAAGTGATAATTTGTGGACTGAGAAATGAGAGAAGCTTAACAAAAAAATCCACAAAAAAACCCACAAAAACTGCACTATAAATATATTGAGACATAGGCAAATTGCCTGGATAACTGTCATAAATTCTTTCTGTTAAAGGCCTGGTGTGGAATAGTTAAAGAATATCTCTCAGTGTGAAGGTTCTTGGTAGAGAGCACAAACCCTGTGTGGAGGGAAGACAACAACTTTCAAATCCTCCTGATGGTACATGAACATTTTTCACATTTGTGTGACCACTGTGTTATCACCTACCCACGTCAGATAAAAACTTTCCCAGGACATTGCTGCAACAAGGAATTACAGAAATGATGAAGGCACATAAAAGAGGGCAGGGAACAACACTCTGCTCCTTTCCTAGCAGCTGTCAGAACCAACTCTTGGAGCAGAGAAATGTAAACTGCAGCTCTGTCACACATACTTTTGAGATGTGATGTCCTGGCCAAAGAAAGATACAAAGTTGTTTATCTTTAAAAAGAGACAAGAACACTGACCTTGAAGATCAGATCAAGTATAAAGTGGCCTAAAATAACAAACAGAATGTATGTCATATCTCCAGGATTCATTCCTCAAGTTTACACATGGAACTCGTAAGTGATTCTGGAGAGGCTGATCCTGTGAAATGCTATTGAGGACTCAGAGGCCAAGAAACCGGAATTTTGGATGCTCAGCACCTTCCAGGATCACTTTGATGGGAAAAAAATAAACCCAAAATGCCCCATTAGATTAAAATCAAAGGGCTGAATACTGATGGCAGGATGCTGCTCTATCTTGCTTTTAATGGACTTCTTTTTGGAGCAAGAAAGATTTGCCCTCAGTTGAGAAGGGCGAGGTTAGGAAACACTTAAACAAACTGGGCACACAAAAGTCCACGGGATCTGATGGGATGCAGCCATGAGAGCTGAGGAAGCTGGCTGATGGCCTTGCCTGATTATCTCTGAGAGGTTATGGCAATTAGACGAGCTTCCTGAGGCATGGAAGAAATAAATGTCATCTCTGTCTTCACAAAGAGAAAGGAGCATCTAAAGAACTGCAAGTTGTTCAGCTTCACTTGCATCCCTGTGAATCTGGTGAAGCAAATAATCCTGGAATCCTTTTTCAGAAATGAAGGATGTAAAAGTTCTCAGGAGCAGTCAGGATGAATTCCCAAAGGGCACATTATGTCTGACCAAGCCTGACTAGCTTGGTGGGTGACAGAAGAGCAAGGGATGGTGTTTATTTGACTTTAGCAAGGCTTTTGACATTCTCTCACATAACACACCCCAAGCTAAACAGTTTAAACACAGGTTAGCTAAGTAACAGGGAGGTGGATTGAAAACTGGCTGAATGGCTGAGCCCAAAAAGATGCAATCAGCCACAGGAAGTCCAGCTGAAAGTGTCACTAGTGATGTATCTCAGGGGCTGATACCATGTCCTTACCTTTTCACCCCTTCCTAAATGGCCTGGGAAATGGGGCAGAGAACATCTGCAGTGAGTTTATACAGTACATGAAAAATAATGGAGTGAGTTCTGTACAAGATGGTTGTATAGGTGTCCAGAGAGACTTGAACAGATTTTGAAGATATTGAAAACCTGATTACATCAGCATCATGCTGAGCAAACTACTCTGGGTGACTCTACTTGTTCTTTTCTAACTTTACTGAGTCTATAATTTGAGAGTAGTTTGAATGAAAATCCAGCCACAAACAAACAACAATAATAGGAGAGAAAAAGTAAAACCATGACAACACCTTTATCTTCTAAATTGTCTGCTAGATCCAGGCAGGTAATATCTGTTTTCTGAAATATTTGCCTGTTGGTTATTTTTTAATTTATTTATTCCAGCCAGCTTGGTGATCCTGCCATATCCAGCTCCTTAGTAAAAGTGTGCATCTGCAATTCATTAGTGCCAATTTTAATCTCAAGCTTAAATACTAATTCAAAACAAATTTTAAATCTTGCTTCCACAAGCAATTTCTCTAGAAATATAGGACCAGAGTTAAGTTTATATAGTAAAGGATATAAAATCTTAGAGATTGTGATCAGTTGAAAAGCATAAACACAGCTTGAATTCCAGAGCTTTAAGATTAAAACAGCTGACGTGGAGAAAACAGAATTCATCCCCAGTAGAGGTGGCTTTCTATGCCTTTAGGAAAAAATTCCATAGGAGCTGGTTTTGTGTATTACTTACTCTTTGTAAAGCTGCACAAGCATTAATTAAATGTAATAATTAATTACTTACTAATATTTCTCTATCTTCTGCCATACTAAACACAAATATTTTTATTCCTGTTATTGGACATTTTCATACCTACAGAAGTTGTGACTCTCCTCAGCCTCACACAAACAATGATAAATCTGCACTAGCAACATCTTGTGTCTGCTCTAGCAAGCCACACTTATTTCTTTTGAACTTCTTTAAAAAATTAGTGTTATGACCACTGGATAACAAGGACTAGATTGCAATATCTGTGCTTGCACTGCTCCCAGCTTAACTGCAACTAAAGTTCAAAGATCTTTCCAAATACCTCCACTCAACACAAGGTGTACCTTGAGTTAGGTAAAATTTATCCCCATAAAAAGAAAATTCATCTTTTCAGGATTTATGAGGCACTTAGATCATAATGTTTGTGCTAACCACTGTACAGAGAGTGTGTTTGACCCTTGGTCTGCTCAAGGGTGAGGGTTACAATTCAGAAGTCTCAGGTGAGTGGTGGATTTAGTTTAAGGCCTTATCTGCCTTGAAATCAATGACAAAACAAAACACTTTTTTAACTCAGAGAAAAACCTCATTTGGTCCCATTGCCGAAAAAATGGAAGAAAAGATAAATGATAGTTGTTTTTTTTTTCCATTAGAGGTTCCTTGGTATGAATATCAATGGCATAAGAAGGAGTGAAAAGAAGCAGAGCATGGCAAGTTTTTGAGGCTCCTAGATCAAGGAGTGCCAGCTCTGTATCAGTCATTCCATAGCCCCTCTTTTGAGGGATACCAAAACTTGCCCTTATGCTGCATATCTGCTTCACATTTCACATCCTATAATTCTACACTATAAAAATTCGACACACAGGAAAAAGGGAGTCACAATGAGAGGAGGGAACAGTGCTCAAGGATTTAATTAGTGTTGTGTTGATTTGATTTACGCAGGGCAATACCAAACCACATGTATTGCTCATCGGTTCACAAAGCACTAAACCCAAACCACCGCTTTGTCAAAAGGAAAAAATCAAATGACAGTAAGGCAGAAGAGTTTCACAGTATAAAATGTTGGTAATGGAACTTGTAGTTTTCCAAAGATCTTATTTGTTTGCACATATTCCAAACAGGGACTCTGCAGGAAGATGTACATCTTCCCTCTCCATAGATTTTCTGTGATGAGACAAAAGCAATAAACTGTAAGGGTCTATAGACTTCTGGGTAGAAAGCTTGCACTTGTAGCACTGAGTGAGGATAATTAGCACAGAAATTCTTATTGAAACCAATCTGGCAAGCTGGGTTGTTGCCAACACCTTTGTCCATTTGTTCCTTAATAGCACAGAATCTGCCTTGTAAAATAATACCCTAAAAAGATTGAGTTTGAAAAAGTAAACTCTAATTCACTTACCACATTTTTAATTTAAAAAAAAAAAGAAGGAAAGCTGAAAAGTGGACATGGTTGCTTGCTCTGCTTTCTCATTCAGGTTGATGCACTGCACATTACAAAGAATCAGGAATTGCTTATAGGGATTTATATTTCCACAGAAAGAAATAGTTAATCAGTATTGTTTATCTTGTTGGAGAGAACAGTTAATTGTACCCTTAATTCTAAACCAGACAAACCTCTATTGTGTTCAGCTATGACAAAGTGTATAAAAAACACACCACAAAGTTCAGGCAAAGACGTCAGCAGAACCACTGAGGTGTTATATGCAACAGATCTGAAAATCAAGAGAGATGGGAGCAAATAAAGCTTCCACTGAAGTTCTTTCCTCAGACCTCATAGTCCAACTTTTAGTTGACTTAACAGTACAGATGGTCAGAACTGATATAAAGTTCAAGGAGAACTGAAATATATTATAGAAAAGTTATTAATATATATATTTTGAAAGCATTTGTTGCTTCCAAAGGGAAACAAATGATAGTTCAGGAACCATCCTACAAATTTTTTCTGGTAAGAATCTAAAGAGATGCTAAAAGACTTCTTACAGCATCTTGAAGGATTGCAGGTGTTAGAACTACATGGTTCAGGTACAATTTGTCTTACCACTAATTTTTCTTCCAACATTAATTTTTACTTGCTTTATTAATTAAATCTTGTTGGCTTAATTTTTAACATAGTTAGGCTTATAGTCTGAAAGATTCTAGTGTTTCTTTAATAATGATATTTAACATCTCCTAGAAGAGAGTTCTAGATATGTGTAAGCTTTAATGAAGTAAAGACAGTGCCCTATAACAACAAAAAAGCAGGGGCTGTCTCCTGCAAAAATAGAAATTACCCCAAGAACAAGACTTCCCAGTTCTAACACATTTATATTCAATGCTGGCCATCTACAGAATATTCCTAAGGCACACAAAATAGCCAAAAAATAATTGGTCTAAATCCTGCAGGTTTCTACCTCCACCATCAACCTAAATTTTAAAAGCTGACAATTGAGGAAGAATGAAAAATAGTTTCTTTTGACCTTGAAACTTATAGTGGAGGTGTTTTTTATTTTAAATTATTAATATTGAACTTCACAGGAAAGCTGAAGCCTCTCTGTTAAATTGTTTGGTTAACTCACAAATGTTGAAAAAAAATGTTTTATTTTTCGGAGTAGATGTCAACTCATATATGAAGCTGAGCTAAATCAAGACCTTTGAAGCACATACAGGTAAATCTTTCAAAATGATTCTGTTTATTGACCAGGAGAGAGAGACTTTCAGAATGAACCCTGGCCAGCTGGCAAAAAAGATATTCATTATACTTATGATTGGAGGGATCTGTACTGAAAGATATTTATCTTAGGTGAGCAGAGACAAGATCAGCTGTAAGGAGAGAGGTAAGGGCTGCAGTTCATAGCAGATGTGAGCATAGATCTTGAATATTTGTGCCTATTTAAGCTTAGAGATTGTTGCACAAGCAGCCCAAGTGTACCTATAACAAGGGGATGCTTTTGTAATATCACAATAAAAAGATTTAGAATTTGGTCATTTGGTCCTGCTTTAATATTACATCAGTTCACAGCAAGCAGATCCCTTCTAAGATCCCTTTGAACTGCAGGATAGAACTGGGAGAACTAAAGAGCCAGGTTCCAAAGGTTAGCTTGCATTCCAGTAAACACTTGGCTGGCTGGGAGCAGATTACCCTGCAATGGAAGGTGTGAATAGTTAACATTCCCAAAGTGGGTTGAGACCAGCCACTTCCAGTATTGATAACAATGTTTTCCAGGGGAACAGAGCAGAGTTTCTCCAGCACGTGATGCAGGCTGTGCAGAGGCTAGATAACAGTTCCAAGGGATTTGGTTTAAAGCCAGGTAAGTCTAAATGAGGTGCCTTTACCTCTGACACAAGGGTATAGAGGAGAACCATAGCCTGTACAATTCAGTATGTTCAGAGAAACCCAGAATCCCATGGAAATGTACAGTGGTGTCTTTCATGGTGGAAGTGTCACTGCTCTAACAGCACAGAAGCTTGTACAAGAAAGCTTAAGTGTCAAAGATGAGAAAAAAGCTCAACCATGTCAGCCTCAATCATAAATCCTCTAGCTCAGAGCCCCACTGAAATCACAGAGAAATTGTATTGCTAAATTGAAATTACTATTGGACATGGTGGTCAATTATTCCCCATATTCACAGTAGATAAACGTTTTCCATTGAAACTGCTCTTTCTACAAAAGAGATGCTAGAAATGTGCATTGTGCTGTTTAAATGCAATTGAAATTGATGCCAAGAAAAACAGTTGTGCCTGGCTGAGATTTGGGATAATTTGGCAAGTTACCGAAAAGTTTTACTGTATACCCCAGTTTATTGCTGTGCATACAAAGCCATCCCATAAGCCAAAAGCTATGTTAAACTATAACAACTTTGTATTTTCTGCAGGAGAATAAAAGGTGACAAGGAACCAGAACATTTTTCAGTATTAAAGCACATGATGAGGAACTATTTTCTAGCAGAGTACAACCATTGGAATGCTTTTGTGGTAGAGAACTTTTTGTTTTGGTAAGTTTTAAAGCCTGTAGGTCATCTGGAGACTGTTTCCAGCTCAGGAAGTTTTTGAGCATGTGGTTAGACCACAAAGTGATCTAAAACACTTTAAGAAAATGTGGTTTCTTTTTCCTCCTAAATTTCTTTATGTCACATTTGTCAACAAACACATCACAGCACAAAAGGCATGTGATCCCACAGCAAACTGCCTTTAGGAGCTGCCATTCTCATCTCACACTGCCCTAAACCCCAAAACCTTCCTGATGGCCAGCACATCCCTTATCATGGACATAAGCTTCATCACCACCCTGAAACCATGCTATTGACCCAAGGGTTAATGAGGCAAAGGCAGCAGGGCATTGTTTCATGAAGCTCAAAATCAGTGGAAGCCTCCTGAATTCACCCACCAGCAGAGTCACACCAGAACTGTTTCATGAATGCAAGGACAAGTAAAGGCTTGGCACAGTGAGAGGGGATTTTTTATTTATCCCCTGACCAGAACACCTGAACTGCTCTAGGAAAGGCTGTCAGTGTTCTAAGCATCCAAAGAAGCAGAAAGCAAGGAAAGCTTTCCTCTGTTGTCAAAACAACTGGGACCTCAGAAATATTCTATAATCACTGGTGAAAATTCATTTTGCTAAACTCAGCTACTCCAAAATTATGATCAGGGCTTCTAAAAATTATGGGATTGAAAAATGGCAACGCTGTAAGAAAAACATCTCTGAATACTGAGGTCATGGAAGTTGGCATTACCAGTGTTGAAGTACTGTTTTACAGTCTGAGGGAGGGCAGGAAGGTTGGAGCAGAACAAGTCCCTGCTGCCCTGATCACCATCTGGTTCAGCTTCTGAGATCAAATCTTCTCTACAATTAACTCCTCTACTTTGAAAAAAAAATTAAAATATTCAAAATAAATTGTAATTGAACTGTAACATTGAAACTAGTGATAATATACTTTAAAGCATAAATAAGATTATTTTCCAATAACAGATAAACAGAACAATGTTAATTTGTCTTTTCATATCTATTTATACCTATGAGTTACACTATCTGTTGTTTCTCATAATGACTTAAATTAATGATAGACTCACTTTATGAAATGTAACTTAATTCTCTCCATAATAGAAATTTGGTTTGGATGATGGAAGTTGCCAAACTCAGCTGTCCATACAATCCAAATATAGAGTATGAAAAATTGGCTTATTTCAAACAAATAGAAAATAAAACACTAATAGTTCACAGAAACAGAAAACACAGACACTGAGTACACAAATGTATTTTACATCTAACCAGCTGTATAATAATTTGATGAATCCCAGATGCTGCAGTCAAGCAAGAGCTTAACTATGCAACTTATTTGAAACAGATATATATTATTTAAATTTATTCCTGTAATAACAGTGAAATTGACAGGTTATGAGTTTCAGCCTGAATTTTGTACATACACCAGAAACCATAGTCCTGTCTGTAAGCCACCTCAGTGGTCAAAAATGAAAGGTGCTCTGGTATTTACTGTGAGAAAGTAAGACTTTCCCAGATAGCCTACAAGAAAAAAATAATCCCACCTCTTTTCTTCCAAAGAACATCAATTATAAAGGGCCCTGAAGGAGGAGCTGAACTCCTGTTTTCACTCAGGACGCTCTGAGAACTTTCACAGAGTAACCTTCACATTGGAGTTATGTAAACAAATCAAATCCATAAACCACTCCAGGCCTGCCAGGGCTACATGGCACAGCAAAAGGTTTGAGGAAGGATGGTCAAAGACTCACTCCCACTTAAAGCCTGGACTAGCAGCAAGAAGGCAGGGCAGTAGTAAATAAGAGAACATGGAGAGTGGGAATGGGGAAGAAAGAACGTCAGACTTCTGAGAAGGGGAAGAAATATTTACATTTTCTCTGGGTGACAGGAGTTAGAGACACTGGGCATGTTCTCTGAGCATGGCATGAAACAGATTTACAGAAGAACCAGGCTTATCTAATATTTTGTGTGGACATGAAGTCCTTCATACTGCAATCTGTTTGCCTGTAGAATGCCCAGCTATGCACAGAGTTCAGCAGCTGTATCAGAAAAGGGGAAAGGAGAGGCAAAGAAAAAAGATATCTTTGTGCTACATCTCTGCACAGATTCCTTTAGGTTTTCCAAAGAGTTCTGGAGGAAAGCATACAGCTAGGGCAAATCTTAAGTCTCTTTTACCTGTAGTTTCATGTTGCTATAAAAATAAGGGGTGTTCTTTAGGCCACTTACCCTAGTTGTGGGATTGTGCTGGCTGGGGATGAAGGAGGAAGAGAGGATGTTCACAGTAATGGATTTTGTCTCCCCAAGTAACCATTACATGTGATGGAGACCTGCTCTCCTGGAGATTGCTGAACACCTGCCTGCTTGGCATGTGGGGAAAGAATTCCTTGTTTTCCTTTGCTTGTGTGTACAGCATTTGCTCTAGCTCTTAAATCCATGAGTTTTCTCACTTTTACCCTTCCAATTGTCTCCCCTATTCCACTGGGAAGGAGTGAGCAAGCAGCTGTGTGGTGCTTAGTGCCTGTCTGAGGTTAAACCATGACAGATCTTTTCTCCTTTAGCCTATTTAATTAAATTAAATTATATCACATGACAAAAAAATCTAATACCACATCTCCTTTAGGACTCCCTAGGGGAGCAATGTGCTTTTAGTTGTGCTTCTTAACAGATACCTGCAGAGTTGTCATTTCCTCAAGTGCAGCTCACAGATGTTCTCTAACTTCAACCCCTTGCATCACATTTGGCATGGGAACTACAGAAGTCACTCCCTGCCTCCCACTTTCTTCTCTGCCAGAGGTTACCATAATCCCAGCAAGGATGAGGCTGAATGGGACATGTGTTGTACTACCAGAGTCCAGGGATTATTAGCTGAAAATCACAAATGGTGTGCTAAATCCAAAAAGCAAACTGCAGGTGCAGGGGTGCTACTGAGTGTGCCAAAAAATCAGCTGGCACACAGCAAGCTCTGCACCACCACCACTGTACTGCTTACACTGCTCTGAGGTTTAAAACAGCAACTGAATACTTCTGTGCACCTTCCCAAGAGCTGCTCAAACTATGGATTATCAATTCCAAAAGAAAAAAAAAATATGGGAAATTTAGGAGTGAAAATGTAGGGAACTGAAAGAAATAAATTCTGAAAATTTAGGGAACTGTAAAAAAAACTTTAATTGAAATATATACATTAAAAACACATGAAAATACCAGTAATTACTCATCAGTGCTACATTCTCTAGTTTACAAAATCTGCTAAAAACTCTCTAGGTAGTTGAAGAATTCATCTTCATGAGGTATAAACCAGGGTCCTGCACGTATGTTTATAAGGTAATTTTGGTTGAGAATTTAAATCAAACTTGATTTAAAAATCTAGAAAGTCTTCCATAATCCAGGACTCAATTATTCTCCTATTTTGTCATTTTTGATAGGAAACTTATATCATCTATTCTTGTCACAATTAATTAGACAGGTTCATTAAATACTTTTCTTTGTTTCAATAAGCAGTCTCTACATAATTTCTAAACCAAAATCATTATAAATTCAAAGCCTTTCTATATTTAAACCTGTCTGCAGACTCATTCTGAGGCTGTCACAGGAGAGCCTCTGCCACAAGGTCCAAAACCTCATTCCCTGTATTTATCCCATCAGCAGGATTACCTGTATTTGTCATGCTATACACTTGGCTAAGTCTTTTGTAAAATGTGAAAATCCAACATTAAACCTTTTGTGAGAAGTGAAGGGAAAAGATCCCTTCTCAGGTGAGGATGACAAAACATTGATGGATTAACTAAAAGGGTTAGTGGCAACCTACTATATATCCTATTACCCTAGTTTAAGAACTTATTCATGCTACCATTCCTAAAAATAAAAAATAAATAGCCCACTTTCCAGAAATTATTAATTTGGAGTCTTGAGTGGAGAGGAAAATATTTGCGTATCATTGGCCAATTTTACTGGAATTCTAGCCACAAAATGTAAGATCTCTTTTAATTCAGCCAGGGCACAGAGACTAATCTTACAGGAAATGATTAAGTTGTCAGTTTAGTAATACAATGTGATGGTTTTATAGTGTTCTTTATATTGTGGCATTTGGTTTAATTCCTTATATGTGCAATTTTTAAAGACTTTTATTGTTGCAGAGTTGGATCTAGAATGTAAAGCCCTGGTGGCTTTTATGAGCCTGTCTGGGCTATCCAAACAAAAAAAATCCATGTAGTAGGCAAGTTTAAGGCATTACTACTCATGAATTTTAATGAAAAGGCCAGCATGCATATGTAACACAGCCCTGTGCTGAATGGACTCAAAAGTGTTTTAATGTGTTACCACTGGCTAAATTCTCAGGAAAGACAGAGTGGTTGAGACATGTGCTTTAAATCAGAATGACGTGCATTTTCTTCTCACATCCACAGTAGCTTATTCTGGCCACGGCATTGTGTGTGGAATACAGGGGACAAGGAAATCAAGATGGCCAAAAATCTGACTATATGTAGAGATTGTATTTCACAGTCAGTTTTGCCATTTTTATTTCCATATTCCCAAATTCTAACTGAGAAATGACTGATGAAAACGTTCTTTTTGTGTGCTGCAGCCAAATGAGCTCAAATGAAAATAAATGTCCATACACTGGATGTCACATTCATCTAATTCTTTCAAGTGCCAAGCCATCTCTGGTTCCAGAAAAGAAAAAAAAAAAAAAAAAGCAAAAAGCTCCATCAAATCAGATAAGTTAAAATCTCATAATTGTTTGTTTTTCAGTGTTTACAAAAATTCACAAGGTCCTATTTCTAGCATCTTCAAAAATGCTCTGTTATGTATCCATGAAATTAGATACCTGTGTAATAATCACTCCTAACTTAAACATCTTCTATATTACAGAAAAACAGGTTTCATTTCCTTCCTTCCTTCCTTCCTTCCTTCCTTCCTTCCTTCCTTCCTTCCTTCCT
>NC_031773.1:65369971-65389178 GCF_001522545.3 Parus major
CCTGCCTGCCTGCCTTCCTGCCTTCCTTCCTTCCTGCCTTCCTTCCTGCCTTCCTGCCTTCCTGCCTTCCTGCCTTCCTTCCTGCCTTCCTTCCTTCCTTCCTGCCTTCCTTCCTGCCTTCCTGCCTTCCTGCCTTCCTGCCTTCCTGCCTTCCTGCCTGCCTTCCTGTCCAGTGCTCTTTTCCTTTTGCCTGCAGCCGTGATGTTCTCCCAAGCTACAGAAATTGCTAAATGTAAGTAAACCAAAAAAGAGAATTAAATTGGCCAAGTGCCAATTTTCTAAAGCAATAGGAAAAAACTACTCTGTCAGAATTTTAATGAAAAAAAATAAAAATTCAAAAGGAAAAGAATTTGGTTTGTTTTTTTTGTTCAAATTTCTCTGATTCTAGTCCTAAAGAATAATATGCAAACTCAAATCTATTTCATGAGCACACTTAAATGAGAGCATGTAGCCTTCAGGCAAAATGTTGGATTCATCTGCACATTCTGAGCTGGTTCCAGCCTGCACAGCAGCTTTTGGAGGTGAATGAGCAATCAAGAATCAGGCTGCTGACTGAGGGCTGGAATTCAGGGGTGCAGTGATGGGAGCTCTCAAGAGTTAACATCACATCTTGCATGTGAAAGTCTCTTTCAGATCACTCTCTCATAACTCAAAAAAATGTGTGTGCTGTCTTGACCCTAAGGAAACATGGACAGGCAGACAAACCTGCGGCAACGATACACAACATAAGTTAATTTATTCTTTTAAGTCAATTCTTGTGCTGTTTCCTCTCATCATTAACTGTTTTTTGTTGCAGCTTTCCCCACCACCTCCTTTTCCTCTGGAAACAGGGTCAAGTACATATCCAACAAGCAGCTTATGCTTGGACAGCTGTAGAAGTCATCAGGGTAGAGATGTAAGTCAGGCTGAATGTCTCAGGTGGAGGCACAGGAGAAGATACCTGTCTTGGCAATCATACATTGAACCCTAAGCACTGTATAATTCAGTCCACATGGCTCACTCCATCTCTCTGCACCACTATCTGTCATGTTAATTAGTGGGGGAAGACAAGAGAATGTATACAAAGGATGTCAGAAAAATGTATTTTTTGCCTGCTATCAGGTGGGAGTAGAGTTGGAGAAAAACTTCAGGGGATACAGACACAGCTTCCTGGACAAACCCTCCAGGTTGCCGGGGAAATTAAACAAGGAAGACACAAGCTCACTAAACTTCCTTCATTTGGTGATTAGGGTATTTTAAATCTCTCAGGAGATTCCACAGCACCTAAATGCAGTGTGATAAAGAGCAGTTAGTGGTTCTCTGAGAGTGTCTGGAATAACAAGCAACAATTATCTGGATACAATATTCTGGTACAGAAGAGGGAACAGAGAATAGAACCATACGTAGAAAGAGGAGGAATGAAAAGTGGTTTTATTTCCCTTTGCCTCTGGGAAAGAGCACATCAGACCCAGCCTAGGCTAAAGAGCAGTTTCAGGGGCAGAGTTTCTGACACTGAAAGGGACTCCAGGCTGTTATGAAGACTCTGGAAAAGATACAGCTACAAAAAGTATATAACCATGAGAAAAACTGCACCTTAATAAATGAAAGCTTGCCCTGTGGATACCTTGCCTGAGATATCTCTGAGTATGGGGGAAGAGGTTGATGGTGAAGGAAAAACAAACAGGAGAAGATGTCTGCCTAGAAATTCCTCAGTATGCTTAGAGGATGCCTCCAGCAGGCAGTACACAGTAGCCTAGGTTGACTACAAGCTTCTTCAAAGAGTAAAAACTTGGTAGACAATCCAATCCATATGTACCCTTAACTAGCTCATATTCTCTTTCCACCCTGCTGAACGTTCAATATGTACTGAATTTAAGTTCTGCAATAAATCAAAGCAATTAAAAATAGTTAACAGTTGCGTTTACATGAGAACAAGAATTTTCAGATAATTATTCTGAAAGCTGGAAGTGGAACCAAGCGATCTGTCTAATTAGCTTTAAACCTACTCCTGCTTTTTGGAGTCAGATTGGAAAGGATTTGAGGGATTCGAATTTCAGAAAGTGTTGCTCAAATACTTTAGCTCTAACACTAGTCTGAAAGTTCAATATGTGTCACAAACCACTGTAATAATAATGATGGTGATAATAAAACTTTGATAGCAGCCATCTGCCCATTCCAGACAGCTGAATCATTTCCAGAGCTCCCTGAGAGCCAGCACTGACATGGATTTTTATACACTATATCACAGACAGTATATGCAGGGTCTGCAGCCGAGACCTTTCTGCAATGACGTCAAAGAGGCCGGGCAGCCAGCTTTTAAAATTGCTGCAGGCTCGTCCTAATGACATTAGGATATAACAAATGAGGAAAGGAAGATATGTATATCAATGTTACAATAACAAGGAAGGACAGGACACTCAGCTAGGGAGGCAGCACTTAGGTTATCCTCCACAGAGCTGCTCTCCAAAGTTTGCGTCAGTGGAGGGGTTGGGGTGTGAATTCCATGACTAAGGGGCATAACTCAGCTGGAGAATGTTTCATGTGAGGCCTGGGAAAAAAATGAAAAGAAAAAGGCATTGGAATTGTTAAGGCAGAAGTTAAACAAGGAGCTTTAAAGAGAAGAGGCTCTAGCAGGTTGGTTAAGTGGTCTGCTGGTAGACATTGGGGTAAAGTATACGGTTAAAAACAGTTTATAAGACATAGCTAAGGAGATTTTCCAAAACCAAACAGAAAAAATCTCAAAATAAATTAATGGAACAAAATATTCAGTGATCACTCATCTACTGCTGGCAGGGATGCACAATGAATCAGTTTTTTTCACCCCTGGTGATAGCCTACATAGAGCTGCATCTACACATGACCATATCTGAGCTAGAGATTGATGGTATGTAAAAGAAGGACATGGTTTTTTTCCCCTAGAATCTAAAAGCTGCATCTCCTCTGTGGTGCATCAGGACCTGTCAAAACCTCTGGGTAAGCTGGGAAGCTCACATCAGGTATTTATCAAAAGGCATGCAGAAGGCCTGTTTCTTATCAGAGGGCAGAGAAATCTACCTGGACTTGTCATCTGCCTGGATTTGTGCAAAGCATTTGACACTGTCCCTCATGGCATCTTTGCCTCCAAACTGCAGAGACATGGATTTGATGGATGGACCTCTCAGTAGATAAGATTTTGGCTGGATGGTTGTCCTCAAACAGGTTGTGGTGAACAGCTCAGCACAAATACAGGCTGGGCAGATTCAATGAAATAGCAGAGAGCGAGTCCAGCTGAAGGTATTATAAGGGATTCATTTAAAACAGGATAGATTTTAAGAAGCTTTGATGGAAACCTTTCTATTTTAAGAGTTCAAGTGGTTTACAAATTTCTAAAAAAGAATAAAAAGGTGAAAACCCCACAACAATATACTGAATCTCAACCAGTGCTTAAGATGTAAGGTGCAGATGAATTCCTATTGCAAGGGAGTGCTCTGTTCATTACATAAAATACAATTTGTGGAATTTTGCTCATTAGATACTCATTAGATACTCATATTTATGTAAATGAGACTACTGGTATTAGTATGAAGTATGCTAATAAATATGTTATTTTCTCTAGCTCTAAAATATCCTGTGACTTAACCAGTCATGCTAATAACTTAATGTGAACATTTAGACATTTTTATGCTCTTATTTAGTATTTCCTTCATATTTTCACTCTGCTTAGCAGTACTTGCAGTATTCCAGCTGTACCTCTCAGAATAGGTATAGAGTTTAGCATAATTACACTTATCTATAATTATCAACATTAAAAAGCCTAGGTTTTACTCCCTGTACCTTTACTTTCATCCTATTTTCTGCAAGCTGTTGAAAAGAACACCTCTAGTTATATCTAATTGCATTGCAACAGCATGCTTTCAAAAGTATTTTTATTTACTGTGGATTATTGGTCTTGAAAGTACCATTGTGGGGACTTTTAAAGGCTTTAGATCCTTAGATCTGAGGAATGAAGAATTTCCACACTGGGAGGTACCAAGTGTCTCCAGGTCCGACATTTCAGTGTATGGTGCAATAAGACAGAAGTTTCAGAGGGACAGAGAATTATGAATATTCCTCTGAGATGAATTTAAGAGTGAGAAACAAAGGATCTCTTTGGAGGTAATCAAGTGCTATGATTACTTTTGATTTATTACACTATAATGACCACGTTACCTGATGGAAAGATAATGTAAAAAGAACCGCAAAAAAGTCAGAAAATAGGTAAGTAAAACAGCCCTAAGGCAAAACCTTCCTAGGATTTAAATCCTTCAACTTTAATCCTAGTTAAGTTATTACTAGTTGTTCTTTGTCTATAAAGTCATCTAATGCATCTAATTCACACACTTTGCTGGTGATAGGGTTGTGTGGTATAAGACAACCCACAAACATCTTCCTTGCTTTGTGATTTTCCTCTGTTTTAGCTGGGCTTAGTCATGATTTGCTAAAAGAGGCAATTCAGGAAAGCCTTAAGCCCCCTGAGTCTGCTATTTTTTGAAAGGCAGCAAACTTAGACTGAGTTCTTAGATAAACTAGAGCAGCAGCAAATTTACAGTAAACAGTGATTCTGATGGAGAAGAATTTTAAAAGTCACGCAAAGATCCAGGATACACTCTAAAAGCATTAGACTTTGGGGTGAAGATTTTAATTGCTTCATTCTGGTGAGAGGTTGTGCCTACAGAAGAACTACCCCCAGAGCTGTGTGGGAAAATGAAAAAGAGCTGAGGATCAATGAGCATATCCCACATTTGGTGCCTGGGGATAGAGCCACAGCTGGGCATGACACAAACCAGAAACTTCTGTGAAAGCATTCTCCTGAACCTCTTCCAGCCCTTTGCTGAACTTGATAAAGTGACCAAAAGGATGAGCAAATGCTTCCACAATGATCCTTCTACCAATGCTCCTTAAAAAAAGACCCACTGGGAACTCCAAGAACAGAGATAACCCAGTAGTTGTGGTGCAGAGGACTCAGACAAGTATGGAGCTGCTGGACTCAACACTTCACTGTCAAGTTTCCAGATGTTCTCAGCATGCCTGAAGCTTTTGCTGTCACAACTGCCAGACTTTCTTTCTCAAAAGAGGGAAAGGAACTGAAGGGATTAAGAATTCTGAGCAGAGGAAACATCTGAGCAGGAGTATAAATACAGAGAGTGAATGGTGCAGTTGCTGACCTAAGAAACATTTAAAAAACCAGGATCACAGGCTTCAAATACGTTGTTCACATGAAATGCCCTCAATTCAACATGCAGAAATCAAATATTATCTACTGAGGTGCAACAGACTGGAAATACAGGGTATACACTATTTTAAAAATTTCCATAGGAGCAACAAAAACAGAAAAGAAAAATCTGATCTTTGAGATAGCCCAAACTAAGACTTGAAAGGTTTCTGCGTTACTCAGAGGCAAATTTTTCCAAGTTAGACAAAGCTGAATATTTGCCTACTCAGATCTTTGATCACTCCCTGTTCATATGGACACAGGCTGCTCATATGGATTTGAATGATCTTAATATCCCTTGAACCCAAAGTCCAATAAAAATAGTGAAATAGTCTCTACAATATTTCCAACTTTGCAACAGTGATCTGGCCTTTTAAGTGTTAATTCAGGGATACCTTGAGAAACATCTATAAATTTTTAATAAATTTGAATCAAGATTTTGAATCAAGTAATTTTTGTAACTAAAAGCTGTCTCTAATAATAATTCTTATGAATATTCATGTGATCAGTGTTCTTTTATTTCTCTGCCCATTTAAGATTCTGATCTCTCTCCTGGGATCAGCTGCCTACTAGGATGAATTCCACAAAAGAAATCTAAAAACAATGATAATATCTAGGGATGGGATTGCTCAGGTGACTTTATTCAGCACATTTCAATATTAGATGAGCACAAATTTTATTTTCACCCATTTACTATGTCCAAAAAACCATGTTTTAATAAAGAAAGCTGATGAAAAACATTTCCAAATTTCAGAAACACATTTATTATCCTCCATTACCCAAAAAAGTAATAAATATGAAAAATGAAACTCCTATCAGCTGGAGTTATGACAATTCTTAGACAAACATTTATTTATGTACTTATATAGCAGTTTTACATGTTGCAACACTTTCCCATGTAGAACGACAGCCAAACCTCTCTTTTTGTTCTCAGATTTTCAATAAACAACTCTTTTTTCAATTTGGTATCAACACCACATAACTGGCACAAGTTTTTATGCTGAACACATAATAGCAGGAATGATTCTAGTCTCATTAATTCTCCTTTTTTCATGACCCATTTTCTTTTCCTTCCCCTGAAAATCCATAAATCACTCCTGCTTGATTTTGTTATTTTCCTGGACAAAAAAAAAAAGGATATCGGATTGTATTTTTTAAAAGTACATGTCAGATGAAAGCAAATTCTCACATACCCCGTGCAGGAGAGAATTCAAATCGTGCAAACAAACCAAGCTTCTTAAACTTGATTGCACTAAAGTAAGCTTGTTTTCATGGGCTGAAGAATCCCACAAAGGGGAAGGGAGACAAATGTCACCTAATATACATTTTCCAAACTTGTTCCAGCCTGGAGAGCCATATCATATTGATCCATTAATTGGACTGAAATTTTTGCATAGTAGAAGGCATGAGTTGTTTATTTTCTTGGGAAGCTCTTTTACTCATTGTCATTTCAGACTATTTCCAAAAGCCAGACAAGTCTGAGTCCATTCAGCATCACCATTTCATCATGAAGTACAGTTATCTGACTTTACATATGAATAAACCCAAATATAAGCCTACTTTAATCCTACCTAAAATTAACAGTTTCAATCTTAGTCATCTAAGAATGATGTCCCCTTCAACACCCAAGAAAATACAATGAGCTTGTCCAGGGGAGAATTTGTTCAGAAGTGAGATCAGTGGATGAGAAAGAATGAATGATCCTCTGGAGAGCTGCCTGGCTAAAATGAGGATTTAGTCATGTAGCTTACAGCAGAAACCCTTGGCTCCTGGGCAGCTGAGTCCAGATGGAAGGAGTTACACCCATGGGGCAGCTGGGGCACAGAGGGAGAAATATCACATCCAGGTTTGGGCACCTAACCTGAGGTGTCAGTGGAGCCTGCCATGAGCTCAGTCAGCACTGGGGGCTGTGCAGATGTCACTGATTCAGACAGAATCTCACCCAGCAGGACCGTGTCTCTTAACTGAGAGCTCTCTCTCCACTCCCAAAACACACAACAGGTCATGTACTAAGGCCTTCCACAGGATGTGTCTTGCCAAGATGGAATGCTTTGCATTTCCAGCTCCCCAAAGGCTCAGCTGGGCACCCACCTGGCTTCTAGGCATATACAGGAATGTATCCTGTTGCAGTATTAACAAGAAAATAAGGAGTGAATTCAAAAAAAGTGTTTCAAATTTTTGAACGAAGCTACAAAATAAAAGGGCCATCAGCATCTTCATCACCTGTACATTCTAGAGCTGTAGAATGATGGAGTAAAAATTGTTTCCAGAACAGGTTATCTTGAGAACTTCTACCACTATGCTGGAGGAAGGGGCAATTCACAATGACAAAGGGGAGAAATGAAGGTCTGAGAAGATGGGGTAATATTTCACAGTATCTCACAGTTTCACACGAAATATTTTACAGAGTTTTCATTTTCTACATGACTTTTCTGCTGAAAAGGCAAACAGGAGGGAGGAAACACTGGCTGGGTCTTGCAGAGAAGCCACAGAGGCTGTCCTTGCCATTCCAGCTGCATGTCATCAGGGAAACACTGCTTTGAAACAGAAATGCAGTGTAACAAGGTGTGCAATCACAGCAAAAGCACAATGGCAATCTTCCCAGGTTATTAAGGTCCAGCAGCCATTGTCCAGTGCTGAGCATCATACCTTAAGAAAGAAGGGGGCCAAGTGAGGAGGTTGTGGAAAACACCAAATAGAAACTTAAGAAAATATATCATATGGGAAAAAGCTGAAGGAAATGGTGTTGCTCCACCTTATAGAAAGAAAACAACTCAAACCCACAGGATTACTTTTTTCATGGCTCAGATTTACGGGTTTGAATGACAGTGAAAAAGAATATTGGGGATAAATCAGGAAGTAGCATATAACTCTGTGTGGGGATTCCCACCTTTGGAGATCTTTAACAATTAGTTAGATAATCTTGAGATGAGACGAAGAAACAGATGAGACAATTTTTACAGTCCATCAAATCATTTAGGTGCCTGTGCTTAAGCAAATTTTGTAGAATATAATAGGAGTATCTGTACCATGAGGAGCAGCAGTGGTGGAGTAAGATCAGCACAAGATTTATTTCCCAACCCCTCTGATTCTCTCCCTAAACTGGACAGTGTGACCAAGTGGTTTTCTTTCCTTTACATGTTGGTTTGGAGCTGTCAGCAGTGACTGCCTGACTGAAACTGATGCTTTCAGGGCTCATTGCTTAGGGCTATTTTCCAGCATTACAGTACTGGAATACATCATATACCATGAAAATAATTCATTTTATCTTATCCAAGTCAATCTGTAACTCATTTTTATCTCTTCACCAGCTAGATAATTGGTTCTGGAAGTGCTTCAAAAAACCCATTTAATATCTTGGCCCATGTTATGATAAAATCCAGATGAATACCAGCTCCTTCTCAACACCTTTACTCTTGGGGAAGGAGGAGAGGAAGAGAACAGATGCTCAGCATGTTCCAGCCAGCTCAGAATGATCAGCAGATATGAGTGATCACCAGGGCAGCACTCTGGAGCCTCAGTGAAGACATAGGGCCCCCCTGGTGTCCTTCATCAGACAAATGGCAGCTTCAGCACACACAGGGGCCTTTCTGAGCTCCTACACTTCTCATCTCCTCCAGTGAGTCAGTGGCAGAAATGTGTATCCATTCTTAGAAACTTCCCCATGAGAAACTCACCTGGGTTTACCTGCTTTTGGGTGTCCTTTTTCTTTTTTTTAATTTTTTTTTGTGTAATAGTTTTTACAATTTAAGTATTTACTGAAAAAAAAACAAAGAGAAAAAATAATATTGTATTATAGACTATTAGCAAGACAGCTATAGCAAGCAGCAGACCAAAACAAGTTTATAAAGAAATATCTTTCATTAGAAGAAACTTTACATGACACACATCAAAGTGAAAAACAGTAAAAAGTTGGTTATAACTCTAATTTAATTTTCTCTTGTAAAGAAAAAATGAGTTCATTGAGATTTCTGACTTTATTATTTCTTTATTGCTTTCATATGGCACAAATTCTCTGGTCTTTTAAGAAGAAAAAACACTAATTTATAATTAGAAGCAAAAATCTTATTAACTTGTCTCCATATTTGCAAAGGCAACAGGGATCTTCTAAAATTTTTCTGAGGTCTTGTGGGCATGTAAGACTACATAAACCAGATGTTCAATATGGCACATGATATTCAGATGAAAAGATTACACATTAATTCTCAAAACATTTCATAGATGAAGATCTGTGAAAAGAAAAATATGGCTAAGAGATTTGTTATCTGTATACTGCATTTCCTGAAAGGCTACAGAGGGATTTTTTTTCCCCCCAGTCATAAGAAATCACCAATATAAAATATCCTTTTTGAAAAACACATAATTATATTAGAAATTATTTTAAGTTGTTGCATTCTCTGTTTTTGTTCAAGGGGCACTGAAGCAATAAAGATGAATTACTGATTACTGGGACTGAATTATCAAGAATGAAACTGAGGGGACTTTCCTTCTGCAGAGGGAATATTAATTGTTGACAATTAATGGCAGAATTATAGGTTCATTTTGGTTTTATATAAAACTTTATTGAATTAATTGAACCGTGTGCACTGTGTCATAATGGGAAACATCCATAAACTCTAAGGGAAATTTCATTTCTGCACTGAAGGTTGTTGTAAGAGCTTGCATTATTCAGTTCAGATACAGCTGCACAGCGTTTGGCTGTTTTGCCTGGGTTTCTTAATCTTTTGCCAGGGAAAAGAGACCATTATCCACCAACATTTTATAGACTGTTTGTACTCCAAATATTCTATGTCAAAGCTAATTTAGCAAGCTCAGTTCAGAGGGAGAAGAAAGCTGGTTCATGCTAGGAGTGGAGGTTGGAATTTGGGAACCTCAGATGTCTGTACAGGGCCAGGGACAGCTGACAGGGGAGACAGAACCACCAAAATCATCTCCTGAGAGAGAGCTGCTTCTGGGCTCTGGGCTGCTTTCTCCTTCCTGCAAGCCCTAAGAGCCTGAACCTAAGAGCTCTGCTGACCCCATCTGCAAAGGCATTTAATGAGGAATTATGTAATAATTGAATTAAGGCAGTGTTTGCGCATCATCGCTCTTGTTAAATGCTGTCTCTCTTTCTCTATTGCACTTGAGAAGCCTGACACAGACTGAGGCCATCCACAGCACGTGAACTTTGCCTTTGGAGCATCACCAAACAGCTCCAAAAATCTCTGTGAATGAGGCCCTCCTGTACCTCAGGCTGCTGCTGCAGCAGTAGAGACAGGGAAGGACATTCATAAGCTCATTAACCTTATTTTCATCAAGATAAAATCCTCCTGCACGTATCAGCAGAGCATCACAGTTGGTTTCTTGTCCTGTGATCCCCCTTGGTGCATAAACCAAGAGACAGCACAGTTATCTGTCAGTGTGCACTCCTGCTGTGAGCTTTACAATGCCTGACACTTTGAAAGTCTTCCTTCTGGTAAAGACTTCTATAAGTTTGAGCAAGGTTGTATCAATAAGAGTCAAAGAAGTTTAATTTGGTCCAGTTTCACAGATTCTTGCAAGTCTGAGTTGGTTTACTCTGCAAACCGAATTCAAACTCAAATTCAAATACAAATTCAAATTCAAATTCAAATTCAAATACAAATACAAATACAAATACAAATACAAATACAAATACAAATACAAATACAAATACAAATACAGATACAAATACAAATACAAGCACAAATACAAGTACAAATACAAATACAAATACAGATACAGATACAAGTACAAATACAAATACAAATACAAATACAAATAAAGTAAAATTATAGAGGTGACTCCACAGCTTATTTTTGTCTGTATCACAGCATTGAGGCAGAAAGGATTGACAGAACAGTTGTTTGGCTCGACCTGTCCCAAGTTTAGCTCATCTGGGCTCACTCCAGTAGTTGGACAAGAGTGACTATGCTAACAAATGAGGAATAAGCCTACTGTAATCCTTTTTCACATCTCTGACTGAGCCATTTGATTCAGCTGCTTCCCTGCAAAAGGCATGATGCAGTAGGAACAGTTCAAACTGGGCTACTTTGGGGAAAGCCCTTTGATCTATCAGAACTGATGGCAGTTCTGGTATGAAATACAGCAGATTCAGTAGTTGTGACAGGCAAATAGCTGTGATGAGGCTGCTGAAATAAATGTTCATGGTGACAGTAAAAATCAGTTCAAGCCAATTCGTAACACTCAGGAATTCTTTCAAAAGGAGGGGGCAGTGAATTTGATTTGTGACCACATCCCAAGGAAACACTGAGCTTATTGGTGGCTGACACATTCAACTGTGACCATCACAGCACTGATTCCAGAGCCCCACATGCAACTTCTGGGAAATGTTTTCAGATGCACTTTATCTGAATTTGCTACAGATTATGTAAGTGAAACAAAAATAAACGCTGATTTCCTGTAAGAACAGCAAAATAAAAGGTTTTCTTCATAAGCAGACAGATCAGAATTTTGGAATAAAAGTTATTTCAACTCTATTCATTTACTCTGTTGGCCAAACTCTTCCTCTCCACCCGGCCAAGATCTCATGCCAAGCTCTGGATAAATCATTGGCAGTCATTTTCATGACATGGTTGGCTTGGAAAGGCTTGGGAGGAATTCCAGCACTGAGAATTCAGCTGCAGGTGGAGGAGCACAATCTGGAATGCACAATGGCAGTCATCTCCACACACTGGCATTTGCAACCCTTTTTCCTGGCTCACAAAAACTTGTG
Organism: Parus major; assembly: GCF_001522545.3. Classification (NCBI taxonomy): domain Eukaryota; kingdom Metazoa; phylum Chordata; class Aves; order Passeriformes; family Paridae; genus Parus; species Parus major. The sequence continues at coordinate 65,381,914 of NC_031773.1, forward strand.
CAATCACAAGCACTTAGTGTAACACTCCATTACTGCTTACAAGCATCTCTATCACTGCATGCACAGCAATATGACTGAAGCTATTGGCTTCACATTGAAGTAAATCCTTAGAAGAGGCAAGCCCTTAATCAATTCATATTTTGTTCAGTTGGTGTCAGCATTCCTCAATAGACAGAAAAAGGTGCTTCAGTTCCACCTCTTAATGATCAGCTGAGAATGGCTCCAAAACCACAAAAAGATGCATAGCTCGTAATCAGCAAGACCCTCTGTTCATTGTGATGGATGAATGTGGAGCTGGACAGCAGTTGCTCAATATTTTGGAATGTCTCTGTATGCTGGCAAACCCTTCTCTTAGGATCTTCCTTGCTAGCAGGCAGCAAGGCATTTTAGTTACTGCTGACTTTTCTAAACCACTTTTTGCTGTAATGATTAGAGCAAAAGAGGGGAAGGCTCCCTTCCCTCAGTCTGCTTCCACTCCCACCAGTACAACTCAGATACAATGTGTTTGACCTTTTTTGCAAGATTACACTGCTGATTCCTGCTCAGTTTGTTGTCCACTATGACCCACAGAGGGTTTTTTTCTGGTTTTGTTTTTGTTTTTTTTTCAAAACTCCATCAGCCTCCAAAGTGTGCAGCTGTATGGAGCTTTTCTATCTAGATGAAGTCAGCACCTTTAAATCTATATAATCCTTGTTTCTCATGTGCTACAACATGGTATTAAGCTCCTAATGTTCTGGTATGTTGGCAGATGAAGATCCCAGCTCCAGGTTTGAAAGGCAGCATTCATCTTTCTTTGGTGTGCATCATCTTAATACATATTCAGGCTGACTCCATCCTTAGGGCAGTTCCTCTGCAAACATAAACATCAGAGAACAGATTTAGCAAAGAGATGGCACCTAAATACTTTGCCTTGATTTTAGCCTCAAAGCACTTCAGTTAAAATGCTTAGCAACAAAACACATCTCAGCAAAAAAGGGAATGACACTCCCTAATTTTCATTTGTGAAATTGAAAACTCTGGGCAATGAAAAATGGTGTAGGCAATAAAGGAGCCTTCAGCAGGATGATGATTTTGTTCTTGAGCACAGCAGGCCCATGGTGACAGTACAATGGCACATCTATTGGCTATTTTTTTTCTGGGATTTCCTGTTTTTTTAGCTCCATGATAAAATGAGTGTCCTCATGGTTATGATTCCCACAATCCTGACTAACTTAAGGGACACTCCTTAGTATGCCCCCCTCAATGCTACATGAACTGTCATTCAGATCACCCATAAAGGCTTTTTATCCAGAAACCTTAGAGCTGCACTGAAGGAGATAAGTCAGGAGCTCATCCACACCCTTCCCATGACATGGGTGCTTGGTGTGTGCATCCATCAGTGAAGGAGCCTGTTTCTCACCACCAATGTGACCAACAGCACAGGGACAGGGCGCTCCTGTGATGCCACAACTGCTGCTGCCCTGCAAGGAGACAGTGGGAGGACCTGGGTCTGCTCTGCTCTCTCCAAAGAGTGAGCTACAGCATCCTGGGGGCACAACAAGCACCTGGAACAGTGCACACTGAAGGCTTTCCAAGCCTTTGTCTCCTCTTTATTGAGGATACAAGCTAGCTGGGCTTTCACAGGAACAGCAGTTCTTCTGTTTCATGCCTCACTCTCTGAGGTGAAAGCCAAGACATAGAACTGACCATTCTGCAAAGAAGAAATGTTTGCAAAAGAGCAAAAAGGTTCCTCTGGATCAAACCTTACTTGGATCAAACCTTACTGTCCTTGGGCTTGCAGCTACTCACCAAAGAAGCCCAGAAACCCAGCTGCTGAAGGAGCTGGTGGCACATTAAGGGCTACACAACCTAGAAAACAAAGTGACTTGGTAGAAGAAGAAGATCTGAGTGCAGAAATCAGCCTTCATTACTGTCGTGGTTTTAAAGCACTAGCTAAAAAATTACTAGGAAAATTTACTAGAAAAAACACGGCAATCATGAAGGTTTGTCTAGCTGGGAGAGGTCAGTGAGGAAAAAACCTGTCAGATTTCTACCCACCATCTCTAGCTGTGAGATTGATGGGACAGAAGTCATCAGTAGGGACCTGTTCTTGATTAGGCTCTACATGGAAATGTAATAGCAACAGTGGAAGTTTTTAGTGCAGAAGAAAAACCACTTGGGTTCATGTCTAGACAAATAGAAATACCTTAGGGTTTTTGTTTATCTTTTTCTGAACTGTAGAGGATTAAGAAGGACTGTTTTCATGTCGTTTTGGAAATAGCAAATCTTGTCAGATCTTATCTAGACTGCTGGCCAAATATATAATGCTTGCTGTGCTTAATGTGTAACTTAAGAACTTAAAAAGGGGTATAAGAGTTTGAAAACTAATGTTAATCTAATTCTAAAGTAAAATTGAGTAAACACTGAACAATTTTCAAGTCTCACTAGCATCTCAATCCTTAAAATGTCCTTCAAATTAAAAGAATTTTAACTGCACTATGAAGCAAAATGCACAGGAATTTTCCTCTGCAATAAGAAAAATAATTTTTAACATTGAAGAGAAAATACTGAGACCTAGAAATGAAACAGCAAAGAAATTATGTTATCTCTGATAGAAAGAGCAATACAAGAGAAGACCCTCAGCACAGTTTATAACCATGACTAAAATAAGCATAAGAAATGGAACATGAGAGACATAATAGTTCTTTCCCATCTATACATCCTGCTCTGACACAAAATTGATATGCCAGACTAAAGTACAATTCAAAAGAATAATTTCCAACTGCTGAGGAGTTAACCTCTTTACAGCAACTAATATTTTTATTTCACCTATTTGCCATGAGCCATGACCTTAACTCTTTCATCTCTTACATATTTCCCTCTCTGTACAAATGATAATCATCTCCCTTCCAATGAAAAATGGACCCTGTCCTCTTAGGATCATGCAACAGAGATAGGGATAAGTAGCAGTCAAAGCACAAAGCAAAACCCCCCAGGCTCAGGGTCATGTAATTTTTGATTCATTGTGATTTATACTGCTCAAATATCATATCAATATATAAGAAATAAAACCAAGGAAGTAGCTACCATAGGCCAAAACCAGGACTCCAAGAATAAATTCCTCCACATTATTCAGATTCCAGTCCCTGAATCATAAACCAGATTCATGGGTTAGGCCCTGGCCCCTGTGCAAACAATGTGGAGGCCCCTCTTCCAGTGAGGTTCAGCTTCTGCCAAAATCTTTAAGGAACAGTATGTCACTTTGTTGAGACTGAGATGAGTGACGAAACCTTCAGAAGGAGCAGCTGAACCACATTGCTCAAGAGGAGCGCTGTCCCTGGAGAAGATGAGCAAAGGAACCACACTCCATTTTGGATGAGAAATTTCATCAAAAAATTTGCCAAGTTCTTTGACTCAGGCAAATCAGAATCTGTGCCTGGCCCTGACCTGGCCACCAAACCCCCATTCTGACAAGTGTTTAATGCAGTGCTGCCCACTGATCCTACCTTTATGCAACACTTTTATTTAAGTCTCTAGTTAAGCTATGGGAACACAACCGTGCTGTTTCTTTCCCTTGTAGATAAGGCAACAAAAAAGGATGGCAAAAAGAGTCAGAAATATGTTCTGGCTATAAATAGACTCCTTAATTGCTTAGCACGCTTCAATTATTTCATTGCACAATTACAGTTGTCAGTTCTTCACTCCAAAGAATCCTTCTTAACTGCTAATCCAGAACTATGATTTAAACAACGCTGCATTAGGAATTTCTGTGTGCAGCAAAACACAACCAATTATAATCAACACTGGCGAATTCTAATTTGACATTAGACATAATTAACTACATGAGAAATTACCCTTATAATAATATTCAACAGGAAGAAAAGGCATCTTCAGTAAGTCGTGCTCACTATTAGGTGTAGTCACAAAGTTCTTGCTGGCTTCTTGATAAACTATCTGATATCAAGGATTTTTGGGTGGCCCAGGTGCCTGTGGTACTAAATTCTTCCAAGTAAAAGATTTTTCAATCATTTCCTACTGCTGCAGAGCCCAAGAAGATCCAGAAGATTCCTAGAATCCTGGGGGAAGACTGAAGAGAGCCTATTGTACCAAAAAAGACCTTTCATTTTGGATTCCTAAGCACTTGACACAAAAGAGAAAGGTTTATTCAAGTATGCTCTCGAAGTTCTGGCAACCTTTCAGCATAACATCAGGAACTGAGTGTTCTCTTCAGTTTTGAAAATTCTTCTCCAATTTCAAGGCCATCTCCTGTTTTGCTTTACTTCTGACAGAATGGTTTCATCTTGGTTCTCTCTGCCTGAGGATATGGTCACTCACAGGCATCTTGTCAGAGCAGCTTAACAAATGGCAGCTTCTCAGCCTAGGTTGCTAAATCAGGAAATTGATTTTGTGGAGCAAACAGTCTCTTTTGTACCCAGGCCTTCTCCCTGTTGTAATCTTAGCTATCCTTGCTATAACAAGAATGGGTTAGAGGTCTTATTTTAGGTGGAAAATGTAGCATGAGACAGGAACTCTTCAATTGGCTTGTTCAACAACTGAACTGTTCAACTGTTCATTCAGCCTTGAAAAGTCAGGTAACCCAAAACAAAGCCAAGGGATATTGTTGTACCTTGTGGGCTGTCCCAGGCAAAACCAGAACAAGGTGGAGAATTACATTCATTAGACAAGGCAACAAAGAGGGAAGGAGAAAGGATGCAAAGAGCAGTACTGAAACCTGATATACCAGATTTCACAATTGTCCTTGCTTCAAAGAGTTGAGTGTGACAGAGAAAATCACTCCCATGTGGCAAGTCTGGTGACAGTGACTCACAGTGACACAGAGAAATCTTTTTGAATTTCATTAAATACATCTTGGCATCCTCCACTTTTGTATACCATGGATAATAGTAGATAATAGATAATTTCTGCACACTTACATTGAAAAATAATATCAGAAGCCTTCAGGACGAAATCCTGGGCCTAATGAGGTTAATTAGAGTTTAGCCATTTGGTTTAAGAGAGCCAGAGTTCATATTTATAATCTTCTCATTTTCTGTTATCATGCATTCTTTTTCAAACTTTCCTTTTTTCCATTTAGAAAGTGCTCTTAGGATAAAAAAGCAAACATCCTGTGGATACAGAAACCTGACAAGGAATGAGCCTCTTGTGCTAAAAGCAATCCAGACCACTAAATTTTTCATTAATTACTATTTCTCAGAAAGTTTCTGATTAGCCTCCCAGCTGTTTCCAACACTCTAGTCTGAAACAGCCCAATAAATACAAAAACATGTTTTCACATTTTTAAAAGCTAATGGCTCACAGCTTCTAGCTTTTGCATAGGCCAAAATGACCAGAAATAAACTGGGCAAGAAAATGAGCAAGGAAAGCAAAGGCAAGTTCCATGAGGAACCGTTTCAGAAACCAGAAATGAGAAAAAATAAGATAGAAATTAAAACACTGTAAAACTGTGTCCGTCATCCTTGATGAAAGACTGCTTTTTACTGGCACTATTAATTTTTCTAAGGTTAAAATATTGTTAGTACCATATATACGTGTCCATGTGATACCTTCAGTGTGGCTACTAAAGGTAAAAGATAATCTAGGATGCAAAAAGCATTTTGGACTCAGAAATTCACTGGTAAGAAATGTCTTTCTGTAAGAACAAAACATTGAAAGAAGCTGTGAAAAAAAAATTGACATTAAATTTCTCCTACAAAATGTTATGTTAATTTTACTCATAGTATTGCTATTTATAATCAGGGTTGAGGGGAAGTTGCATCACAAACACTCTAACTTTTTGGTCCAAAAGTAAGGCCTGTTCCATGGCCTTGCCTTCTTTAATAAATACACAACAACATTCATCTTTAAAATAACAAATTAATGGGACACTTCAGTGCACACACTTCCATCCCTGGGGAGAAGAAGAGAGGACAAACAACAAGTGACAGATGTTAATCACATAACTTAATGCACTACTGAAAGTGGGTCAGCAATAGCAATGAAGAGCAGCCCATTGGAACCATAAAAGGATGGAATAGAACTCAAATAAATTATAAAGAGCTATAATATGATTGAAATGTGAATAATGAATTTGGTTTGATTCTGATACATGAGAAAGTTTGTTTTGAACACGTGTTTGCAGTGGAGGGTAACCTCTGTTATCTGGACAGCTAGTGTCAAAATCAATATTTAACTTTGGAGATGGCAATTAGCTAGACATATCTCACATGGAGATGTGGTTAAAATCAATTGGAGAGGAAAAGCAAATAAGAAATTAATGGATCTTTTTAATTACATTTTTTCAAACAGATGCTCTTTGTATGGTCATTTTCATAAAGTCATAGACCAAAACCAGGGTGTCTTTTCACAGGGTAAGGAAGGAAAGGAAGACCTTAACAAAGAAACATCTGACTTTTTGTAATGATGAGTTACATGTACTTTTCTTTTCACTGATTCAGCATTTGAGAAACAGGAGTTCATACTTACTACTGAAATCTTCATATGCAACACTAAACCCCTTTACCAAGGAATTAACAACAGAGTATGGTAGGGAGGATTAGAAGGATGAGGTTTTTACATCAAATAATTTTGGTGAAAGTAGAATTGACCAAAATTATATAATTAATATATAATTATTATTAATTATTGATATTATATATATATAATTATATAATTAATTCATATTTGCTAATCTCATCACTGTGATTCCAGCTACATTGAGATAACTTTTACTTTTGCTCCACTGATTCACTAGAATTTTAATTCAGGTATCAATCTTGTTTCAGGAATACTTTTTGCGCTGTCTTTTTGCAGTGAAGATGGAATTCAATCTGTCTGTAAAAGACTGGATAAAATATTTTATTCTCTTTCATCTATTTGCTTTGCCTCCTAAATATAAGTTTGCTGAGCAAGAACTACTTCTATGTATTAAACTAATGCCTAGAATAACATGACTAAAATTTTGACCAGGGTCTCAGTCAACTGCAACAGAAATAAGAAACAACCATAATAAGTTTTTTGGAAGAGCCCTTCCTTTTGCAGTCTGTCCTGAAGGGAAAGGATTGTGCAATTAGAATGACATTTTATCCTTCATTTCTGTAGACAGGAAAAAGGAAAATAATATTGACAGAAGCACTGGCCTCCTAAACTAATTTTGATCTGACTGCAATTTTTCAGAGTCTGTACAACACTAATATTACAAGATACAGATAAGTAAATTCCTGTGAAATTTGACCAAATAAAAATTGCAATTGTTCCAAAGTTCTCCAAAGAAAAATATAGAAAAAGAA
>NC_031773.1:65389518-65421158 GCF_001522545.3 Parus major
AAAAGAACCAACTAAACAATAACCAGGTCTAATTGCAAGAGGACTAAAAAAGAGCAACCTAAACATATCAATGCAATAATGAAACACAAAAAGACAAGTGCATAACTTAGGAAATTAGGAATGCATTTTAGAAATTCTTTTATTTGAAGAATCAATCAACAGGTGACTTATTAAACAAATGATTCTTTCCTCAAACAGTATCCCTTTAATTAATATGTATTGTTTGTTAACAAACTTCTGTGAGTGGAGCTCAAGAAAAAGAATGTAGATAACAATGAATCATTATATTGCTGGTTCCTGCTTTGGTGAAAGGTACCATTTGCAATCACATGCCTAAACCCTTTTTCTCACCATAATTCCTGCAGGAGTTCCCCTGAGGGGATCAATGCCCCATAGAGTAATTTAAGGCCAAGAGACCTATGGAGGTCCAACATTCTGTTTAAAACACATCTGATGGCACTGTTTAAACTGCTCCAGTTTATCAATATCTCATTTACAAAGATGGGCTCTAAGCAGGACATGGTGCCTCAGATGGAGCTGCACAAGAGCCAAGTTGTAAGTACCTCCCAAAATAATATCAAAACAACTTTCCTGAGACTTTAAACATGAAGGTCTTTAAACATGGGGATAATTTTGCAAAGATCTAAAATGCATTGAAGCAGGGTTGTCCACAAGCATCCATTCAGTCTTGCCTTGGATGCACTTTCAAAATCTGCCCATCAGGACATCTGGGCACAGCTCTCTGTCTTCCACAGGAAAATGTCTCTGAAGGCATACAACAACTGGGGGATTTTATCCAAGAATTTTTGCACAATCAACATTTTTGGTCTAAGTGGTGCAATGCTGCAAAGTGTGCTCAGGCCTCAGGCCTTGTGGAGGACAAAGCTGGTGCTCACTGATGGGAGAGATGGGGATCCAAAAAAGCAGATATCTTCCCACAGCCACTTCAGGGTGGCAGCTGCTTCCCTCTCCCATGTTTGAAGTGCCAGCCCTCCAAAGGCAGGGAATGTGGTAAGTCATGAAGAGGAAAATGTGGCTTGGCTACACAGCAAGGGAGCCTGGGTTTTGCTGGCATGGTTTGGAAAGATTAAGCAACGAAAGTAGTCTGGGGGAGGGAGATGCTGGGGGGAGTGGAAGGGAAAAGATACAGGGTCTTCTGGTAAAACTACCAGTTGTAGACAGCTTTTCACCACCAGGGCAGCTGCTGGTCTTGCCCAGAATAAACAAGGTGAGACTGATTTCAGCATTAATCCTGAACAGAGCTGAATGTGGTGGGATCTCCCATGTGGGCTGCTGTGTGGAGAAGAGAGGAGCTGTACCACAGTGGCACTTGGTCTGTTAGAAGAGTTCTTGAAGGAGGGTGGCCCATCAAAAAAAAACCAACATTTTTTTTCAGTTATGTTGTCTAAGTATCAAAATAAAGCATTCAAGGATGCCTTGTACATTCAGTATTTTATGCTTCATGGTCTAGAATCATTACTTTGACTTAATACAGTGTAACAGGTAGTGAAGAGGAAGGCTACTTCATTTTGAAAGTCCCCAAGCTCTCCTGCCATGACATAGTTAAGTATTCACTACATGGCTGTTTATATCATTGAAATCTTTGGTGTATTTTATTTTGTATCACAGTTTTGGAGTAGATTGAAACTACTCATATTAGTCTTGGTAACTATTGAGAAAAATGTCAAAACAAAATGTGCTGGAATTCAAGAGGGATTATAAATGCACAGAGGGATAAGATAGGAACTAGTTAAAGCTTTAACTGTTATATGTCAAAAGTTATTTTCTAATGGGTTTGAAATACACTACATTTTTTCTTTCTCTTTTTTCTTAGTCCAGTATTGACACAAGGAAAGTGTCAGAGTGTAGGAACTCCTCAGGCTGTTCAGTGGTTCCCTACATAAAGGGAGAGAATGCATTTACTAGTAAAAAGCCTGAACCCAAAATCTCAGATGATATCAGGCTGAATTCTGGAGAGCAGGTATGAAATTTAAAACAAAATTTGTATCCAAATTCTTCCTCAGTTCTTCCTCGAAGGGAAGGACTTTTAATGTATTGTGTGCCAAATCCCTTATCTACCAGTATCAGTGGATGCAAGCTGTCAAATGCCAAGCTTAGAAGTTGCTAAATTACTACAGTTCAAAACTTAAAATATTGGCTTTCTTGAGACTGTGTGAGAAAGTGCTTAGTGTTTGGGCTGATGTATGTTTTTTATGCTTTTATTCACCTACATGGATCCCAGACAATACCCAGCTCCCATGCAAACTTCCTGGAGTAAAAACCCCTGAAGAGATCTTTGCTGGCTCCAGCACTTTGGGTTATGTAATGAGAGAGGCTGGAGCTCTTGCAATAAAGCACAGTAAAGTCTTGCAATAAAGCACATTTTCATGCCCTTAGCAGGGCAATCTCATAAATCACTTTCTTTGAAACGACATCGAAAAGAAAACCCCTGTGGGAGACTAATTGTGATTCTAGAGGAGTAATTTGGAAGAAGGGGGTCTTAATGGTGAGAGAAACATTCCAAGTGATGATAATAGCCTCAATTCCACCCTAAATTAATTGCAAGAAAAGACTCACCCAAGAAGAAATAACTTCTACTGTTATTTCACTCTATGCTAAAGAAGCAATTTAGGATGAAATCGTGTGGTTCTAAAAGACAAGCAACATTTTTACTGATCCAGATATTTCAGTTGCAAAAGATACTAGCCTGTGTTTTTCTTACTCTGGCATTCTTATGAGGGGTGTTGGTAGAGCCTTCAGCAAGTGGTTTTCTGTCGAGAGTCTCAAGAAATCTAAGAAAAAATTCTTAGAGAAGAAATAATGTTAGAGGTTGGAGAGAGAAATAACACAGAAATAAGTGAGAAAAGAACCTCAAAACAATATGTCTGAGGTGACAGCAGGGGATTTATTCATAGGTCTTGACTCCCTGCATCAAGAAATCATGGTGGGAGGGACTGATATAGTAAGGGGTAAACTGAGCTGGGAATCATGACCTTAGTTGTAAAAACATGTAGTGGGTATACTTGAGCACATTCAAATCTCCTCTGCTCTCAAAACAGAAAAAGAAATTGTGGAAACAATGAAAATATGCTTTTACTGAACGTGCCAATTAATAAGAACTAGAGTTTCTCATTTCATGTATTGACAGAAGTATTTACATAATATCTTAAGCATTTTCTTTTTGCCTCAAATATCACATAAATTTACCAACATCTAATAACAAATACTCCCTGAGCTAACTTTGTTAGGTGTAGTGAGAAGTTCTCTTTCCCTTCTCTTATCACACCACCTTCTTTCTTATTATATTTGAAAATATTTGCTCTTAGGAATTATTTTCCAATTCTCCCTCAAAAAAGGAGAGATCCATAGAATTGTCTGCAGTTCAGGTAAGTCAAATTGTTGTAACTTTAAACAAATTAGCTCCAGTACTGAAATAAAAATTCTTGGCAGAAAAGACTCAATAGTGCCTGCACATTCATGTTTACCCAAAGTTTTCAAATGGAGGAGCCATTAAATAAAAATAATGTATTTTGTAAATATGTCCTCAAGTTAAAAGGAAAAAAAATCAAAATATGTAAAATCAGCTTAGGAGTCCAAATTCTGCCAATCTCACTTCTGTGACAAATCCCAGTGGTTTCTGTAGGTCTGTCAATGTAACTGAGAATTGAATATGCTCTGAAGTCACACCATACTTTTAGTTCTAAATAAGATTATTTCTTGGCCAGTTTTATGTACCTCTAGGTACTCTTTACTTGCTCATACCATGTTTTAATTAATGCAAAGCCCTTGATTCAAGTCACTGAGTCAAATTCTGCAGAAGAAATTAAAGGCTACCAACACTAGTCTGCAAAGATACACAGCATATCCACAGGAAAAGCCCTTCAAAAAGAGATATCAGGCTTGTATGGGTTTTTTTCCATTCAACTCTGAAATTTGTCTTGAATCCTGACCCACAGAGTCCTTGTTCAGTTTCCATATCTGAGTCCAACTTTTACTTGTCTGGAAACTAGCCTCATTTTGCTGTTTTCTAAAAGGTATTGGATCCCAACTCCTTGGCATACAGGAGAGTTACTAGTGAAACATATAGAAGGCTTATTATCAATGAAAATAATGCAAAATTTGGCTTTACATTTTTAATGAACTCAATAATGAAAAATTATGTATTATCAGTTAAAAATGTTGGCTAACTGCTGCTGACATTTTATCTTTGCTTCTGCAGGGAGACTTTACTGACCATCTCCATGGAGAAACTGAATGACAGAGATAAGAATCACGTAACTGAAAGGCAAAAGTCTAGACTTTGGCCCCAGTTTATTTTATTTTAATACAGTTATTGCATAATTGCTTGCAAATATCTTCTCAGTTCTCACAGCTCTAAGATTTATATCACCCCAGTTAGCTGACATTCATGAGATACACAGTGCTCATAAAAAACTATAACAATATGAACAAAAAAAAATGCTGGGGGGAAAGATGATTTGCAGACACTATCTGAAACTATTGATTAATATCTCTGTATTGATACCCTAATACTCAAGAAATATGCAAATTTTACACAGCCAGGAAATGGCAGGTTTATTTTTAAAGCAATAATAGTTTCTGTAAGAGGATTCAAAGCTCTTCTCTCTCACAGCCCACAGGTGACCTCCTTGAATCCCAAGTGGAGAGTAGCACAGTCTAGTGATGCTGAACAAAGTGTACTTTCTCTCCTTTCCAAATACAAGGTATTTGCTGCCCTTCATCCTCTCTACCTGCTGGTTTGTAAAGCACTGGCTGCTTTTCAGTTCATGCAGAAGTACCAACTCTTTCTTTGGGTGTTAGACATGGAGTGGGTGCACCTTGGACTCTCTCAGAAGAGCTGGATGCCTGATTTGAGCAAATCCCTCGTGGGCTTGTGTTTGAATGTGCACTAAAATTTCTCAAGATAAGACTGCAAATAAACAGCTTTGCTATTTTGGCACCAGCAATAGCAAAGTGTGCTTAGTATGGCCTTCTGAAGGCAAGAAAGTTTCTCCACAATGGGCTTTTGATCAAATTCTGTAGCTATTATTAATATTAAAACCATTAACTTGTTATTTTAGACTAAGGCTAGAAGATCCCAGCTTCCACCTATGTCCATTTATGATGTAATTTATGGAGGTGAAAGCCATTGAGGTGAAATTAATTTTAGAAAAAAGTCTCATATAGTTACAACCAAATGTTTAACCAAGCTCAGATGGCCTGATGGCAGTAAAATAAATTAAAAATGTGCCATGATTGAAAAGCTCTGCTATAATTTTAAGAACACCAGAGTGGAGAAATCTGAGATGCATCTCCCACAGCTGCAGGACCTCATCTCTGTTACACACGTGACAAGGGAGCACAACTCCCACTGAATTTATCTGCACTGCATTTTCCATCTCTGTCTGTGACAGGTCAGATTCCCGACCGGTATAAATCAACCCATTCCATAAAAGTCCACGACAAGCTGGACAGATTTACACCAGTGGAATACTTGGTCTGACCTCTTTCCTGTCCTGCAGCAGTTGCATGACCAACTTAGAATGGCTCTTGGAAACCAGTCACCTTTGTGCCTTCAGCTTCTGGACAATTGTGGAACTCCTCTGCCCATGCAGGCAATGGAGCAACAGGTCTTGGAAGGGGAATAGAGGCAATTTGTGCCCCAGGTCTCTGCTCAGACCCAAGAGAAGGCTCTGTTCTCCCATGGAAAATATTGGAGCTCCCCATCCAAGAGCAAAGGCAGTGCAAGACTAAACAAACATATGATACCCTCCACTCTCTCTCCAGCTCTGTTTTCTTGTATTCAGATAAACAAATGGCTGCAAGAAGGGTGAAGCCATCTTTGCCATTTACAGTTTGCATCTCCACATCGCCAGTGCAGAGCCATTTGTAATGCACAGGCTGTTTTGGGTAATGAATCATTAATTGACAAAGTAAACACAGCATTATTATAAGTATGCTGGAAATGTTTTTGCTCATGCTCAGCATCCTTTGGGAACTTCTTGTACTTTGCTCAAGATTGCATCTCAGGAGGATTTTTTTTCCCCCTTAAAAAAATTGGAAAAAACCAGTCATTTATTTTGAAAGCTACACTTTATTGTGTAGCTGCTAGAAAGGAGAATGCTGTCCCTTTTCCTTCTTTCCTGTTTCTTTCACATAAAGAGCAAACAGCAGCATTAGCATCAGAAATACAACCACAATTAATTCCATCTCTCTGAGCATGAGTCATTGGCAATGTTTGATGGGAGCTCACATCCCTTGACATCACACAGGGACAAAGGGGATGCTGAGAGGGCTGCCCTGTAAATGTGAACACCCAAAGCCTGATAATGTGACATTTGCTCCACTTTCAAGGCAGCCTTTCCTTGTTTGAATAAGTTTTGCATGTAAGAGACAGATATGTTCATCCCCAGTCATCTTTCACTGCTCTGTTACTACAAAAAGAACTTTACATGTGCAACAAATCAGATGTAAGGAAAAATATTCATGATGTGACCAACATCTTCATGACCATACCCTAGAGAGGCACTTTTTAGTGGCCATGCTCATCCTGCTCTTTCCCCTGCAGCCCCCAGAGTTTCTTTGGCTGTTACCCAAGGCATGTGTTTGCAGACATATCGTGACACACTGAAGCATATCACGAGCTGCCTCTGCTCCTGACACAGCCCTCTCCTCCTGCCAAAAAAGGCTTCTGAGCCATGACATTAAAGGTTATGTAGGGAGGCAAGGCAAAACAGAAAGGAAATTAAGGCCAGCTGTCTTCCTCAGAATGGATCACACAATTTTAAATGCTATTTTTATCACGGGGGGTTGTTTAAGTGGAGGGCTGGAAGAAGAGAGAGGGGAGAGAAGGGAAGTAGGGCTTTGTTTTTGTGAAAGTTGCCTAATCAATCTCTCTCTTTCAGCTTGCAGGACAACATTCTTCACAACTGTGCTGCAGCATCCAGCTCTAAGTGCAGGAGAAGTTCCCTTGAAACAAGAAGTCCTATAAGTATATTTAAAAAAATATAACACTTAATAATATCTAAGTGTTAAGCACAATTAGGACTGAATATTTTTTTAATACAATGAAATTAAATGATTTTCTGTAAAACAGATTTCTGCTTTTATATGAGAATGTGACAAGTGAATTAAAAAATTTGCCTGAATTTTGCTCATATCCTCTTACAAATCATATTGCATGTTTTTAATGTGATTGACTGAACAAATGAAGTAATTTCAAAGTATCATGTTAAAGTCAAAATTTATTTGTTCATGATATTTTTACTTTTTTAAGATTAATTCAACTGTTTTTAATTAAAGCACTGTGCTTTCAGAAGGAGTAGGATGAATTCCAAATTCTATTGGAATATTCTATTTCTATAAAAATACTCCACATTTTTAGAAATAATTTTGAGATTTACAAAAATCTAATTAGAATACCTACAGTGAAAACAAATACACTCTTTTCTTAAAATCCATCACACTGCTCTTCCCTTTTTGTGAAAATTTTAAGTTAAAATTTGTATTTCCACACTGAAGATTTAAACTTTATTACCAGTCCAAGTGAAAAAATTATCACTTTAAAATATATTTCACTTACTGTACAGAAGTGTCACAATGGTGCTTAAAAACCTAAAGCACTAGTAAAGCAAAAACCAGCAAATCCCATACTAATTTTCAATTTAGCAAAAAACTTCTTTATAATTTTGCTGTTTCTAATAGAAAATATGCTTCTGGGTTAGGTTCATTTTGATGTTGAATAAAAATCAATTTTTTTAAAATAAAATAAAATAAATTTTTTTAAATAAAATCAATCTTTTGTAGAAACTCACTATCTAGGGCTGTATTCTGTAAAAATTGGAAGGCTGTAGAGTATAGCACTGCCCTATATTGTTAGTGACATTTTACTCAGAGTTTCATAAAATCTGGTAGTTCTGCAGGCTTCAAAACATGTTTAGTGAAACAGGAAAGAGCCTTAAAACAACAGGGTTATTATATGTAACAAGACCTCCCAATTCTTCATGTTATATGCATCAACCAAACTGTTATACTATTTATCACCTTACCTAAATAACCACAGACTTTTTGTAAACAAAGAGCCTATGACTTGATAGTTTTCCCCATTCTAAGGGCATCTCTTGAATAAAACTGCTCTTAGATTTCTTCTATTTATTTTTTCTTTTTGCTCTCTTACAAATACTTGCATATTGTGGGTAAACAGTCATGTATTTATCTGTGTTATTATAGCCTTTTACCAGCCTATAATTTACTATAGGCCTATTTCATTGCTTGAAACTTGCAGTGTTGCTTAGGTTTTGAAGAAGTATCTAACCTAGTACCTGAAACCATATTAATTTTATAATCACAGTGAAGGCAAACCAGACACAAAATTAAAAAGCTGTATTTCCAGGTCTTGCAAAGAGCTGAGTTCATGTTGTCTGCCCAGAAAAGCAGAACTAAGAGAATTTTTAGTCACTGAAGCACTTTAAAAGTGCAGGTATCCCACCTCGTGTTCCTCATCCTGCAAAGATCTCACACATTTGTCTCATTCTTTGGGGATATCTGCTTCATCAGCACAGAAAAGAATACTGCCAGTTTGTTCAATTTTAGTATAGTAAACCTCACAACTGGGAATAAAAAGGGGAAATCCAAATCTCTGAAACATCATTAAAAGAGGCAAAACCCATGGAAATGGGAATAACAGTTGTGTGTCACTCTATCTGCTAAGACATATTTAGTCCAAATGATTTCTGCCACATTCTGTCTCATAACCTCCTCCTCAAATACCACAGATGCTTTTCTATGATGTTTCTGATAGACACAACAGAAGGCTGGCACAGAAGGCTAAAAGCAGTCCATAGGAAAAAAAAAATATAGCCTAAAAACATATTAGAGTTGCTACTTTAGTGCTAGCAAGAGGCAAAAATCTAAGTTTTATTCACTTGCAGCTTGTGACCAGGAATGCCTGCTCTTCTGTGTGAACAGCCAACACACAGCACTGTTAGCACCAGGAACAAATGCAGGAGGCTTCCTTAATCATAACTGAGTTTAAAACTTTGCATTTTCAGTTTTTTGCACTCAGAACCAATACAGCAGGAGCCTAACACTTAATGTCCATAATTTTGGAGGTAATTTCAGAAAATAATTGAAGTGTTAAAGGGCAGTTCACCTTTCATGAAGATGCACCAGCAGTATCTGTTCTTTGCTGAAAGATTAATATGTGTTTGCCTTTATCTTACTGTCTTTTATTGGGGGTTTATTGTCTGGGTTTTGGACTGTTTAAGGTTTTTTTTA
Organism: Parus major; assembly: GCF_001522545.3. Taxonomy (NCBI): domain Eukaryota; kingdom Metazoa; phylum Chordata; class Aves; order Passeriformes; family Paridae; genus Parus; species Parus major. The sequence goes on from NC_031773.1 coordinate 65,398,795, forward strand.
ATGAAATCTGAATTTTCTATAGAAAAATTACCCAACAGGTAACGTAGCCAATATTGGCAGCTCTACTGCTCATGTACAGAAAGCAATTACTGACAGATCTTCATTATTTCTTCTTGTGTTAAAAAACCAAGAATTTTCTTAATAATTCCCTTAATTTGGCTTCCCATCCACCTCTTGTTTAGGGATATTCAACACACTCCAAAGAACAACCTGATTATCAAATCTCTGCAGGGAACCATGGCCATCTACTCAAACACCCTCTGGAGCCCAAGCTCTGTCCACCAGGATATATTATTGCCATGAGGCCATGCTGTCAAAATTTCTCATCAACTTACCTTTCACAGGTATTTTCCTTGAGATTGTTAAATGGGAAATTATTTACCTCCCTTCAAAACCACCACGAGCCAGGAAAGGGTTACTAGAATGATTTCTTTGCCTGCAAGAAAAAGAAATTATTATTGGGGATTACTTTTAGCATGGAATTGGTTCCAGTAGATTGACTCCAAAAATAGGAGGTTGATGCAGCTGGCCTGCTTCTTCCTCTCAGTTTGTTCCTGAATCAGAAAACCTGTACCCAGGAGCATTAATGCTTCATTCAAGCCTTCTGAAGAGGTGCTGAGCACAGCACAGCTGTGCTGTGCTAAGGACTCACCCAAAAATGGCCTGAAAAACACACAGTGAAGGATGCACGAGCTCCATCACTCAGACCCACCTGCTCTGAAGCACCTGCAGCTCTGCAGATGTTTGAGCAGAGCAGCAGTGCTGGGAAAGAGGAACTTCACGGATGTTCAGAAGCTTCTCTAAATCAGATGAAGCTGTGAAGACTGAATCTTCCCTGTCCTGACTTTTAAAACAAGACTGGGCAAAGATGCTCTACCCATGTCTTATCATAGGAAAACTTTTAGACCTCAATCTGCAGAGTTTCTTAGAAGTTATAACATTTTATCAGAGCACCTTGCTGATAGAAAGCACTCCTGGTGCACTGACCAAGGAGCACAGCAACTCACTAAAACAGAGAAGACATTACTCTGCTCCCTGTATGAAAAAGGGGAGAGCTTGGAAGAGAAATGTGCAGACTCCGTTGCTCAGTCAGCAAACAGAAAATAGAATTTCTGCCCTGGAATCCGCATTCAGCACTTACAGGAACATAACAATACATAACAATGACAAAGACATTCAAATTATTGTACAACAGTAAAAATAATTGTGGAAAGTACAAGACTGGTTAACATTTGGCAACAGTAAATTAATGTTATTGTTTTAATTAGTCTCCTTTTCAGTTCATGAGTGGACTTCATAAAGCTGTTACTCTGTTTTGATAGACAAAAACGTTCACAAATGCTCACGTTCTGCAAAAGGAACAGAACACTAAAAATCTTTTCTCTTAAAAGAGATGGGTTTATTCATCTAGCTATAAACCAGCATATTAGTTTAAAAATAACCTAGGAAACTATGTCTTTCTGAATTGTGATTTTGCCAACACAAAGAAATAGCTCATATATTTATCTATCATTACAGCCTGGTTATGGGAACTAGAAAAAGGAATGCAATGATAGGAACATTAACCTTTAACAATGGTTGAGCTATAAGCCATTCTTGTTCCAAGAGTCCAGTTGCACAATGGGCCTTTTTATGATAGTTTAAAATGTCTTTTCTGATAACAGTGTTTATAGAATTAGCTTGAGATGACATCTTCTTTTCTATTTCTCAGGGCCCTAGTAAAGCAGGGGAAAGAATGCCTCTGCATAGGGAAAACTCGACAGGAGCAAGCCCAAGTCTACCAGAGAAATGGTTTGCCCAGACATTTTGTCAAGATTTCCATTGAGCAAGTCAGCATTCCCTGTCATCATCTCCTTTCTGAACACAAACACTCACTGCAGAGCATTTGCTTCCCCACTCCTTGGGGCAGAAAGGAGCTTAGATGTTTTTTCTCTCCCACTTCCCATTGCACTTCCCCCATTTGGTTCATCATGAGCAGTGCCCTTCACACTTTTATTTCAATTCCATTCCACACCCACTCATAATTACACATCAAGTTCTGATTAGCAATCTTCATACAACATACACATTATCTAGATATTTTATACCTGTTTCCACACATGGCAACATGAAGAACTCATTGCTGAAGCAACAGCTCTTCATTTCCAAAAGGTTGAGTTGTAACCATTTCAGGAGAAAAAAATCTCTACTTGTTGCAATGGGAAATGAAGTGAGTTGCAGAAAGTTAAACAAAAAGAAATGGTATCAGTTATGTCAATTAAAATAATTCTTTGCATGCATAATGATTTGCATTCAGAAAAGTAAAACAAAAAGACTGTAAGATGTAAATTTTTCATATTTAGGTAGGTCTCATGATTTTATTTATATATGAAGTCACATTTGAGATTAATTGGAAAAGTTTTCCTTTTTTAATGTTTTTGGGCATAGGTTTTAGCTGGGAAAGCCTGATGTGCTCAGAGTTAGATAAAACTCATCTATCCTGCATGTGATTCAATCAAATTAAATGCTGGTTTTCAAATTAGCTATGCAATATTGCCTTAAAAAAAAATCTCATTTTCAGTCCTGAAGACAGAACTTCTTTACCAATTTACCAGTGCAAACCTGCAAAGAGGATATGATACCTACATTTGTATACACATATATATACATTTGGTTCAGAGCTGTGCTGTTGTTTTGAGTTAAATTCTCCAGTCATGGCCACTTGCTGGGTATTAGTTGGATTTACAGAGTTATTTCACCACACACAGACTAAATTCCTTAGGAGGAAGCTGAACATGGTTGCAGATGTGCACCAAATGTCCACACCAGCTTCCACCAGGAGCACAGGCCCTGGAGGAGATGGGTCCTGTGAACAGCTTCAAATGGACCTGAGCTGCCTTCTGCATAAAATTTTAAGATTTTTCTTACAAATCAGAACTTTTATACAAAGCAGCACCAACATGCTGGAGAGCTTTTTTTGTCAGGATCAAGTCTCTGACAAAAGGGGGTTAATCATCTTGATTACAGGCAGTCATTGAGCTCTGTGGACTTGTGTTACTGACAATCATAAACTCCTACCTTAAAAATGGTGTTATACAAAATAAATTGGTTTTATATATAATACAGTAGCTAATATTCTAGGACTGATTTACTGTACTCAGGGTTGCTAATTTAAAGCATAGATAGATGTTTGGGATAGATGTTTACAAATCCAGAATAAAATTAATTCTGTGACTTTTGTACTAGATCTGCTAGCCAAGAAATGTCAAGAAGAAACACAAATTCCCTTTAAATGTTACTGTGCTTTCACATGTAATATCTCAAATAAGTTACATTTAGAAAAATAAATTCTAAAATCATGTTCTACATCTACACACCCCAAGGTCTCTTGTCCTCTTATTGGATTCAGCTGGAATAACTTGGAGTTTCTCACAGGAAGTCAGCTTTAGAAATAAACCACATCTCAAATATTTCTTGATTTTTTGGCATCATACATCATCTCTTTTGGTACAGTATCAAATTTTACCAGGGGCCATTTGACTACCTAGTGGTATTTTACCTAATTGGCATATTAAGGTTCATATTTGATCTGGATTGAAAGTGTGTCCATGCTCCTAATATGACTCTAAAAAAATTCACATAGTTGCAGGTTTATAACCTGTTGAGAAATTCACCAGAAAATCTGTCCAGTTTCAAAGATGATTTCTGCCTATCAGCATTTTAAACACATTCTAAGATAAAAATACACTGAATAATTCTAAGATAAAAATACACTGAAATTAATGAGCATAGTAGCAATTAACAGACAGTGAAACATTACTATGACTTAAGTTTTTCCTCCATGCAAATTAGTTGGAAAAAATTTTAAAATAATTTTAAAATTAAAATTAAATATAATATTATTAAAGCTATATAAATAATATAAACATAATAAAATTAAATATTAAAATTAAAATTTTAATATAATTCATTTTTTTTCTTGGGGACACACTGATACAGAACAGTCACCTAAGACTGTTTATCATTTGGTTTATTCATGCTGCAAGTTTGGTGCATTAACAAAGAATCAAACTAAACAAAACAAGCAAATTATACATAAGAATCTTTCTGCTGGTTGGCTGGTTTTGGCCATAGCTATGCTTAAATTATTCTGAAAGAGAATAAAATCTGCTGTGTTTTTCAACTGGGGCTATTTGCTGTGACAGGAACACTTTTCTGAGCATAGCTGTGATCCTACATCTATTTTGTCGTGATTTATATTTTTATTTCTCAGTGGTTTTGTAATTCATTAATGGAATAATATGATATCTCTCTAGTGTACAAAATTCTGGATATAATTTGTATGTGTAGACATTAAATCCAAATGATTAGCTATTTAAAGTGTTGAAGAAAATGGCAGGTTTCAGGATCAAGGCCTTTGTGTTTATAATTTTATTTTACCCTTAACAAACTCAGTCCTTCTGGGACCCCTCATGGTGCTGACCAGCACAGTTCTGGTGGTCAGCAGCACCATGAAGTCTTAGACAAGCTGAAGATCCTGCATCATTTTTTTTTCCCCCCTGTGTGTACCATTCCACTCCACCTTTTCAAATATAAATTTTGGCCCCAGAAGATACTGGCTAACTCACAAGGAAAAATACAGCTCTTAAATACAAAATGAGAAATTAAATAGCTCAATAGCCCCCTGTTTTTTGGTTCCTATATTCATCTTTTTGTGATGGCTGACTTTTTCAGTGGAATATGTCCTGCTGTGGAATATGTTACCTTTGCTCTCCCTGCATTCATCATAGAGTGCACAAATTAATGGCATTCATAACCATATTGAGGTCTGTTAGTAGTAGCAAACCTGGAAATTAATTTGAAGGTACATGACTCTTTTCTAAATAGATCAAACCAAAAGAAATTTGCAGTTGCTGGAAATCTGCATTTAAATATTTCAAACAAAGGACTGTGTTGATTTTAAGGGTTGAAAGAACAGTTGCAATCAGCAAAAGTTGTTCATAATAGGTCACAAGGTATATTTTGCCAAACCATAATATGGGTTTGACAAAGTGTTTGACAGTGTCTTGTATTTAATTACACTTTATATCATTTTACAGAATAGTTGTATTCAAAGACATTGGAAATCACACTGTGGCTTGAACACTAGATCAAGTTATCATTTAAACCATGAAATCAGCCTTGGTCTTAGTTTTGACAACATTTAATTGGACTTGTTTTGAAATACATCAGTCCTTTCTCACTCCTATGGTGAGGGAAAGCTGTGCTGAAGGAAAGTAACCCACTTCCAAGCATAAATAAACAACCAAACTGAGCTCCTCCTCACATGGATCTAAATAAATGATGTTATGGCATTACAAGGTGCTGCTGTGGGAGCCAGGAAAAGCCTGAAATAGTAAAGACAGAGCTGTACCATCCATTACACAAGCAGCCAGGCAAATGGAAACTTCCTGGCTCTAAATCCTTCTCCAGTGAAACTCTGAAGCAAGCCCAGCCTCGTAACCAGTGGCAGCTGCTTGGACAAGGCTCCTGTTGTCCTGCTGAGGTCAAAGTCAGCTTTATAAATTTGATGTATAATGTATTGAGCTGAACTGCTTGTTCCCATCCCCTCAGAGCGCTGCCTCAACCCATCCTGTGACACAGTCTCACCTTTCCTAGAGGACTCTTTCCAAAGTTACTTGTCAAATTATTTTGTAGGAAGAACATATAATCTGTCTGATGACCTGAGGTGAAGCAGGCAGAAAAAAAGCTTTAATCAGCTAAAATAGATTTCTGTTTCTTTTCATTTAAAGTAAATTTGTTTCTCCCAATTTGATCTCAAAGCTTCAGGCAAATAAAATCATTAGATTATTTTATATGTAAAATTATATCTTTTTCTTATTTAAACAGCATCAAAACAGATTTTTGACTGCCTTTGAGATCTTCTTCCTTACAGTCCAAGGATGATTACATTGTTTTATGCCTTACATTCTGGGACATAAAAACAGAGACAAAAATGGAGCAATGGCCAAGCAAACCCAAAATTGTAAATCTATGTCTACAATCTTTAAAGGTATGGGGGAAAAAATGGTCACAGGCTCTGAGCCAATTTAAAACACTGTAATACAACTTTTTGTGAAGCTTTCTGACATGTCCAAAATAAAATTAAAAGAACAGGGGATATTTTAAAGCTTCATCAGGCAAAATGGTTGCTGTGCCTTCAGTGATAGTGAAAGGCTTTGATGTGCAGTTTCAGTGGATTGGTCACTACAACCACAGACTGAGTAAGGCTTAGCAGGATTGCCTCACCACATTATCCAAACATCAGACAGGATGAATTTAGGTAACATATGCACCTGCCAGACTAATCCAAGATCTATGAAACTGATGAGTTTGGCGTGATTTCATCTTGATCTTTGTATCATGATGCTTATCCAGAAATTCAGCTGGAAGAATGCTGCTTTCAACAGTGCAGGTTGCACAATATTTGTAGCAGGAGAATAGCTGGCTCTTTTCACACCAGGCAAAAATAACAAAACCTTGATCTCTTCCAGGCTCTTCCATGTGGTTCCCATGATTCCTCGTGCCAAGAGAAAATGCTTGAAACCCAAGTTTCTAGATTTGATGTCTGCAGGGTCCCACAACAATAACACCCACCACCCCCAGATATTTGCTCACTTGATCACCTGCTTCTGAGGAAGCAGCAAGAACTCCTCTCCATCAGCCCTTCTCCAGAACACTCATAAATTTAATGGAAAAAGCCCCAGAACTGTCTGGGGTTTACAGCTGCCCATAACGAATTCAGATGCAGAGCATTTGTATCCCCTCATCCTATGTCTAGAGCCAAGTCACTCTCAGAACTGAAGTCTAGGTCCATGTGTATCTCACCTACCACCCAAACAACACAAAGTTCAGGAATGTTTGGGCTCTGGATCTTTGCATAGCACGTTCTCAGAGAAAGTACCCATTGCTCGCCACTACGGAAATGTAAATTTCATCAGATAAAATGGTTTCCCCATTCAACGCACAGAAAAGGCCTGAAGGAACAAAACAAAAGCTTAATAAAGAACAAAAAGAAAATGAACAGGAATTCCTCTAGGCTGAATGTTAGAATACAGCCAAAACTATTGAAATGTCCGGAACCCAGGCAGCGCCCAACTAGTTCACAAGTTCATTCAGGGTAGGGAAAGGGGGAAATGTGGTCAGATGCTTCTGTCAGTTTGAAGAATATCTGTGGGGCTTTGACAAACAAGATGAATGTTCTCATTCAAATGAACCACCAGTTATTTAACTTACTTCCCCTGAATGTCTGGACTTCAACCGCCTGAAAGACTGAAATATTTTGTCCCACAATCATTTCTGGTTTACTGATTTATTTGTCCTCTGTCCTGACCCCTTCTCAAAGAAATATTCCTGTTTTCAGCATGTCTGTACACAAACCAGGCTGTCAAAGCATGTTTTCTCCAGAGCCCTTGCCACCAGGTACTTCTCCACATCACCAACTGGTTTATATTGTTTGTATGCTTGTTGCTTCTCTTTGGGGAATTCCTGAACTGTGGGCTTTGCTGAATAACAACCTAAGCAAAACTTCCCCTAGCCTGTCTCTCCTCTTTGGTTTCAGCTCTTAAACATAAGACATCTAAAAAGAACCTGAATGTTTTCCTTGCATAAATATGTAATTCACTGTCTTTTACTGACACAAAGAAAATTGAATATAGAAAAGAACAGAAATACTTATAATTTCAGAAAGAAACATTTCTAATAAATGATGTCTCATTGTAAGATTAAGGCCCTAACTTTTTAGGGATACAAAATATTGATATTCTAACCTAGTAGCAATTTTACTAACATACGATTCTGAAAAATGGCAATTCTTGTTCGTTTTCATCTTGTTCATTCATCCTTCTCTTAGCAAGGACTGTCCTGCCTCCATCTAGATTCAAGGCTCATTTTCAAGTACCAGTCACATCCCAGACCAGTGAATTCACTTGCAAAGATGGACTGACAGAACAAGTTATACCATTAATCCACAACACACTTTTGCAGACGGAATTACACAGCCAGTGATGGGACAGAAAACAGGCTCCCTGCCTTCACTTAGCCATGAAGTTGGGCTTGGCACAGAAAATCCTCTGTTTTTAATCTCCACAGAGGAAAGCCAACACCATCTTTCACATGGGCTCAGTGTTGTGAGAGTTCTCTTTTTATGAATACCCAGAGTCACTTCAGGGTTGGTGCTAAATAAAGCAGGCAGAAAAAATGTAAACTACTGGCTGATGTTTTGTTTTGCTCCATATAGCCACCAGGAAAAGTGAAATGTTTCAGAATCCCCAGAGTGCAAGTGGAAAAGAGTCTGCACTATAGCCCTGTCTTATTTTGGCTATGCAATAAAATGAAACATTAACCATTCTCAGAGTGCACATCAGCACTCCTCAGCCAGTAGCTGTGTGACCTGGCATCAATGTCATCTCTGAACTTATTAGGATGTTCAGAATTTTCCAGGGAACTGAAAGAGCAAGAAAAGCTCAGCTGATGTACCATTCACTGAGGAACACTATTAACTGAACTTAGTTACTGCAATTCCTGTCTAAACTTTAGAAATACTGCATTCTAGCTTTGATTGTAAAGAGGAAGTGTGAGGCATAAGAAATTCCCTCCCTTTCCACATCACATATTAACTGCAGCAAACCCAAAGCTCCAGCAGCTATTATGATCCTGCCATGCAGCTTCCAAATCTTCCGGTTCCAGTGGTCTCCTTGCACTTTGGGATCATTACATCAAGTTTCCTCTCCAACAAACAGGGTCAAAATCTCCTCTCATTCCCAGTGGCATTAGTCTGTAGATATTTCATGGAACTCCATATGTTCTGATAAGCTCCTACCATGCTGACCAAGAAGAAAAAACTCCCTCCTGCAAATGATGTGAAAATATTATTCACAGAGAAGCAGAGCATCAGTTCCAGGTTCTGTTGAGGTCAATGGGAGTTCTGTCACTGGTTTACAAAAACAGGATTTGATCCCCACATACTGAGTAAGTCAGAATATATCCACTTGGCAGGAGAGCAAACCAACCTCTGCTTCCAGCTACTGCTACACAAATCCTTTTATTTCAATGTTATCACACACTCCCTAATCCATTCTCAGGAGCTCTCCTACACAAGAATTTTTTTAGAAGGCAGTGTTTAGTGGTACCTTGTGCTCATGATTGGAATACACTCATACTTTTATCTATTTCAACATTGGATTCACCTACTGTGTTTTATGAGAGGAAGGAAAAATAATTTTAACTAGCCATCCTCTCCCTTCCTCTTTACAGATGTAAGTGCTTGCAAACCTAAATGGAAACAGTAAGGTATTTAACATGCTTCTGTGCTGCATCAGGCATGGCAATGCTGTCAGCAGAACAACGTGAGATTTTTGTGCTGACTGATATGTGAGAACTAAGAGGGCTTTAATGGTATTATGCTGAGAGTTCAGCAGATTTACATAGAAAAAGATATTATCCACAAAAAGTCATTTATTGGAGAAACTAACTCTCTTCCTTGATCAAAACTCCCAAAATTGCTAGTTTTATGTTCCCTTCAATGAAGCTGGAAATTAATCTGGGCTCTGAAGTTTGACATCATTAACTATTCTGATAAAGCAGCATTCTTCAACTGTGATGGAAAAAATATATAAATGGGTAAAGTCATTTGGCTAAAAGTGCTCAACTAGTCACTAATTGATTATTCTGTTTCTCTAAAGCAGCTCTTGTTCTATTTGACAGCTGATCTTGTCCTGAAAGTAAATGAACCTTGAAGGAACACTGCAAATTTAATTGTGCCATTTAGTGACTCCTGGCAAAATCCTAGTGGCAAATTGTTAATATCACTGAATTCTCAGTCTCAAGAGGTGCCCATAGCACAGTTTTAAATGATCTGTTAGCTACAGAAATATTTATTTGAACACATTGCAAATTAAAGGGTTGTAGATAACAGCAAAACCCTTTTTTTCCTTTGTGTTCTATTGGTGCCATCAATTACACTGTTACCTGCATGGTGCCCCTGAGACCATGATCAGCATGATGAGACCTCCCTCCCTGACACCATGTGCAACACTTGATATATTTATTTTAAAGAAAGAGACTGATTTCTGTAGTGGGGGAAAAATGGATGGAATGGGAAGTGGAACACTGAGTCATCTACTGCATTCAAGGATTGGCTCAATCTACTCTGTGAAAAATTTGAGATTATGTAAAAACTGTCAATTCTCTATTCCATCTTTTTTTCTTTTTAACCTATTTATTTGAATTTCAGAAAAATACACAAATATCTCTAAGGGGGATGCAGAGAGACTGTTTCACAAAAAGTTTAAAGTCATGCCTGTAGAACCTCAGTTTATTAATATCCATCATTTTGGGATCTGAATCTCACTAGGTTCAAGACACCAAGTCCTGATTTAAGTTCAAGTATTTCATACAAGCATATTGACTTTTATTCTCTGTATGCTGTAGTGGAATAGAAGGCAAAGATGTAGTGCTAAATAAACTTAATTCCAAGCATAAGAAGGTACCCACATACTGAAAAGGACTAGAAGATTTTGGTCTTTTCAATAATGGGAAATATCAGTGAAAGAGGATAAAAACTTTATTTGAAATCTCTTAATAGAGATAATGCAAGTTGCATGTTCATTCAGTCCAATTTTATTGAAATCCATGACATTTTGTGTTGAAGGGGAATTCTGAGAAGAAAACATTGGAATGCTAGAAAGCAACTGAAATTATTAAATTAATATGCTGTCAAAGTTGATTCTGTCAAAAAAAAACCCAGTTCACAGCACGCTACAGTAATTCTGCAGACAAAAGGACAAGTTTTGTAGTTTAGTGCTTTTCTGAGAAAAAAACCTGCTGTGTTTGATGATGATTAATACCTACCATATATTTGGCAGACTAATCTTGATCGTTTTTCCTCCAGCAGCTCACAATCATCTCCCTCAGGGATGTGTGTGTCAGCACATTACCTAATGATAATCTGATAGCTGGATCTGCTGTTAAATAAAATCTGTAACATGACAAAGTGCCCGCTTTTTATAAGTTTATGCATCTGTAAGTGCTACAAGGGGCAGGTCTCCAAGCAAGTTCAGAAAAAGGAGGAGCTAAAGAATGCTATGTGATGACTAGAAATAAAATGGACACAGTTTGTTAATAATGGAATTAAACAATGAGGGAGATTTGACCTCATAAGCTGGTTCTTCCAAGAAGCAGAGAGGGAGGGGGTTGGAGATGAGTGAGGACATTGGAAAATTAAACTTCCAAATGGTCTTGGATGCTTCTCAAGGGAAATAAGAGCTGCAAATAGATGTGAGGACAAATGGCCACAAGTCTACAGGACGTTTTTCCCCATCAGGGAATGATGGAATATTATTTTTGGGCAGCAAGCCAGAACAGCTGAGTTAGAACTACAGCTCATTCTAATCAACTGAGGTATAGGGTTGAGAGTGTAAATGCAGAAATGTCAGAAAAATTAAAGGAAATTACCACAATAGACAAGTGCAAGTCAGTCTTCTTTCCTGAATATCCAGGAATCAACAAGGGAAGATGGTCTAGTGGACCCCACCCTTACAAACAAGAAAGAACCGGTCAGGCGTGTGAAGGTCGGGGTCAACCGTGTTGAAATGACCACAAGATGGTGGAGTTCAAGATCCTGCAAGAAGGAAACAAGGCAAAAAGCAGGACTTCAAATGAGCACATGGTTTTCCTCCAGGATCTGGCTGAGAGATTCAGGCCTGGGGAGAAGGGAGACCAGGGGGACTAACTCCTCCAAGCCTCGGTCTGTCCTGACAAGAGAGCAATCAAGCATGGGTCCTGCATGGATGAGCAAGATGATCCTGATGAGTTCAACACGAAAATAAAACAAGCAAGAGGTAGAAGCAGGGATATGTGACTCAGATGGAATAAAGACATTGTGTGAGTGTGCAGGTATCAGGTGAGGAAAATCAAAATACCAAGCTGAACATGAGACAGCAAAAAAGCCAACAATACCCTGGATTACATCAGCAAGAGCATTGCCAACAAGATGGGGATAAGTGATCCTCCCCCTCCACTGAGGAGTGGTGAGGCCACATCTGCAGTGCTGTACCCAGTTCTGGCCTCACTGGCACAAGAGAGACATATTGAGTTCATCAAACTCCATGAAAAAATTGGAGCATTTGTCATACAAAAAGGGTGAGATAACTGGAACTGTTCAGTGGGGAAAAAAAGAATGTTTCAGGAAGAAATTGCCAATATATGGGAGAATCTTACCCAATGGAAGACAGCAAAAAAGACTGGTCTCACTCTCTCACACAGAAATTTCCATTTAAACATAAGTTAAAAGATTTTTGCTGTAAGACAAGTCATTCATTGGTTGCCCAGAGAGGTTGTTGAGTCTCTTTTCTTGAAGATGCTAAACTGGAGACAGCCCTGAGACGTCCTTTAGCTGATCTTATCTTGAACAGAAAGTGTGGACTGGATGATCTCCAGAAGTGCCTTCCAACCTGAACTGTTCTTTGATTCTGTGAATGTTTTTCTGTTCTGTGATTCTGCTGTAGCAAATATTTACTTTTTTTTTCAAGTTTTGAATCCCTATTTACACAGGTACTGCAACACAGTTGCTGCAAAAAAGATAGAAATACAGAGAAAGTTAGGAGAAAATTATGCACTAACCTGTTTATCTTTAAAAAAAACCAAAAAAACAAAACAGAATGGATTTATATTTAATGATGAAATGAGCCAGCACCACTCTCTGAAGCAAATCTGGGTGATTTTTGTAACACACAATAGAAATGAAGGAGAAAAATCTAGAATATTCAAAAACTATCAAATCAAGAAACTCATGATTTATAAAATTCTGAAAATGAAGCATGTCTTGTTAAACTGGGTATTAAGGGGGAAGAGATTGGAAGGGAATGAGGCAATGAGGCATCTCCAGTTGCACAGAGTGTTCATGCTCAGGGGACAGCTTGCAGATCCAAATGAATCTCAATGAAGGAGAGAAGCCAAGCTGCTGGAAGAGTGATGCACATCCTCTGGCACAAGAAACACTCCATAGAAAGCACTTGCTTCTAATGTTGCCTGAGGAGAATGGACAATCAGAGCATCACTCAGCACACTGAGAACAGCCCCACGGCACTAATCATCACCAGGAAAATCCAAGCTCTTGTCACCATCCACAAAGGCATGGGGAGAGTTTGCAGAAATATTTTATGTAGCTAAACAAAACATGGCCTGATGCAACATTAATCAACCACTGAATGTCATCACCAATGGAAAGAGTAAAACCCAAAGAGAAAATGGGTTTCTTTGATTGTTTGGTTTGAGGGTATTCCTTTCTTCTTCCTTTTCAGTAGTTATGGTGTAATTTTTCATACAACATCAGTTTGTCTTGCATTTTGTTTTCAAATCATTGGGAAAATATGGTTTTTTTTCTATTCAGCTGTAATAATCCAGATCCTCCTGAAAAAAACATTGAAGCAAAGCAAAATTGCAATCAGATGAGAAACTCTTTTTTTATCTCCTTCCAAAGGACAACTCTTCAGATACAATCTTGGTTGTCTATAGCATATACCATATTCACCAAAATTATATGAAATGCATTAGATGCTATTTGCTTATAGATGAACAGATTTGGCAGCTATAAGTTTAATGTTTGGAAAATTACTTAAGAAATACAGTTTAGAAGTTATTGCTTTCAGAAACAAAAAGGTACTGATCCACCTACCCATAAAATCTAATATTAGAAAAGGCTTGGAATGTTTGAAGTTGTTTCTTTGTCCTGAAATGGCTTAGGAAGTTGAAAATGTTAAAGCATTTCTTCAGAACAAACCCCAAAATGTTAAAGCTTCTCACAGAAACATAGAGCACCTCATACTGGGATAGATCCAAGTGGACAGGATATTTGTCCAGATGGAAAGTTCTCCCATTTGAGGTTAAAGCATGAATGCCATTAAAAAAAATTACTATGCCACAGTACTTTGGTGTTTCTCCCTCTTTCCAGAGGCGAGAGATGCTCAGGAGTACAAATAAATGAGTTACTGTCAAATAAATTATTTAAACTTTTTGGGATCTCTTGGACAGTTTTTGCCTGGAGTCTTCTGAAAAAAAGAACTGTTTTGGCTATTGATTATCTATTTGTAAGATCAGGTAAAGTACAGAGGAGGGGAAAAAAAAGTGAAAAACTATGGACATTCCATTATTTTAGAAGCTATTCTAAGATATTCACCACTGTGGTATTTGTCTGGACCAGAAAATGGAAAAAAAGAAAAATACAGAAACCAGCAGAGACCTCAGTGAAGGGAAATAAGGCAGTGGTGGAACTCCTAATGAAAATAAGAGTTGCAGTATGGGTGGTTTAACCATGCATCTTCCATTACAATTCATGGAAAATTCTATGGCAAAATCTTTTAGCTTTCACTTAAAACCTGAATAATGCCTTTCACATAGTCACTCTTGTTTGCTCAAAGCATCTAGCTCTAAGGAATCACAAAGGTATTTCTCTTGGCATGAGAGCAGATTTCAATGTTAAACCATTACTGGATTTAGACATAAAGAAAAATACTTAGAATATTTTTTTTCTTAAAATATAAATTTCTGTGTTTCAGTGTGCAACAAATGTTTGTTCCTTCTCAGCTGCTGTAAATTTTCTGAATGAAACATGCAGTTTATTCAGACAATCTTATACAAGAATGTCTTTACTTAGAGAATCTCAGGCCCCCTTGAAAACCTGACTCCTCTTTGAGTTAAACATTGGAATCATTTACCAAGCAGTGAATACAATAAAGTGTGACAAGCCATTTATCAGCATTCTGGTATGTTTTGCAAATCAAGAATAATCTTGTGTAGAACTTGTAGACAAGAGAATCAGATGCAATATCATTATTTTTGTGAAACACCTTGAAGTTTTCCTGGCATTCAAGGTGGGGATTGCTGCAGAATAAGACTCAACTCTAATTACAGCCTAGTTCAGAGCCAGGGAAATCATTCAACTGAGCTTTGACAGCTCTCACCAAAGCAGATCATTAATCTCAGCTGATCCCAAAGTAGACTTCTAAGGCTCAAACAGGACACTCATGCAAAAGTTTTAAAACAGTGATTTTTTTTCCTCTTCCTCACTGTGCAGAGATTTAAACATCTCCATATGAAATTATACCAGCTTTACAGGTCTCCCAATAAAACTTGGAACTGTGTTTGTGCCAGGTGTAGAATTGAATACAGCAAAAATGAAGTGGCATTTTCTAAAGTACAACATCAAAGAAACCTCCAGTGAGCCTCCACTGAAACTGCAAATGAGTATTTTTGAGGGCAGAAAACTATTAGACTGGAAATAAGAACAGTACATCAAAACCAAATTTAAGATGCCATTATTTTGTATTTTGATACAAAAACAAGTGCAGGAGCACTTGTGTAAATCTAAACCCCAAACAAATCCCTCAGCTCCACCTAGAGAGCTTTTTCCAGGAGATTAACCCAGCCACTTTCACAAAACGCTTCAGCTGGTGAATACCTGGGAATGAATCAGGAACTAGGGGACCTGGTACAGGACACAGAAACTTCCTAGAGACTTTCACACTGGAAAGAGAAGGGACAGGTAAAAGAACATATTAACAGGTGCTGCCCTGGAGGAGGAAGGTCCCATCTCCTGGATCTCAGAACCAGCCTGCAAAGAAAAGGAAGAAAGATTGTTGCTTCCTCTCCAGATAGGATCTGCACTTCCCCAGGAGATGGAGGCAATGAAGTTTTCCTATCCAACAGCCTCTCCCTCAGATGAGCTTTCTTAAAGAAAATGCCAAGTTCTCTCCAAAAGCAGAGGGCTCAGACTGCAACAACAAACTGCTTCTCATGCCTTCCTGAATCAGTTCTTGGGCTGAACAATTTCATGGCATGTTGCTGTGAGATTTGTGGAAAGCAAGGAGAGCCTTGTAGAATGCCTCCTTCCATTGTAACTTAAGCCAGAAGGGAGCACAGAGCTGATTATTAATTGTGTGATGTGTTGAAAACACATTTTTAAACCTCTTCCATAAGTACCACTTGGGAACTTGCAGGGACAAAAAAAAGACCCCTCTGCTTTCCCACAGCAGGTCATATTTTAGGTGCAGGGGAGTTTCCAAGGCTCTGAATGAGTCAGACAAACAGTGAGGGACTATGAGACTGTGCATGTGCCTCGTACCCTCTGTGTTTCTTTTCCCTTCAGAAAAAGATGCCTGTATTTTCACAGGCTGACGAGTTCCAAGAAGTATGAGAGAAGGGAAAGGCACAGCAGGTTATCTCCCAACATCTTGTGCTTTCCCAGTATTCAGGAGAGGGTTACAGACAAGTACTGCATTGATTCACTGTAGTTGTTATGCTCATTGATGTACGTTAGTCTTGATTAACAGCAACACTTAGAAAAATGAATATGTTATTTATCAGAAAACCTTATTCTTCCTGTTACATGCACTCAGAGAACAGCAGCACAACTATTAAATCTTCCTCTGAACACGTGCACTGGATCATGCTTTCCTAACCACAGCAGGAGATCAATTTGTGCCCTTAAAAAACAAGTTACCTTCCTTATCTTAGCTCGAATATCCTACAGCATTATGAATGATCTTAATTACACAGCTCTCTTTACACAGGGGCTCATGAATATGAAACACTCTGATTAAAGTAGCTCTGAAGTTCCATGCACATTCATCTCTGGAGGTAGCTCCATCTGAGTTAATGGACTTGCAACAGGGCTCAGCTCTGCGTGCTGTGCCAGAGCACTGCCTCACATAATGCATACAGCCAACAATTAGATGATGAAGTGACGTGGCAAGGAGCAGATTTAGCCCTCTGGGGTGAAGCAGGGTGAGCATCGTGTTACATCTACAAAGAGCCATACATGAGGTAGCTGGAGGGGCAGCAGTGACACTGGAACAAAATAGCCCTGCTCTCACTGAGCCTCAAGTCCCAGCTCCTCTTTATTCTGTGTTCCCTCCTTAAGCAGCTCGGTGATTATCATGCACATCTTGCCAAGGCCAGCCATGACATTCCCTGTCCCAGGGAGGAGCGTGCCAGGACCCCATCCAGCGTGGCATGAGGATTCCTCTGGGCTGTGAGTCACAGCCTGCTCCTGGCAACATCTGCTGCCTCCATTGTCCCAGAACAACCCTTCTGGCTGATGCTGTCCTGCCTGCCCTGCCCAATGCTGCAGCAAGTGACAAAGAGCAGGGAGGATGTGGTCACCACCTCTGGCCAAAAGGTAACGAGTTTGGCACGGGAATAATTAATCTCTTAAGAGGTGACAAGAACTGTCCTTCTGCCAGCAAGATTCCAGGGAGCAGCTGTGGTGGTACAGATGAGGATTTGATGTCAGCTACAGACAGCTAAGGAGCAAAAAAGGAAGGCAAAAGTTCAGGCTATCGTTTTTGGTGGCAGAAGCTTCACAGTGAACAAGTCAGAATGATCTTAGTCACAGCAACCAAGCAAGGGCCATAAACTCTCCCACAGGACAACAAAAGTGGCTTTGCTGGGTATGGGAAGAAGCAAACCTAACAAGGAACACAATATTCTGTTACTGAGTGACAGAGAGAGCAAAGGCAGATGTCTGAGGATCAAATGTTAGGTCTTCCAGCAAATCTGGCAAGTTTGTTAAATGGATTGTTATGACTCTTGATTTTGGCAGCCAATTTTATCTGATTCTTATAGTAAGCCAGAGACCTCCCAAGTGCAAAAGCTGAGCAAGAGATCAGATATGAAATGTTTTTTTTTCCCCAAACTAAACTTCAACACCAATCAGTTTTATATGTTCTACTTTCAAGTGCCAAAAATTTTGAACACACCAGTAAGTCAGGGCTCCAACAGCAAGCTCATCTCTGGGTATTGAAATGGGGAGTTTCTTATGTGAAAAAGAAACCCCTGGATACTGTGAATTGGGAAGCCTTCTCATCTAAAAGAAATTTCTTCAAATGTCATTTCTGTGGAAGAATTATATTGCAGTATTCTTCATTTATGTTATTGATAACAGCTACTTAATACTCTCCAAATGGAAAATAAATTTAGTTATGATTCTCTGTGTCCTGATGAGGAAATGCATGTATTTGTCATGTACCCAAAAAGTAGCTCAGCTGAAAGAGAGGGATTCTCATCTTTCTCCTCATGGCTTTTAACCTCTGGGAAAGTGATGAACAGTATCTACAAAAGAAAAATGTTATTAAAGTGGACACTTTGGTTATATTTGGTAAATCTTTGGTAAATAAAATATGTCTCTGGGAAGAGCAAAGGAACTTGTAATGAATTATTGTTTCCTTGCTACTTTAGCATTATGCATCATGTGAATTGTGCTTGAATTCCACCAAAAGTTTTATCTGTTTGTATAAAAAGGATGGGGAGAAAATAGTATTATGCATGCCTCAAAAATCTGAAACTGCCATGCCCAATAAATCACAGGATTTCTGAAATTGATTACTATTGTTCCAAACATACCCCATTCTCCTTTCTGTAATGAGAAATGTGCTTGTACTTGGTATTTTCATAGCTGAGCAAGTGCCCTGGGGACCACGTACAACTTTTCTACTTCTTTATTTGTATTTTAACACCAAGAAAAGTTAATAATCTTTTGACAGAACAATGACCTGCCATAACATTACTGGGAAGGGCTCAGGTTCAGGCCTTATGAAGGGATTATATTTTTACTGGCCCTGGAATCAATTGTTTACTTTTGAAGGGAAGAAAGTAAAACCTACTTCCAAAGGTTAAAAAGCAATGAAGAAAAACTGAATAAAATCAAATATGATATGAACATGCTTAGAGCACCCAAAATTCCCTGACACCATCCTGCTGTTCTGAACAGTGCCAAAGAGGGAATTGAGAAAGGATGGAGAAAGGTGCATTTATATTTTACTGCCAGCCCATTAAGCTGGGCATTGTGCCACGTCCATCACAGGTGCTGATCCGAGAATCAGCTCCCCATTGTCCTGAGAAAGTCCAGAAACATTTCCATGGGGAAATCCTCCAACACTGCACTCTCAAGGAGCACACAGCTGTCACCAGAGCAAGAAGAGACACGTAAGAGAGACAAAGAGAAGGGCAAGAAACTGTGAGAAGGCAAAAGGAATCCACAGATCTTGCATGCAAGTTCAGAATCTGTCCAGATGTTCAGAGCTGACAGTGGACTGGGATCTGCAGCTAGTTTCCCACAGAAAGTGAATAAATCAGCTCCAGCACTCAAACAACTCATCCTTCCTCATCCCAGAACTCCTTTCACAGTTGTCACGTTTCCATGTTCCCTTTGCTTCACCAGCCTGACTTTCCTCTTCCCTCTCATCTAAATCTGGTGGCAGGCTCTTCCCCGTGTCTCCCTAACTTCTGGCATGAGTAGCTTTTATCCATTCCCTGTCTTATCCTTCAGCCACTCTGTCCCACTGCTGTGTTCAGAGATCAAGACATCCCTCACAAACACAGAGCATGAAACAGAAACTTGAGCTCTGTGGAGGCCTGTTTGTTTTGGCTGTCACTGTATTTTTTATTAATAAATGCCTCCTGGTAGGCTAGACCCCATTTATCATGACATATGCTATCTAGCTTATGTTCTTATACAGTATTTATTACAAAATTTAAGTTGAGCATAAAACTATTCCTCTCTCTTCCCAGGCAGTGGAAAGGGTGGTTATGTTATTTTAATGAATTTGCTTGTCTTATGCTATTATTGAGAAGACTGGGTTAAGGAAGTGATCCTTGTGTTTCATTTTGAAAATGTGAATTTTGTGGTTGCTGTGGTCTTTTCCCATAGGAGAAGAATTTCTAATCCATCTGCACATTAATAATTCCCCAACTCCTTTTTTTGCTGAGATCTCCCCATTGTGAATTTTTCCCAGACCTCTCTAGCTGCTTCCCTTTCCAGCCTTGCCTATCTGATTGGTTTGATGCTTGTTTTCACACACCATCTGCCATAATCAAGAGCTGCTGGATTACCACAGCCAAAAAGAGGAAACATCCATTTCCACATCTTGCCAGCACCTCCCCCAATATTGCAACTGACCCCTAACTCTTGAGAGATCCTAACTCTTGAGAAATGTTAAGGATTACAGTGAAGTCTTGGGAGAAAACACATATCTAATCTAATTTGAGGGCATGAAAAATTCAGACTAACTTCAGAAAGAGGAGCCAAATATTGTGGTAGTTTTCCAAACAAAGCTTCTGCTCCTAAATAAAACAGAATGTGTTTCTTAGATGAGGTCTGATATCTCACAGGGGTTGTATCAAGCAGAAGTGTGAACTGGTCAGTGCAAAGCCCAAATTTCTGCACAGCTTTATCTCTATTGGCTAAAGACACATGAGAAGTAAAAGCACATCTTATGATTACCTAACAATAACAAAATGAAGTGAAAATGCAAATTTTGTAGTCACAGAAATACCTGAATTTATAGAATGAATTCTGAATAGAATGGCAAGGCCTAGATTTGGTTAGAGTGGGCAAAATGTATAGATTTTACATATAGAGCGTATGGCAACTTTTCTTAACATGAAGCTTGGTACCATCTTGCTCTTTTCCCATCTCAAGAGAGCTTCAGTAAAAGTGCAAAATATTGTTTTGAGTAAGTTCTATTGTGCTGAGCCAGCTTGATAATTTTAGTGTTTACTGTCTCGCTTCACAGGTCCTTACATTCACAGTGATTTATACAAAGTGTTCTGGTTTGTATCTCTCACAAACTGTTTCAATACTGGGCTAGGTAAACAGAATGTCATCAGATTTCCAGTCCTTCCTGGGTAATTTTCCCCAGTTATGTAAATGTTTATCTTAATTCGACTTCTTCCTTTGCACTTTTAAAAATGTTTTTGCTCCTTCCCCGTGCTGAGGCAGTGTGATAACCACCATGCAGAATGGAGACAAAAGAATACCAGGGCTGGATGCCAAGGAGCAAGGCTGCAAGTACCCAGCCAACTGCACAGTCTTTGATTGCCAACTCTCCAAGAAGGCACAAAGCAGTGTAGAGACCCTTTTTGAGCATTATTACCCCAAACTCCCAAACACACCTATTAGAAACCATCAGTGAGGTATTTCAGCAGCCCTGATGTTTATGCAGTAAAGCTGCTTGCTCCTGTAAACTTGTTCACAGGTGTGCCAAGCATGTACATGGCAGCAGAAGCTTAGATCAAGGCTTGATTCCCCTGTTTATTCTTTGCACCATGTAACCTGTGTTGTATTTGGCAAACCATCTTCTGGGAAAGGGAGCTGCATGTAAAGTGCTGGCAACAGCATTGGGTTTGATATGCATAAGTTAATTAATAGAAAACAGCTCATGTCAACAATGTTTACATTTCACATGCTTTCTCTCTTTAACCACTTGAACTGAACTATACAAAAAGCACTTTAGAATCTACTGCATGTATAAAAACTCAGTACTCTTGTAATAAATTTAAGTTTGTCAGTGTTGTTGATAGGTTGGGGATACTTTCCACAGCCAAAAAGTGAATCTAACTCAGTAAAGGACATTGAAACTTGAGTACAAGCTTCCTTCCAGACAAGCCCTGCTTTCTTTCCAGCTCCCAAAAAGATATAAGATGGGACCAGATAACAACAGGAATCCACAGCTTCCAGTGGGCAGTATTCTAGAGATAACCATCTCATTCCAGCAGACTTTGAAAATAAACACAGAATAAACAATTCATCTTGTTAGAGGTTGACACATTCATTTTTCTGCTTGGAAAATCAAAATTCTACTTGCTGCTACTGCAGGTGATCCTTGTATCATCCCTATGTTTGGGTACCCATCTGCTGCCAGTTTCAAACTCAGTTAGCAAAATATACTTAGCTCAATGGGCACATGCTTTAGTGGCACAGATAAATTCCTCCTTAATTGCTCACACTTTCTATGCTAAGTCTCTAAATATGGATATGCAAGGCAGAAGCCTTCTCTGATTTGGTATGATTTGATGTTTTGGGTTGTTTTTTTTTTGAAGAGGCAAAATATGAACTTACCTCTCCTATGACTATATAAGGAACATAAAGAAAAAGGACCAGTTCCTAAGCTGAGCTTCTACACAGTCCAGATATTTTAAATTCATTTTGTGAATACCCAAACCTACTTAATCATCCAAAATTTAGAGCAGGTACCACAGCACTTCAAGCTGGCTCACCAAGCAGCAGCTGGGAGAGGTAACACAATGCTGTATTTTCTGTGGGACCCCCTGTGTGAAGGGGGGTGAAGCAGAAGAGATGCTCATCCTGCATGAACTTAACATCCCCGTGGTTCAGTTTACACAGAGGTAAATGAGAAATAACAATAACCAGGCAGAGCTAAGTTCATAACTTTTTAATCTGTCTTTCTCTGATTCTGCTGCACTTCTTCTCACACGTGGATTTCTCAGCTTCTCTGAGCTGGGCTCCTTTGGGATACTCCCTCATGGGGAGTTCTGTTTATCTCAGTTCT
>NC_031773.1:65421347-65424075 GCF_001522545.3 Parus major
ACACTTTGGGCTCTGATGGCACAAAATGGCCCCAAACTGTGCAGCCTTTTTATATTTATACTTATTCTTATCCAATTAACAATAGACACATATATTATTTTTCTTAATGACCCAATGACCTAACACCTGTGTGCTGCACTGCAACATTTTCTATCCAGTCACCAAACCCAAAAACCTCTAGAAGGAAATGAAGAAAAAAGAAGGAAAAGAGACAACACTCAATCCTCCATGTTGTCTCCTATTTTCTAAACTAGTTTAAACTCTAGACTAACTTTTTTACTCAGTGACTTAAGAAAAAATCTGTAATCTACACACTTACACTTTTAACTTTTCTAACAGTTGTTTTCATGTATCGCCATAAAAACATGCTCATAAATTTCATGTTATATGAAATTCAGTGTTCTCCTGGATCTCAGAGCCAGGCATCAGAGACAAGGGCACACACTCTGTGTCTCAGGCTCCAACAAAATTAGTCAGCCAAGCTTTGAGGGCCAGAACAGCACACAGATATCCCAAACTGGGAGGCAGCACGTGGTGCCACATCCCTTGCCCAGGATGGAGCTACACCCATGACAAGTGCCCTCAGTAATGCAGCCATGCACAGAAAAAAAGCAACTATAAACCACAATTGGAGAGGGAACTTCCTTCTGTAGTTTTCCTGCACATCCTGGCACTCTCAAGCAGTCCAGTAGTCCCAGTGGATTCATTGTTAATTTTTGTCTTCTACTAGAAACAACCACAGAAAATGGGAAAGGATGTGTGAAGCTGACCTTCCCAGGTAAAATAGTGGCTGAAGCAGAAGCCAAAGGTTGTTTTTTACCATCTCCATGAGGTCAAGAAAAAGTTTTAAGAAAAGTTCAGGGCTGAAGTAAATCTATATTTTGTTTCCCCCAACTGCAAGTTGACTTCCATGCTTCCATCATAAAACAGTCTTTTTTCTCCTCAAAAGAGAGAAATGGCAAGAGGAGCTGGCAAGGTCAAGAACAGAGAGACAGAAGGAAACAGACTTAATTTGACACCAGGTCATTTCCACAAATTATAGAAACAGTAAATAAAAGATGAATATGTTTTGATAAGTATGATATAGAGTTCTTTTGGGCTATCTCTTAGAGGGGAAAATATCCAAAATATCTTCAGCTCTGGGCTGAACAAATTCACTGAAAGTTGATGGGACTCATTTTCCTACAGACCTTGGGCAGTTAAGGGAAAAAACCTTAAAATATGCACATTTTCTACTTGTTGCCAAAAGGGATCAGCTGCTGCTAAAGACTAAGAATACACAAAAAATTTAACTTAGTTTACAATCTCAGCCCGATTGCTTCTTCTCCTGCCCTTGGCTCACTCCCTTCTAGGAACAGTAGGATTTAATTCTTCCTGTTTTACCCAGAACCATGCTGATCTCTGGTAATCCATGGGCACAAAGGTAGGTTAGCAGTGCTTGAAATGAACAGAGCCAACATCTGGGACTGCCAGCTGAACTTGCTCTTCCTTTCTTCCCACAGAAGCATTTACAATATTTCTGCCTCATGCAAGGAAGTTTCTAAGGAATGGGATCAAGCCTTCTGATTCAGGTTAAACCTCCTGATTAAGGTTAAAAGCTTACTGTCTCCTCAAAGGCAAGATGCATTTTCAATGGTTTACACACTAAAGAAATTGCTGTATTTTGCCTGGGTTTACATCCACAAAATCTAGGTGAACATCATCCTGATAATGCATTTTTCTCCTCGGGATACCAATTTCTAGATAAAGCACACTTTGGATTATGGTCTGTAGCAAGGGACCAAGAAGAACTTCTCTCTCAAATGTTCCAACAATGCAGACTATGAATGATGCATGAAGAAACGCTCATTCATTGATGCAGTTAGTTGAAAATAGAAGAAAAAAAACAGGTGGAACATCACCTCTAGTTTTCCACTACTACTGCCATAAAACAAAATCAAAAGCAGCACCAGCATCCCTCTTTCACAAGAGCAAAATTAAGTTATTCATAGCAACTCCTTATTCTCAAAAGCAGTGTGATGCTCCAAAAAGTCCAACTTAGTTTAGATTTACCTGGGTGAGACACAAACCAGAAATGCTTATTTAGGCTCCTACTACCTCTTCTTCCACCCTTTCTCAAGTGGTTTAACCTCAGGGAATGATTTAAGGACAAGGGCTTTATGTCTTAAATTGAGTGACTTGATTGTTTGTGGGTTCTTTCCTTAAACTGCTTGTAAGTGGCTTATCTGAATCTTTTGTTCTTTCATGCATAAAAAGGGAAGGCAGTACAAACAAACTAAAACCAAAATTAAATAAAGCTTATTACAGGTATGTACTTAACTTGATTTCCAAACATCAGGTTTTAGAAGTGAAATGCAATAATTATTTTGTTCACAGTTTGTTTTTCAAATGAGCCTGCACTTTCCTTCATTAAAAAAAAAGAAAACAAAAAAACCCCAAAAACCAACAAGCCCTAATCACTTCATATGCAAAATGCCTTTGACTGGGTAGTTATTTTTACCTCCAGTTTTAGGAAAAAAAAGGGACCTCAAATGGATTGTAGCCTAACTGTGGGGAGCACAAAACTCTGCCTAGATAAATGACAGGAAAAGGCATCAAACTCACAAAATTCTTTTACCTCTGTCCAGCTTAAAATAAATCTTTTGCCTCTGGACTCGCTACGGCTCTCAGTCCTGATATGGGCAACCTATTTTAAAAACAGCTTCTGTGCAGTCACCCACTGGCCCTT
>NC_031773.1:65424896-65453827 GCF_001522545.3 Parus major
GCACTCCTGGTGCCAGTGGCTTCCCTGGCAGTGTGGGACCTTTCCAGCAGCTCGGTGCCTCTCCTGCTCTGGTTCCCAGTGTGAGAGAGGCTGAGGGAACATGGCCAGAGTGCTGCTCTCTTTTCAGCTATTCTTGGCCACCCTATCAGCCTCTGGGGGCCATAGGAAGTGTAATGTAATGCTGGTCTAAATTTATGTCCCAGGCTGGACCAGGGTTAGGAGAAGTTTTTAGTTCTCCCGCTGTGTTTTCGGCTTTGTTTCCTGGGGCAGGGGAACGGAGAAATACTGACTAGAGAGTTGAATTAGTTTAACCTGTAGAAGGCAGGAAGTTTGGATCTCCCCAGCAGCATGTTTAAAGACTGATTCTTAACAGGATGTCTTTCCTTTTAATGGGAGTTTCAGCATTGTCTCTTCAATCCCTACCTACAAGACACTTCTCTCCCACCTTGTTCCTTCAGCTGCTGAATAAATCCATGCCCAAGAACCCAGAGGACATGAAACTCTGAAAACTAACAGAAGATGAGTTGCAGTGACACTAATCAAAAGAAATTACATGTATTCAACAAGATCAGCTCAAATATATATATATATATATATATATATATATATATATATATAAATTAAACGAGTCTTTATCTCCCCACAGATTTAAGTAAGAAAACATTAAATTCAAGGTGAAGCAACTCTCTGTCAATGCCATGCTGCTTGGAAAGCTGAATTGTGAGAAAATATTATTTATGACCAACAGGCACTTACTCTCTCAACATTTATTCTGTTTAAGTCCAAAGGAATTGCTTCAAGCTGGGATCTGGAGAATCCCTATAAAAAAAAGTGTTTATACATTGTGGATTTCCCATAATATTGTCACTGATCAAGCTCTGGAACCTGAATATTCACAACACACTTGGAGAAGGTAATATGTGCCAGGCTTTATACAGCCCTAGAGAAAATCTAGACATGTATGTTTAATAACATAATGAAGTTTGAAATTTACTGTAACTTTAATATTGAAGGACTTAAAAAGCAATTAAACTGCTTTAAAATAGCATAGAGCTTTTGGGAGTGCAATATGGATTGGAACAAACAGGCCTAAATCAACACTGGTTTGGAAGTCTAGTAAGGACTAAAACTATGGGAGGTAATTTAGGAACAGATGCATCAAATTAATTCCAGTAATACTGGAGTGTTAAAAATGGCAACAGAAGCCAGCTTTGTTCAACAGAATGGAAAAATAATCATCCTTTCTCTCCCTTTCTGCCCCCAAGGAGTTGGATTTTCCCGGCACAGCCATTCATTGGTGGCAGCAGTTGCACCAAAATGTTTGACACCGGCAGACTGAAGGCAAATAGAAAACATACATGGGGGAAACAGAGGGGAAAAAAAAACCCCACAGCATAAAAATCCAAGAGTGCACATAATGCAGAGAGGTGAAGCTGCAAGCACACAGCAAAACTCTGAAGCTGCTTGGGAGGAAATGAAAGAGAGCCGTGTCTCAGAGCCTCCTGTGGAAAGTGCACCAGTTCCTCGCAGTCATTTCTAGTCACGACTGGAAGTGGATGGGCAAGTCACAGCTTTTTCAGGAAATTTATCACTTTTCTCAGGAATTGTCTGTGAACAGACTGTGACTTTTATTAATTTGCCTCCAGCTGGCAAGGGTACACCAAATATTTTCTGTGAATGAATCCTGGCCAATGGATTGCTCACAGACTCACGGCTGTTCTAATTGCTTCAATATTCCTGCTCTGATGTTCAAGATGGGGAGGCTCTGCTCAAGTCCCAGTTACAACAGTTCCATTCCTAAAGTAATGAGAAATTTACCTTTTAGACAGAAGATAGCCATAGAAACCTTCTTCACATTTGAAACAAAGCAAAGCAAATCAGGAACAGATCTCTGGCACTTTCAGAAAGGCAGGGAGGAAATAGAGAAAATATTGATTAATGAGATTTATTTGTGCTACGGATGGTGATCAAAGGGGAGTGAATGCAATGTGCAGCACTCACCATTGCTTTTAAAACCAAAATTCCTTTGATGTGCGGCTCAGCATCCGGCCATTATGGAAATTAAAAGAAAAAGCCTTGAGAACATTATTAATAAAGGTTTCAACTGAACAGCTTCAGGCACCAGGCTCATACTACCAAGGTTTTTTGCTTTTTAAATGACCAGGTGGTGAATAATTATGATAAAGAATGTTTTACAGCTATTTGGTTTAGCAAACAAAACCTCTTGATGCTTACAGCAGTACCACTTCCACATAGAGCAGCCTGCATTTCTGGAGTGGCCAAGCCTTTAAGTACAGAGAAAAGAACCTCCAGAACAAAGAAAAGGGTTCCTAAGGGTGAGTGGCTGTGGGGACTGTCCCCAGCAGCCCCAGGGAAGCTCCAGCACACTCAGCAAGGAAGCAGAAGTGCCACAACACTGTGAGTGTGGGAAGGACTCACAGCTTTGCACCCTGCTCTCTAGATTTTGGAACTTGCATATAAAACCATCTTTGTACTTTGAACTGACTTGTCTAAGAAACAGGAGCTTCACGTGTAAAGTGAACACTGTAATAAGATAAAAGTTTAAGATTGATGGGCATTTTCTCACCATTAAAATTACTGGATACCACCTTAAGTCCTGCCTCCTTGACTATTAATCACAGATAATTCTTAAGCCACAGAAAAAGATGCTCCTTTCATGCTACATCTCTTGCAAAACATCAAATTTCATCTTAGAAAAAGAAAGTGGAAGGTTTTGAAGATCCTACTTGTCTAAAAATATCACACCCTCACCACATATAATACTTTTATCACAAAAAATAGGATTTAAAAAGCAAGTAAATAGTAGGGGCTCTTATAAACCAAACCCACTTTTAAGTTGGTTTTTTTGGTTGTAGGTTTTTGGTTTTTTTTACAAAGAAAGCTCCTTTGACAGATTGATTTGGTCAATATTTTCACAATGGCAGTGCATTATATTAGGATTATTAACTGCATTATGCAATTAATGCTAATTGCAGCACTGAGACTAAGATGATCATAAGTAAAAGGGGACAAATAATGTACTAAATACAATGCATTACAACTCATTTTACTGCATAATAAAATGTAGAGAGAGCATCCAAAAGCTACAAAATCAGTTTGTTGACTACAAAACAAAAAAAAAAGCTATTAAACTACCAGTTTAATCCAAAGTAATATTTTGAATATATCAAGCAGGGTGGCACAAATCCTTTTTTTGCTCAGCTTTTGAGTCAAAAATGCATTTTGAAAAACACAGTCATGATGAGACTGTAGAAAACACTTGAAGTGTCTGTAGAGGTCGGGTGGGGGAGGGTTGGTGAGGAGAGACAGAGAGAGAAATCTGGTTTGTGTCAAATGAAACATTCCGTACAGTTGAATAAGAAATTTCTTCTTTGGGGACCAAGGAAATCAAAGCAAATAAAGAGTTTGATTTGAAGTTCTCATGGCTACTTTGCTGTCACACAGGAGCAGAGGCTCTAGAGGATACTGACCACCTCTGCTTTTTTATACCTCTGCTTTCTTAGTCAGGTGTGAATGCTATCTTCTCGCTTTTTTATGTAAGCATAGAATGCTAGTGCTACTAAAGCATGGACTTTTGCTTCTGCCAAGAATATAATTTTGTTTTGCCTAATTAATTAAGTGTTTAGTGTGAAGAAAGAGAATATATCATAAGCGGAATGAATACACTTGACTTCCTATTGCAGGGAAGCTCTGCTGTTGACTCACTCAGTGAGTTCATAATACTGAAGAGGGATGTCTCTAGCAGGATGATCCACCACAAAAAGTCAGGCACCCCATGAGCTAAATCTGCAACTGAGGGGACTCCTCCCTGCACTGTGCACTTCTGTCTCCAGGTTAGTGGTAAAACTGTTGCCACCCTAGGCTTCTTTCCCTGCCAAGATTAATTTCAAAGAGGTAGAAAAGGTGCATGATTTTCCTTCATGATTTAATTATTCCTTGTGCCTTCCCTCAGAAAACAGATCCTGACGTCAATAATCCTAATGTAAGCCCATTAGTTACTTCAGAGAAGTCAGTGCTAATTTTCCACAGAGCCATCAGAGGCAGATAAGTGACACACTGAGGTTTTTCTCCTCACAAAGTGCTGGTTCATGCATGACCAGCGTGTCCTGGACCCCCACAGCAATCAAGACCTTATTTCCTTTGGAAAAACATGGCCATCCTGCAGCCTGCCCCTCAAACAGGGCTGAAGAAGAAGGCTCTGCTCCCTTAGCCATGGCTTTTGTAACACGTGAGATCCCTCAGCAGCCTGGGCAACCAGAAAAGGCCCTAGATCATGTCACTGTATGAAAGAGCCTGGGGAGGCAGCAGGAAATTACACACACATTAGCTGAAGTTGATTTTATAACAAAACAAGCTATTTGAACAGCTTGATTAATGATGGCCAACCAGGCTTCAGGAAAAGGAGTTCACGTCTCGCAAGCTGGCCGGAGTTCTCACGGGGGATGTCGGCCAGGGTACACACACGGGGGGAGAGCATTTCCTGAGAGACTCACAAAACATTTACCAAACTTCACTGGAGATTAATGCCTCAGATGCAGCAAACAGCTCAAACAGTGGGGACAAGAGAAAGAAGATATTTCTCCATCAACTGAAAATGGGATACAGCACAGAAAAGGGAGTCACGCTAGGGCAGATAATCACTGGCATCAAAAAAAAGGCAGAGTAGCTGGTTGCTGTGGGGCTGCCATTTCATTAGTCTCACTGGAATGCCCTTCAAAGCAGCTGATAGCTGTTACTGCCAGACAGAGCTGTGGAAAAGGTCAATGTGTCAGCCCTTGATTATTTTAGTTCAGGAACACTCTATTATTCGTAAAGTATCTGTGACATATTCTTCCCTCTCACTCTCCCTCATGGACAGAAACAAATGGGAAAACCACTTCAGTGCAAGGCATAGGTGTTAGTACAGAAAAGCAAAAGCAAAGCCTGCAGAGAGGATAGGCTGGGGAGGGGAAAAACACAGACAAAACCTAGTGTAACTGGCCTGCTTAAAATTATCAGTCAGGGGATGAGTGTTAGATTGAAATAGCTGAAGAAAGTAGGACAAACTTACTTAACCCATTTGATGGGTTAACTCCTGCTGTTCCTCACACACATCTGTGTATTTTCCATGAAGCACTTCTTTCTGCTCTCCCCCAGTTTTGTCATCTGCTCCTGGTTCAGAGGGTGATGGAGATTCCCTAAGCCTGGGGAATCCCCAGGTGTTGTATGGAGAGGTGGCCACCTGTCTGGTTTAAACCCTCCTCAGCAGCAAATTGGCTGTTCCTACGGAGCAGAACAGCACAGCTCTGGTGTGTGATCTCCAGGCATCTGCTACACCCAGCTGGAGTGAGGGCAAGGGTCAGAATCAGCTTTACATTACTACTTCCTTGGCCCCTGCCATTCAGCTGCATATCCATTATGACTGTGTGGAAAAGCATTTTTTTAAATACTAAATGAACATCCTCTTCCTCCAGTTCAGTTTGCTGATACTGTATGTTCCCTCCATTTCACACTGAAATCACTAAAAATGTATTTTGGCTTTCTAGTGGGAGCCTGACTCAGCAGGCACAGACAAATTTTTTTTCTCTCCCTCTTAGTTCATCTTATTTCAGGCCTCATTAAGTGGGATTTCTCCTTTTATTTCAGATCCTCAGCCCAGTCTTCACACTTCACTAGCTACACTTGTCTTTCTGGCCTCAACCAATTCCCTGTCTATTAGGATATTTTTCAGCTTTTTGCACCGTTTCATCCAAACAAGTACCTGAATAATTTGACAATTTCATCTCTGGCATTCACAGAGCTCAAACTTACCTATCATAAGCTGTTGTAACGTGAGAAACAGGACAACCTGACTGAATCTAAACCATTTCTCTTTAATACTTGCATTTTTTAATGACATCCAAACTCACCCCTACTTCACTCAACAGCTTCCTTGGGCTTGGAATCAGCTCCTCCTGGAATGAAAGAAGTAACAGCATGGTCATTACAACTACAAACACCAAATGAAGAATATAAACTGTGGTTCCTTTGAAGCACTGTGAAGTTTCGGGTTGCATGTGTATTTGTACAATATAATTAGTAGCCTGCATGCCCCTCATAATGTGTTACTGTCAGGAAAAAAGTCAAGAGTTACAAAAGAGCTGCACCACAGAAATAAATAAAACAAAGGTTCACATTACTCCAGTGATCACTGCGTGTTAAACAGATTTTTTCAGTTTACCAGACACATTTGTTCTGTCTTATAAATAAATCACTGAAATAATAAACAAGTGGCTTTTCAATTCCTAATAGGTTTTAAAAACCCACCCCTTCTTTCTGAAACAAAGTGATCCCTAAATGATGTTAATGGCATGCCTTTACTGATCTCCTGTATTCACTTCCCCTGCATTTCTTTTCTTCACATTTCTTATTGCAGAGAAATAATTGCCATCTTACCCAGCATGAGTATTGCTATTTTGTTTAAGTTCCTTAAAACAACAGCAGCTCTTTCACAGCTTCTCACATTTTTAAAACTATTTCTCTTAACCCAGTGCCAGCCACCCTTGAAATAGTTCATTTTACCACATAAGATGTACAAAAAAACTTCCACAGGCATGTAGGGCTTGGTTTAAAATTGGTTGAAGCAGAGAGGATGACTTATCATCTATTAAGTCAGATTTCTACATATAAAAGCTTTAGATTTGAATATCTACAAAAATTATGGCTCTCAGAGCTCAGTGGAGACCCTTCACTCAAATATGTTCTACCTAAACTGTTCAAATGTCACTAGCTCTAAACATTTTTCAACCTTTTAATTTCAAAGCTATCTTTCCTTACAAATTTTTCTTATTCTAGATTTTTTAATTCTTTGGGGGGTGGGTTTTTTTAATTATTGTTGTTTGGTTTGAGTTTTTTGGCTTTTTTGTTGGGTTTTTTTTTTTTTTTTTTGGTTGGTTGTTTTTTTTTCATTTTGGATGTATAGCTTGATATTTGTTCAAGTTGTAAAATTATTAAATTAATTGCCAGTAATAACTGGTAATAACTGGCAATAACAAATGGCTGGCCTAAACATGAAGTGAGCACAGGAACTATTTATTTACCAATTACAAGACTGCATTTCCTGGCTGACAAGACCAGTGCAAGCAGACGTTCTGCAAAGGAAACTCATTTTTACTGCCAAACCAGGGAAAAAAACTATGGTGCAAAATATTTTTATTTTTAAAATAATGTAAAATTAAAGAAGTTTCAAGTGGCTAGAAAGTATTCTGTTTCAGAACATTTTGAGCGTGAACACCGAGTTCTTTCTCACTTCATTCAAATCCCTTTTCTTCATTCCTACCACAGAGAAAAACAGACCAAAATCTCAGATTGAAATGATTGCTGTGCCAGAAACCTGATCCAAGTTTTGCAAAAGATCTCTCTGTCATTCAGGGAGAGTCCCAATCTTAAATTCTGACACCCTCAGTTTTGTGATAATCGCCGCAAGCCAGGAACGTCTCTGTAGGGATGTGAATCTTGTCTTTTCTGGCATCTCCATCACCTTTCTCTGCTGGGGGCTCACATCTGCTGGGTTTGACCCAAACAAAGAGTGCCAGACAAAAGATCTGGTGTGGCATACAGGGTGGAGGTGGGAAAAAATAAAATTCATCCACAGGTACTATTTAAAGGTGCCCATCTTGGCATAAAACCTCAAGGGAAGGAGACCACTCAATATGTATTTACCAATTTCAACTGCTCCAGAAAAACACAGCTGAATGAGCAAATTAGGCCCAATATGAGCACACTGAGGTGAGTTTCCTTTTGTAAGCTTTATAGTCTAAGAGAGAAGACAAAACAATTTGCATCTTTTTTTTTATTTGGGACCAGGCCAGTTTATGAAGCAGAATTGAAGGCACGTGTAATTTCCTGCTTTCTTTTCCCTTTCTCTCCACCCCCTGCTTCCCCCTCCCCCAATCAGATGAGTTTTCATGTGTTTTCAGGCTCTCTTTTTGTTCCCCTACAAAAAAGTCCTCAAACAATTCCCAGGTCAAATGTGCTTCATCTTTCTTCCTTTAGTGTAGCAGCTTGTGCTTGCCTCTTAAAATTTCTTTACTGTCCTCTGTCAAGTGCCATGCCTTCTGAAGAATTTCTAATGTGACTTTCAGTTCCATGGACCCATGATGGGTCCATGAAAATGACACAGATTCAAATACTCTCAGATAATGTTCAGATCTGGAAACAAGCATCATTAGACTCCCTCTCCTGCTGGGCAAAATGAAAACACGAATTTGAGAAAGAAGAAAAAAAAAGCCAACAGATAAAACCAACAAAAGATATATCTGCTGTTTCTCACAGAAATTTAGATGCTGGCTCATATCTCTTTTCCAGTAGAAATTCCATGTTGCTTTAAAAAATCCTGCAAGCAAACAAGCCCACAACATCTGTTTATTTATCTGGTATTTTTCAGATCCAGCAAAGGACTTGAATTCATGGACACTTCTCAGCAGGCAAATGATAACACCTGATAACCTTTTCATACCTCTTGGAAGACAGAGCCATTGTCCTCTCCTGATGTCAAAAGTGGCTCTAGTTTAGATATTTTCCAAACAGTTTATAGTTTGCTAGAATGACTGATTGTTCAACACAGGTCACACTTCTTAATGGGATGTCCAAAAGAAGCATGGAATTAAAGTAAAAAAGCACTAAAAAAATTATAAAACCATAAAAAAAGTTATAATCTATCAATTTGAGACAAAGAATCTACAAGCAACTGTTTTCAGTTATGATAAATATGGCTGAGGTAGTAAAAAAATAGTAAAGGACACATCTTCAACTGTAACTTCATTTTTAAGGTTAGAATTGAAGTCCTTTGTCACTCTGATAGAATTACAGAGCAAATTTGAACTTGCCAGGTGCCAAAAAACCGAGGGGCATGTTTCCTCACTGTCCTCCTGGGAGGTGCAGCACAGCACCCAGGATGGAGAGCAAAGGAAGATTTCAAACCTCCAGCTCTTGCTGGTTGAATTCCTGTCTGCAGCATCATTTAGACAGCCCAAAACCAAAGCTGGAACTTTTCTCAGCTCTAACCTGTTGCAGGATACAGTGCTGCTGGAGCCAGACTGCACTGATACACCCCTGTATTGCCTTCCTAAGGACATGAATTCTGCCTCCTCCAGAGGTTCTCTGCAGAATGTCTTTGTCCTCTCCAGGAGCAGAATTTTGGTAGCCACTTTATATTACTTCAGCCTTTTCACACAGCGTAAAGGGACAAAACACGTCTCAGTTGGTCTTTAAAAGCTGCTGCAGAGTATATTCAGATGGGATAAAAAGTCAGAGGATCCAAAATCATTATTGACCATGGGTTAACCCCAAACCCACTGAGACATGTGGAACAGCAGAACTGACTGACTTTGGTGAGCTTTGGTTCAGGTTCCACACACCCCCTTAATGATATTTTCTATTTCAAAGTATTACAGCTATTTCAGCAGATGCCCAGCATCTGTGGGCTTGATGGGGTGTTAATCCTATTACAAGGTGATGATTGGAAGCCTATAGCTGATACTTCCAGATGGTTTCAGGATTCTGAGACCACATATGCTCAAAGAGAGGAGAAGGAATGTTTGGAGAGCAGTCTGGGTGTGAGAGTTTCAGAAGGTATTTGCAGAGTTTTGAGAGTTTCCGGATAGCTGGGGACCACAAACCGTACATACATTAAACAGTAGATATTCACAGCGCTCTTGGAAGCCTGCAAGACTTTACCCAGACCTGTTAATATTCCCACTGGAATGTGTCTGAGATCCCAAAAACTCTTGGCATGGTACACTTGGCAATCAGCCACTCAGACTTCTTTGCTTCTAGGAAAGTATGGAGGCCTTGTACTCTTTTTCACAGCATTTCATCAGAGTTAAAGGTTCAGGTGACTTCATCTGTTCCACTCTGGCACTGTGGATGTGGCCATCCGTGGAGGCCACAGAAGGATGTTGCTAATTTCCTGGTCCTGGTTAACTAGAATGTGCTAATCATAATCCACACTGACTTCCAAAAGTTGCACAACTTCATAGCTCGAAGCCCTCACGAACTATTCCTAATAAAAGAAAGGAACAACTGTTAATCACTGTTCCTGCAAGTTATTGTGAAATTTCACAAGATTTGATAACTGTCAGGGCTCCAGCTGTTGAAGTTTGTGCAAGAATCTCAGCTTCAGGCTGGACTCAGTGCTGGCCTCCAGGAGCAAGGGAAAGGTGTGAACCAGAGGTTCAGGATATATTCCAATGTTAGCAAACCAGAATGCAAACATTTACAAACAGTGGCTCTTTGCAGTGTGGATCACAGTAAGAAGTTTGTTTGCCCACACGTGCTCAGTCTTTTGCAATGCTCAAACACACAAGCTAGCAAAGGCAAACACAATATTTGAGCAAGTTATCAGTAGTGTTATCTATACCTTTCAGTCTCACACCTCTTTCAACTTACCTGTATCAACAATGTTATTTATGTATTTCATAATTAGATGGTCAGTCAAATATATCCTTATCTGGCAGGAAAAATACCCACACTGGAAACATGGAAAAAGAGCCTGGAAGCAATTTTTAATCAAGGACCTCCTACAATAACTTGTTAGGGCTCCTTTGAAGCTTGCTAGTAGCAGATGTAAAGACTCAGAAATTGAATGTGTAAAATTAGTGAAATGCTCAAATAAGTGAGATTCATTTTCCACCACAGGTGTCCTTCACTGAAAGGGAAATTTTACTGCTGTCCTTTCACTGGAGTATCACATATCAGCTCTAGTGGCTGAACTAATACCATTTTTTAAGGTTATCTCTGAAATATTTCTCCATTCCACATTTTTGGTAATCAAGGTGCAGAAAGAACATGTATGTTCTCGAGTAAACCACAAGGTCTAGAAAAATAGTTTAAAATAGCCTTTGAGTGTTGTCTCCTGCATTGCTCTTAGAGATGTTGCCATATTTATCAGCTGGGAGAGACACCAGAAATACTTTCCTCTCTAGTGAGGGTGTTTATTGTGCTACAGAATAACCACAGGTACAAAGCTATGATCACCAAAACTACAGGAGAAACCACCTCTGATAACACTATCTTACACATGTTGTATGGGAGCTGATATTTTTTAAGAGAAGTGAGCAGTGCTTTCCTGGTAGATACTACTGACCTTTGAGTCCTTGTAAACAGTCTTAATTTTTTTTTTTCCCTGCTCAGAGTCCAGTGACACTTTTTGTTCTGTGTGCACCAGGGTTACCACACTGATGCTTGTTCCCTCAGATGAGAGCTCAGCTTTATAGGAATAGGTCTCAGCCTTGACAACACTCGTTCAGACCTTTGAAAATATTTAATTTTGAGAAAGACTATGGAATTATGAAGGTATCTGTGCCACTAATCCTGTTGCAGAATCACTCCCACTGGGAATAGGCTTAAAGGAATAGCAAATTTTATCCTGCTGCATTTTGCCAAGAGCCCCACTTTTTATAAGCCTTAAAATTTCGTGGTCTATAAACCAGCTCTTCATTACTGGTGCATTGTAAAACATTTTGAGTTCTACTTTTGCCAACAGGAGCCTTTTCAAGCTTCCATTACTGCTCACTGCTTACCAATTGCTCCAAGATGCGTCAGGGCGCGCATTTTTCTGTTACCATTGTGTTTTTTCTCTTCTGTCATGCCAAGCCTCAAAACACCCTCTAGATCATCAGTATTTTAAGTATCAAAGAACCTGGTAGAAAACAGATTCTGATTTAGCTGATGGAGAAATTAATGGGGAGTTTCAGGGCAGTTTCAGCAGGAGTGAGATCAGACTGCTTTGATGCATGAGAGGATGTCAGCCTTTCAGGTAACATGTGGGCTCCATTTCTAATCAGACTTGTGGAGCACAAGGAAGGACAAAACATTTCTTCACAGAACTTGACTACTGATTTGGACATTAAGAGGACTGGCTGGAGGAGGACTGTACACCATTCTTCCAAAAATGCTGTAAAGGAAATGAAGTTTTATGCTTAATTTCCATCTCACCCCATCTACTAAGACTGAAATCTCCCTAGAAGTACATGATTAAGAGGTACAAGAAACTGAAAGGGGATTTGCACTCAGCTTTTGGATTGCTGCTTCTCTGAGCAGTTTTAAAATCCCCTTAGGACAGGACTGGAAGTGCCAGTGATGTTATCAACAGCAAATATGTTAAAACTAATGAAAAAAAGCCTGCTGAAGGCAAGTCTAACAGGAAAACAGATGGAAAAACCAATGAAAGCCTCATACTTCTCTCCCCAGAGTAGTCTGAATCTGAATATATAGATTTTAGTTGCAAACTCTCATCTGCTCTTTGCTGGAGATACACACTTGTAGTGTGAGGGACTGAAAGGGGTTTGGTATTCACCTGCAACACAGCAAAGCAGGCTAAATGCTTGATTTTCTCAGTGTGTATGGGGGAAAACCAGGGCAAAATATGTTGTTAGACCCCCTGCCTCCCAGACTTAGGCTGTCATGACACATGCCAACAGACACTGAGAGAGGATTTCAAGGATCTTTCAGGCAAAGCAGTGTCTTTCACTGCAGGAAAGTTTCGATCTGCCTGCCCCAGGCAACATTGTCCTGCTTTCAAAGGAATGACTTTGAGATTCATGGCCAGAACAAATACACAAGGGAAACATTTGCTCTGTTTTTAAGACAACTATGTAGCTGCAAGTTTATAAAAGCTATATATAGTACGTGGACAGATGGATGGATACATTTATTGTGGTAAGTCATACCACTGAGGTATTCTCCATGAAGCAAAATAGAGCTTTTCAAACTTTCAGCTATTATAAAAGCAAAGCCCCACAATTATCCATTTGCATTCCTTTTTGTCTTGTGGTAATAAAAGATACCTCTCTGGAAGCATTTAGGTATTCCAAAAGGTGAGTTCCTTTCAAAGGATCCCTCAAAATTTTGTGTCCATGGTGAACAAACACTCCTCTAGTAGCTGACATTTTCTACCAAGTTCTTGAGATGAGAGAACAGCACCTATCAGCCTTTGTCTGTAACCACAGTGAGAGGTTGCCACATTTATTTACAGCATTGGAGAGCAAAGTGAGCATTTATTTACACACAGGTATTTTATCTCCCTGTACCAAGAGCTCTGGGAGACATGCCAGTGACAGTACAGGATTCTAGTCCTGGGGAAAAAAATCTGTGTTCTTTCACAGTATAGGTGGTGTTCCTGTAAATATATGACCAAGAAAGACTTTGTCATGCTGGTGCAGTCCCTGCAGCAGTGAGGTTCTGCAAACAGCTCACACAAAGCATCCCTGAGATGGTCTCAGACAGAACAAACCCCACTGCTGTGTAATTGAACAGTTGGTCTGAACCTTTCTCAGTAGACCAAGTAATTTCAAATGTTCAAATAACTTTGCAAATACGAGTTTTGCGGAAATGCTGTTTTAATTTCCCATAGGTACTTAAAATTAATTTGCATGTACTTCTGGAAAACAAAATCCAATTGCTGCTTGGAAATCACAGGAAACATTGAGGGCTGGAATAGAACAGTGCAAGCAGTGACTGAATTTACAATATCTTTTCCAGAACTGTGTGTTCTTGCAGGCAAACATGAAGCTTAGGTACCAGTTAGGTTTCTTCAATTTTTCTTCTTCAAAATTCTGAAAGCAGAGCTTAGTGAAATGATACAGAGACTTCAGTAGCAGGGAGTACATTTGAGCAAAATACAGAGCTCCAGGTTTGTAAAATACTTCTAGCAGGGATCTTGAGTTGTATTTTGTGACAGCACCCAGTACAGGAAGATCACATTCCTAACTGGGAGCACCTAGTTATTACAATATGGCATTTATTACAATAGAATGGAATCTAATGGCATTCTTTATCAGACAATACTTAGGTTGAAACATAGATTTTACTATATATGCTGTCATCATTTGTAGAATAACTTGTGATTTACTGGATTTCTGCACACAAATTTAGAGTTTCTGGGACTAGTCTCCTAAGAAAGCAATTCCCAATAATCAGATGTAGTGGCTACAGAGTGTGAGTGACTTCAGGGAGCGTGGGATGCATAACTATGGTAACAGTTTGCCATCAGCCTCTTCATAAGCAGTCTTATTTCAGCTTTATACTTTGATTCAAACAAAGAAAAAGCAACACCTCACATGCAGAAAGGAAAAAAAAGAGATGTTTCACTTAAACAAGAGGTATTTCCATGACTCTCAGTGCAAAATTTTACTTTAAGTCTGTTGTAGCATTCAATTTTTCATAACCTCATTGCACTAAGATATAGGTCCCACACTCTATTATTTTTCAGATGAGCAGGATTTGAATTAGTTTTCCAGAATCAGTTTTCCAGACCAAATAGTCACCATTATGAGCTTAAAATTTCCTTCCCACAAATATTCTCTTTAGTTGCTTTCAGTGACCATTGCAGTCAATCCCTATAATTCCACTTACAACGTAAGTAAGGGAAATTTAATGAATATATGGCTTTATTCACTCCACACAAACCTCAGATAGAGCTGCAGTTAATTTTTAGTTGTAGATGTCTAGTCTAGTAACTTCCTTTGCCAGCTATGAGAACATGAACTTCATAAAATCAGACATACATCAGTTGTTACTCAAAAGTCAATTTTAACAACAGTTACCACAACACAGGACCCATGAAAAATGGGGCTTTTGGGTTTCTGTGACATGGAGAAATGCATGTAAGGACAGGATTTTAAGGTTCCAGCTTCAGTGTTTCTATCCAAACCTATGTTTGTGTCCCTGGAAAAATACATTCAGGTCCTTTCTTCAAATTATAAAACTCGTTTATGCATAAAATAGCCACATTTTACAAATAATGTTTCTCCAAAATGTTATTTCAGATGTTTTAACAGTTCCCCCATGAAGTCAGATGTGAAATGTGTGATACCTAATAAATTGAAGCTACAGCCAGCTATTCTCTTTTTAACTGAAGTAAGTGAAGTACCAATATTTTGAAAATAGAATGACTTGTTACAAAGAATTTTACTATTACCCACAAGTCCAAACATTGTAGGTAAAGTCTACAAGGAATTTACTCTGGTGCATTGGTCATATGCTTTATGGAAAAACAACCTTAAAGGTTGTTGTTTGGGAGTGTTCCATATTAGAAATTTACAGGATTTAAAAACAGCAAGTCAAGGGAGTTACATCTGTAAAGAAATCATTAAATCATACCTGGTTTATATAAAATCTTAGGTGTCCAGAGTGCTACTAGGAACTGGGGCAAAGAGGAGGTTGTCCTCACAAATGCTCTCTCACTACATATCATGGCTTCTAAACTGTCCTGTCCACCAGGGGTAAAAGTTATTCAGATTGGAATTGAGGAGTAATTTGATAGTTGCTCTGAAATTTTAAAGAAAACTCTGCATAAATCCTTGGCATCAAATCTGCTCCAGAAGTACAGCCTCTTTTTCCCCTATTTGCGTATTCTCCTAATCCTAGTAAATTTTCTGCTTTTCCCAGACAAATTGGCTATTGCTTTCTGGCCAGTAGAAATTCCTCTGAGGTCAGATCAATATATATTATGCCACACAACCTCATAAGTTTCTGTTCCCTGACCTATTCACCTCCTGACCACTTCAAAGTACAAAATGGAGATTTTCTTTTTCCTGAATTGTTGTAAGAATTATTGATTTTTTGAGATGGATTAAATGTTTTGCTTGAAGACAGAGCTTTCTCTCTCTCAGACCACTATTTAACACTTGGAGATTATGATAATAATTATTTCTATTGGAATTCACTAAGTTGGAGTCTCAGCTGAGAAAATCCAGATCTCCTTTTGCCTTGCTCCTAAACCTCTTCCCTGTAAATAAGCCATTCAGCAAGAAAACACTGCAATAAGAGGTGGGAAGCATTGTCAGGAGGGCTTGGGAGAATCTGGAATACTCTACACCCCTTATCTGACACTTTGCAGAAATACTAAATACAGAAGAACAGGTGGTGCCAAACAAAAGAGTGTTAATGAAAAGGTTCTCACAGCACTTGTACTTCACCTGTGTCCTTAATCAAATCAAAAATTAACAGTATGCAGTATAAATATTTAAAGAGCATAAATTAACAGCATGTATGTGTTGAGCTGGAGAGGTAGCACAGGCTGAAAACCAGTATCTGTTTTGAACCAAAACATCATGGTGAATTCTGTGTCTGGGTCCTAAACAGGCCAGACATTCTGATGGAAATGTCTTCTATGATATCAGAGAAGTCAATTGAAATGGTGGGTTATTCTGGGGGGCAAAGAGGTGGGCACTGATGCAGTTATAAACTGTTATAACCACAAAAAATAACACATAAAATGATGACAATACTTCCTCAAGATATTATATGGCCATGGAGGAGTTCCCATCATAACTGAAGAAAAGCCTGTCTTGAGGGAAAAGTTTTGGGATGCCAAGCAGAATACAAAAAAATAAACATAAAATATACATAAAAATGTGCATTAAAAGACTTTTTGTCTTGTTCTTCCAGGTAGATTCTTGAAGACTTACAGAGACTAACTACTCCATGTAGGCTGAGAAATCACAGCTGGGGAAAAAAAATCCCCTTGAAAATCCTCATAGTTTATTGTATTTAATGGTCAAAAAACACCTGTGAAAATAGACTGTGTTGAATTTTACTGCATAAAAGAAAAAGTATTTATACTATCTCCATTTCATTATGAAAGCAAAAATTAAACAGTGTCAGGAGCAAAAAATATCAACATATATATTCTATGATTATTACACAAATCCACAAAATTACACAAAATTATTACACTTACATGCTTCAGTTCTGTTGGTTCTGATATTATAGATAATAATTCCCTTTTTCCATATTAAACACTCTCCAGCTGATAAAAATGACAGCAGGTTCTGCAGTTTAGATGTCTCACACTCACAGTTCACTGAATCTTCTCTTTTCATCCCATTTCATCCTCTCAGATATCAATTAAGAAAGCACTCCCATCTGTGCCAGGATTTTTACCCAGGCCAAAACATTGTTTGTTTGACCACAGACATCAGACTTTGTATCACTGAAACCTGGATACTGGAAAATGAGCTTAATCACAGAGTTAAAAATGGCACTGAGGGTCAGAAAGGACTGAATTCACTCATAAAAGGGTAAGGAGAGATGGGCAGAAGAAGTTCTGTGGCAGAACAAAAAGCTGAAATCACACTGCACAAGTTAAGAACTACAGCAAAAAGCTACAGAAACTGTCTTCCTTTAAAAAATGACACTTTCCCAGTTGGGACAGCAACACTGGTGATCTCCACAAGCTGCTCTGAGGTCAGTGGATAAACAGACTGCACAACTATTACTGACAATTAATTACACTTGTTATTGCAGCATGACAGCTGGCATTTCTAGCACCCAGTATCAGATGCATTTTTAAGAATCTAACCATGCAATAACATGCAAAATAATTACTGAGCTACATCTCAGGAATCTGTCAGGTTCCTAAATATGGGTCTTCAGTTGCTATTCTCAGCATGTAAGATACCCTCCCTAGGACATTCTTGAGATCCCTTATCAAAACCCATCTTTTCATACAGCCAGAAACTTCACCTCTTCTCTCTCATGCTGTAGTATCAAGTATTATTATACTTGTTATGACTTTATTTCCATCCTCAATCTTTCTGCTACACACGTGCCAAATTACTAAGGATCAAGTGGAACTCAGGTCATTTCAAGCTGAACCAGAGACTGATGTGTAGAATTTGTATGATTCCAATCTCGAAAGACCAAGTTATGCAAAGGTTTCTGGAAAACTAAATCCTATTTGAGTATCTAAAGAATTTTGTCCTCGCAGACAAAAGTAGCTGTGTCTACCACAACAAA
Source organism: Parus major (assembly GCF_001522545.3). NCBI lineage: Eukaryota > Metazoa > Chordata > Aves > Passeriformes > Paridae > Parus > Parus major. The sequence goes on from NC_031773.1 coordinate 65,442,678, forward strand.
ATTTTGGTATTAAATTTGCCTTGATGTAACCTCAAACTGCTAGGTTCAGCAAATAAGAATCAAAGATCTTCCTGAAACTGGGAGCTGTTCACTTTTGTGGAGCTTCTGTCATAAGATGTTTGTCAGTGAAGTTGTTACCTTTAAAGAAGAAAGATGTCACAGGAAATTATAGGAAATAATAATTAATCACTTTGCTGCCATTTTCCAGGACTCCCAGGTTAATGGTTCCTGTACATTGGATCAGCTCAGAATATTTTCAGTGCTACAAGCAAGAAGAAACTCATTTTGATATCCAAATTTGACACTTTTAGAATTGTACAAAGGCACAGATAAAACCACTACACATAACTGACCAACATGTACCAGTTAGGAAATTTTGCACATGCACAATACCTCATATAGCAAACTCCTACTAAAACAAACTGAAAAACTGACAGGATTAAATGTGTGACATTCTACATCTACTGAAGATATTTTGATTAATTCTTCCAGTTTTTGAACAAAGAATTCAACATTTCAACATTAGTTGGGACCACAGGTCAAAAGAAAATGATACCACTGCATTTCCTCTGAAAATGTTCTTCAAACACATTTTGCAGAAATGCAAACCTTACAATTTTTCACATTGCATTTATGATATTTTATTCCTTTCCTCTCATTTGTCCTTCTTTTTTGAAGGAAAGGCTGAAGAAATCAAAAGTCTGAAATAGAAATTAGTAGGGAAAGAGAAAATGAAAATCCCTTCTTTAGGCATTTTTTTTCCTTGAAAAAAGAAGTAGAAAAAGTGGTTTCCTCTTTCCCATCTCACTCATCAAAATAATTTTTGAAAGGTGTTTAGAAACAACATGAAAAGTTTATTTTGATGTGTTTCAATATTTCTGATGGGGAAAAGACCACAACCTTTTTCTCTGATAGATATTTTGGGCTGCCATTTAAGAGTAAATGGTTTTCCCATCAGCTACAGTTCCTGTGATTACATTATAAGCTTCAATTTCTCATTTATTTTAGACCTACAGTATAAACAAGTTCTTCATCTACCCAAACTTCTGATGTGCCCTTTTCAGGATGAATGTTACACAAAGTGCAGTAAGAGGAACTCTTCTTCCTCAATGAGTGTTTGAGCAACTTGAAGATTCAGAACATGTGTTTCATCATGGTTTTTAGTTCATCACATTCAATTCATGATCAAAAAATAAAACATTTTTAGTAACACCAGGAGTTAATAGAATGGAAGGGCCTGATTGACAGCTCTGGTGATCCATGTGCTTTATCACTCTCAGGAGAGGGGTTGTGTAAACACCTGGAAGAGCTTGTCTAATATTAGGAAATGGCTGTAACTAATGGCTTGGCTGTAGCTCACCAGATGGACATTCTTATTGCACAGAAAACCTGCCTCCACTCAATTTAATCTATATCCAAAACTAGCGTGAGATAAAATGTAAGCCAAGCATCTATGAGAAATTTATTACAAAATAATGATTCTGAACTGTGATCATACCTTGACTTATTTTTAAAATCACTTCCTCCAAGGTCAAGTCCTAACATGAGATCCATCCCTGTATTTTCCAGCTGAGACCAAGCCAAGCCAGCTGCAGACCCAAAAAAGGAATTGTGCCTCCAAAGCCCTTTAGGCTCCACTGCTAAAAATTCCAGAATGATTGACATGATTCTGCTGCCCCTCTCTCCCCAGATCCTGATGAGTTGCACATCCCTCCTTTGGCTCTCCTGCTGATTTCAAAGGGATACCTTTATTCCACACTGAATCCCAGGGGAGTAACAAAGAGCAGTTTATCTGTGCTGAAGCCTCATGCAGGGTAAAAAGGGTCCCTATTTCCCCCAAACCTCGCTGTCAGGTGGTGGGAAACAGGCAAAACCCTGCCTGGGCTTCCTGGCATGCATTGCTCTGCAAATCTAAGCCCACAAAAATATCTTTTCAACACAAATTACTCCATAGGAACCAGAGTTTTTCCTCTGCAGTTTTTGGGGTTGGCAAGGCAAGGTTATGATCAAGGAGATGATTTGCAATGCAGCCTGTGCAAGCTCTTAAATCCTAATCAGAAGAAAGGGAAACTCAGGGCAGCTTTCTGGGATCTTTGTAAAACAGATAAATGGGGCCACAGCATTTTTCTTGAGTGCAACTCTATGGGTGTGGGGGGAAAGGTGTTGTTTTTAAAAATCAAGTGTTCCAGATAACCCACCACTCTTGGCAATATTCATGTAACTACTTATGCTTCAGAAATCATTTTGATGCAATGCCACATTATCCATGCACCAGAACATCTCCTTTCCTGGCAGCATTTTAGAAAATAAAGAAATAAAAATAAAAATAAAAAAAAAAAAAAAAAGAAAAACAAACTAAACCCAACTGCTAGCAAAGACTTCTGATAACTTCAGTGACACAGCATGTTCTCAAAAAATAATTCTCTCATACAACTGTCAAATTACTATGGACAAAGACCTGGCATCTCTATTTTCTCCTTTTTAAGTCACACTGACCACAAGGCACCAATGTCTTCATGTGTAATTAGAGGAAACTGTGGTCCAATAGCCATGACACCTCCTAGGACTACAGGAAATTCATTTGTTCCCTGCTTCACAAATTGCCAGAATATTTTACAACATAAGATCAATGAGCAGCACAGAAAAAGTTCATCCAAGAACATGTCCTTGATGTGTATTTGATGCTCATTGCTGGGTACTATTTTTTCATGTCCTACTGGAATATTTTATTTTATTTTATTTTATTTTATTTTATTTTATTTTATTTTATTTTTATTTTTATTTTTTAATTTTATTTCATTTTATTTCATTTTATTTCATTTCATTTTATTTCATTTCATTTTTATTTTTTTTTCAACAAATCCAACTTTTACAATAAAAGTAACATTTTAACTTCTAAATGCACATAAACACACATGGTTATTACATATATACAAAGTTTAAAAATAAAAACACATTGATCATAATGAAGAAAGTTTTCTCTCAAAGTACTGTAAGGTGGTCCTTGCAAATTAAAACAAATATTTTGCCAGAATTAAAAAAAACCATTTAGTTCTCATGCTACCTTAAAATGAGACCTCTCTAGTGGAAATCCAGGTCATACCAGCTCATGAGCGAAATTCATTCTTCCAAATATTATTTAAATCAAGTAATCTTCATACCTTATTCACAACAGCTCATTAGTCTTCACTGTGTTATATTTCAAAGTTTTGCAACCACAATAATAATAATAACAACAGTAAAAACCAAATAATCTACAATTAATTAACAAAATAGTGAGCCAGGAGGCAACCAAAACCATTGTAAAGGGCTATATCATAACAACAAAGCTTAATAAGGGCATTCAAATCATTATTTGTGCTTATTTCTTTTTCACAAACCACAATTATCTTAATTCTTTCACTGCAATACAAAGTATGAACCATGGCTGAGATCTTCTCATCTCCAAACCTTTTACCCCAGTGTCTTGTCCAGGCAACTTGCATGTGACAGGAATATCTTAGAAGAAACACAACAGTTTGGAAAAGAGTTTTCCCAGATTGGGAAAGAGTTTTTATCGTTCAAGTCCATCTTTTCTTTCAATCCACCCACTTATAGTGGTGCTCCAGCTAAAAATGTGATTTTTATTTCAGTGTTCCAGTATTCAAACCCAGCTGAGAGAAAGGGGTACTTTCTGTATCCTTAACTCTTAGCAGAATTTAGGAGTGCCAGGCTTTTGGTTTTTCTGAGCTTGGATGTTATGTTCAGATCCTTCGTGTCAGCTACCAATTAATCAGTCCAAAGGACACAACATTCTCCTCCAGTATTTTTCCTTCACTTCCTCCATTTTTCACAAAGAAACATAAACAAATACTCAGGGAAGCTACCTGCTCAGATCTACAGGCATTTTTCATTGGCTTCAGGAAAATAAAACCTAATGCAAATTTTCTTCCCTCCATTGATCATCACAATTTTCTTTAATTTTTTGATCAGCAGTAAAATAGTTAATGTTGACATTTAAAACAGATATTTGCATTTATTCCAGATGAGATGTGTTGCTCCTTTCCAGACCAAGTGACTCTCACTACCTTCATTTGGATGCAGATGTGAGCACTTCTGTCATTTCTTTCAAAGATTTTCTTCTGAAAAAAATTACTAGAGGCTTTCAGCTAAGGAGAGGGGAAGAGAAAAGGAGAATATAGAAAGTGAAATGGCAATTCATGCAAGAAATCAAATCTCAGAAATCTCATTTTTTTTTAATTTTCAAAGGAAAATATCAGATATCACTTAGATCTTTTCTCCCTCTAAATAAACTTGCAGACAATAGATGACTGTGGCGTGGCCTGCCATATCCATCATCCTTAGGACTGTGTCAGAAACAAACCTGGAGATCATATCCTGAGTTCCTGCCTTTCCAGTTCTGGGAAAATTCCCACCCCAGACTGGATTCTGCATCTTCAGTTCACGTTTTCACTCATGTTTCCAACACAAAAACACTGTTTGCTTGGCAGTCTATTTCCTCTTAATCTGAAGCCACAACTTTCAGATATATAAAATCATAAAAATTTCCAAAGTGACAGCGTTCCATTGCAAAAAATACAGGCTTATAAATTTCACTGAAGAAACAAACAGAAGAAAAGAAACTGGCCAGGGGAAATTTTCCATATTCCTAAAACATTTGAGTCATTCAACAGTTGTTTCAAACAGCATCTGACAGGGTGTCACCAGCAGCAGTAAGGTTATTTTTGAGTGCTCACTAATGAAACACACACAGAAAATTGCAGAGATGTTTGCAGCAGAAAGTCTGATATTTCTTGGCATCTCAGTACTTACATGGCACCCATAACCTTCATATAAAGTCCCATATAAAAATCATTAATGCATTTTACCCCCACATTTCTCCCCCTAGCAGGGTTATCTACATTTTCCAAATGGATTCTTTTGGAAAAAAAAAAAAAACTAAATAAATAAAAAAAAATCTTATTGAAAGCTACAGAAAGGATATGATGAGGTAAAATGTGATTAAAAATCTCTGAAGTCTTGTGTTTAAAAGCTTTATGAAAACATATAAAAAGGGCTAGATAACATTTTCCTGAAAATATCAAACTTCCAGAATGAAAACCAAGGTGTTTATATGTCTGCACACTCTATACATATTAATGGCCTTTTTTTCATATAAAGATCCATATATTAATCAAAACCATTCTGTGTCCCCCCCAGGACAAGGTAACCATGATGTTATGTTGAACTGGAGAGCATACCCAGTATCTGTGTGGTTTGTTACTGGTTGTGTTTATGACAAGGTCACAAACAACCCCAGCCCTGTTGGGTTTCCTCTGGTGTTGCCCAAATCACTACAGAACACAAAAAAGACAGGCTTTGCCCAGGGAACTGACAGGCAAGGTGTAGATGATTTAGTGTCAATCCTGCCTTCAGGCCATGGAATATATTCACTGTCTTAAACTCTCAGCCTCAAAGTTTATCTTCCTGTTTCTGAAGTTACAAAGCCTCCCATAGCTTAAAAATCACTGACAGGTTTTTTTTCAAAAACTTCTAGGAAAAGAAAAAAAAATGATCAGAAAAAGCAACAGCAGGTGTCTTATTCATGATGTACAACTTATTCCTTTGTTCAGACAAAAAGTACCTTAGATACTCCTCAGCTCCCTATTGCTAACTCATTTGACATTCATCTTGGCCAGGTAAGCCATCTGAAAAACATTCCCTGTGGGGAAGAAAAAAAACAACACCAAAGTCAACCAAACAAAAAAATCACAACAAGAACAACAACAAAAACCCACAAAATCTTCCCAAAAAACAGTAAGACTATTAAAGAAGCAATTCTTGCTGTTGTAAAATACTATTTCAAGACGGAAAGAAAGGATCAGAGGGCTGGAGCACCAGTCCTGTGAAGACTGTGAGAGAGTTGGGAGTGTTTAACCTGGAGAAGAGAAAGCTCTGGGGAGACCTTACAGCACTTTTCAGTACCTAAAGGATGCCTGCAGGAGAACTGGGGAGGGACTTTTCCAAAGGGAATGTAGAGATAGGATATGGAGGAAGGGCTTTAAACTGAGAAGGCATAAGTTTAGATCAGATATCAGGAAGAAATTCTGTACTGTGAGGGTGCTGAAGCCCTGGCACAGGTTGCCCAGAGAAGCTGGGGCTGGCCCATCCCTGGAAATGTTGAAGACCAGGTTGGATGGGGCTCTGAGCATCCTGGTTTAGTGGAAGGTGTCCCTGCCCATGCAGGGGGTATGGAACTGGATGATCTCCAAGATATCCTTCAAACCAAACCATTCCATGACTCTTCACCCAGGCATTTCTTTCCGTGACAGTTTGACAGCAGATTGATGATTAATTAAGATTTTACCCTTTAGGCAGCTAATTTGAGGTTTCATCAATCCTTTCCCAAGAAATTAGGGGGAGCTTGCAGACACGTATTCTAATCTGGTGAATCTTTCTGACTTCTTTTTGGTTCCAGCAGTTGTGCTTTTCAACCACAGATAGAGATAAAGAAAAACAAACATAAAACAACAAACCAAAAGCAGAGGACTGGAATCATTTGATATACAGCTTCTCATGAGAGATGTCTGGATCTATAATTTGTATTTATTTTTTGAAAACACATTACCCAAATGTGAAGTTACAGAGCGATTGTCATAACCAATGGGACATATGACAGAACCACCGGGCAAATCTTTACATTTCACCTGATAAAATGAGAATTAAAGTCATTTAAACTTAGAAATGCAAAGAGACTCAGTCTTTCTGTTTTAGCCTAAGCAAGCTCGGATATTCCTCTGAGCCTGCCGGCTTTATTGGGGAGCTGCTGTTGCTCTTGGTGACACGCACAAGAGCAGGGCACCCTGCTCAGTTTTGGTTGCCCACCAAGGAACCGCGGGTTTTAGCGGGCAGAGATGCAGGTGAGCACTCAAACGGAGCATCCTCACCTGGGGAAGGACGGGATGAAGCAGCTGAAGCCCCTCGGAGCCGAAGTGAGCCGGGACAAGCAGCGGAGCCCGGGACTGAGAGCGGCGTGTCCCGGCTGCCCTCTCGTGGGGCCGCCTGGAACAGGGCACCCGGACCCGCCCGGCAGCCCACCGGCGTGAAAAACACACTAAAACTGCCAGCAAAACACAAGGAATTGTCAAGGGTTTGTCCTAAAGGTGAGTGAAAATAAATCTCAAAGAGCCCTTGGTTTATCCCGCCCGCCGGAGTTTACCGTGAGCGATGTTGTTGGACCAGTGTGGCTCCCACTAAAATTTAATGCAAAACTTGGTTTGATAGCAGTCTGAGAGGGTTGGAGCCTCATCTGTCTTCCCAACATTACCATGCAAACTGTGCAATGTAGTATAAAATAAATCAGTCTGAAAAAAAGCCAGGATCTTATATTTGCACTCACCACGCACGCTCGTGTGCCGCCAGACACAATTGGATTTACTTCCCCCAGCAACAGGGATAAGGACAGGTGTGCTAAAAACAATTACATGCCTCAGGAAAAAAAAACCTTGGACAGGCTAAATCCCAAAGACCACTCCTGCAAATTTCCCTTGGAATCCAAAAGAGATGTTCCAGCCATTCAGCACTGAGGATCTGGAGAGGGAAACTGAGTTTTCCAAAATAAGAAATGAGGATGTCATGACTGCCAATGACGGGGCCTGGAGCTCAATGTTTCGATGGATCAGAATGTTTCAATGGGTCAGAATGATTCTATGGGTCAGAATGTTTCTATCTCAACCAACCTATTGTTTCTCAAAAACTCACTGTCTTAACTCACAATAGATCCAAGGCCATTGTGTTTGTGTCCATAGGAACACTTGTTAAGTCGTGGAATTGCTTGACTCACCAAAGCAAATCAGGTGAATTAGAGCAGAAAAGCCCTCCTGAACAAGCTGGAGGCTCAACAAGAGTATATGGTTTGAAAATACTGTGCTGGCTTTCTGCTGTTCCTTTAGAAAACATGATGCTTTCACTTGATTTAATTACTTCCTCCCAAAATCATTTGCACTGAACCCAACAAGAAGGGGAAGAGGGTTTTTCTAGCCAGCAAACCTCAAGCCCCTCCCATCACGTCATAGTGCTACAGAGGGCACCCTGAAAAAAAACATTACTCCTTTTTTCAGGGCATCAGGGAAGAAATTTGACCCTGGCTTGCTCACAAAAGGTGAGATCTGGATTATATGACTACCCATATCCATGTAATTGTGTGAACAGATTGGGAATGACAGTTCCATCTCTTGGAATCTCTCACACCATAACATCTCTCAATTAAAAGCTGCCCAGTACCACACTGTCACATGATATTTGGTGGTAATTTTCCTGTACACTTTCTGCTGTGAAGCCATGAGGAAGGGGATAAAAAATAGAGATGTCCTTCTGCAACAACATTCTAGGGGTGCTGAGGATGCTGCAGAACCACTGCAGGGCTGATTTTCCACCAGGTTATCTCAGATACTCTCCCAGCTATCAATGTACACCCTTTGCACATTTTAAGTGAAGTGCAGCCAACAGTGCATGTCTATTTTAAACATAACATTTCAACCCTTCAACGCTATCTCGCTCATTAATCAAATACACAAAGCCACAGGATGGCTCCCAGCACCAAAGCAGCAGCAAAGTCTGACCTGGGACTTGTAGGCTGTTCCCCCTTTATGCCCTAGGCATCATATTTACACTTTTATCTTTGGAATCACAGTAAAATAAATCTGGTCAAACCTTTCACCCTTCCTGTACAAAACTTCATGTGATTTCTCTGGCCATCGCAGTTGTGGGAACAAGAGTCCATCCACAACTCTGCCTTAAATTCACCTAGTGCTTATTAAAAATTACATTTTTGCAAGACATAAATAATATCTTGCCACAGTGAAATGATGTTTGACAAGAGACAATTATGTAATTAGGACTAGGTCTGTATGTGGCTTGGTCCAAGAGTGGCCTCAGGAGAATTAACTTTGATTCTCTGTTTGACTCATCCCTGGAGGGGAACAACTACAATGAACAGGGTCTGCCCAGGGTTTCTGGCAGACTGAGGAAAGGGGATGGAAGGGGTTAGGACTTGCAGTGGGGGTGCCTTCTGTCACCACTGCAATCTGCCTCTGGCTAGACAAACATTAGAATAAGGCTTTTTAGGAGCAGGCTTGACTTCAGGGAGGTCGAGTTGGCTGTCAGAAAGCATGAGGCAGCATTGCACAGTACAATCCTGATATTTTGTGTTGCTCATTCAACAGCAAGTGACATCTGTTCCTGTCATTATGGTGCTAATTCACAGATTCAGTGTGTTCTCTAATTGTAAAATTAGCTTTAATAAGTTAGAGCCCCTATGTGTGCACACTATCGGGTACAAAGGAGAGGTTTTACTAATCCCTCCACAAATGAGAGATATTGTAGGTATAAAGTGAGGTTGTTAGTGCCTGCAGAAGCATGGACCGTGTATTGAGATAACATTAAATCCTTGATGTGCTCAGTTACCAATCTGATCTCCTTATGTCCCTGTTTTACAAGAATTACATTTGGTTTCTGCATCCCTTCTGTTTCCTCCATGCTCCAATTGCATGATGCTGGGACAGATGCTTAAGAAGCTGGGAGGATATTTATTATGGTGTTTTCTTTTTAGATAAAGTCTCATATTGTGGGGGAATATGACATTAAGCAGCTCATTCACTTTTGTGAACATTTAATGGCTTATGGTCATAGAGATGGCAGCCACTGCAAAAATCAGAGTTCCACTATTGTTATCCTTTATTTACCCAGTTCTCAATATACCAGTGAAAGTCTTGTAATGTTATTTTTTCCCCCTTAGAATCATAGAATCACAGTTCCTGAAAACAAGTAATTAACTTAATCATGTTGTATTTGCTTAGTGCAAGGTTAAGTTTCAAGCCTTTGTACTTGTAGACAGGGGATTGAAAAATGAGACTTGAGGGAATATTAAAGGCTGTACAAAAATACCCTCAAAATTTAAATTAAAAGAAGCAAAAGCATTTATTATTATTATTATTGTGGTTTTGGTTTTTTAAGCCTTAAAACTGAGCACAAAAGCAACTCTGCAAAAAGAAATAAAGTGCTAAAAGTACAGATGATAACAGGAGGCTCTTGGATAATATTTTAATTCTACAAAACCTCAAATTATTAATGGTTATCAATTATGGACTGGACAGGAATGCTCTCCAAAGGAAACTATGTTTCTCACAACTACATTTTTCACACAAAGCACCCCAACCCCTCCCAGGTTGTGACTGAAAACTTGGTGCTCTTGCACTTCCCCCTCAGGAGTTTTGCTCTTATCCATAATTTTCTGTGGGATATTTTCTCTCTCTGAGGGCATCACAGCTACTACAGCTCCCAGATTACTGTCCTGCCATCTCCAGCAAGAAATACTGATGGATGAAGCAGACTGATTAATGGAGCCTGGAGCAACAAATATAAGAGGTCATTAAAAAAATAGTCTTAAGTAGCATCCTGAAACAATGCAACAGCTTTGAGCTATTGGACAGGCTGACCTAAAATAAACCATGGATTTCAGGATGACTTGACAAAAAAAAAAAAAAGGTTTTTTTGGTTTTTTTTTCCCTTGGCAAAAGTGATGCATTTCCACAGAAAATATCAATTTTGCTGTAACCACTAATGTCTGTCAAATCATTGCAACAGAAAAGTTTCCAACCAGTGCTAATCATTAGTCACTTGAAAATGTACACTAAAACAAAGGACATTTTGGTGTACATCTGCAGCCAATCAAGAGATTAATTTGAAACAAAAGAAGTCCATATACAGTTGGAAAAACAAAAAAAGCAGCCAAAGTGTGCAGCTGCCAAGAATGCAACCTCGAGAGAGCATCTGAATGACACCAAGATATGTTGTTCCACACTGATCTCGGGAGAACCTCTTTTGATTGTAATGAATTTCTGCACTGGCTCATACTTCTACACTCTATCACAGTTCTGGAACGTTTAGGGCTACCTAAACCTTTGACTATCCAACTCCATCTATCCTGTTCCTCAGTGGTTTTGACAAAGCAAGATTCTACTCCTCATATGAATCCTGATAAACAAAACAAAGGAGAATGGGGGGAAAGGAAAGGAAAAAGGAAAAAGGAAAAAGGAAAAAGGAAAAAGGAAAAAGGAAAAAGGAAAAAGGAAAAAGGAAAAAGGAAAAAGGAAAAAGGAAAAAGGAAAAAG
>NC_031773.1:65453937-65466225 GCF_001522545.3 Parus major
AAAGGAAAAAGGAAAAAGGAAAAAGGAAAAAGGAAAAAGGAGCACTTAAATAGAGAAATTTTTATGGTTCTCAAGGATAAATCAGGTGCACACTGTAAATGCAACCACCTCATAGTCCTTTAAATGATAGGATTACAATATATATATATAATGATTTTACTTCTAAATGGCTTTCAAAAAATGAGTCCATTGTTTGAAAGAAAGCCAAATGACATAAAGTAACCCTCCTGGGAGTTCAAAATTTCTTCCTTGTGTCTGTCATTCTAGTAAAACAGAGACCTACTTAACCAATAGCTAAAACAATTGGCAGCCTCTTTGCTTTCTCAAATTTACCAGTGATACAGAAACCAATGTGAAAATTTCAACCAGCTCAGTTAGGAAGAAGGAAGATGAGAATATGTGAAATATTCATCTAAAAGCTGCAGTAGCACCTCAGGTTGCATTTTCTTTCAAAACTCAGCACACTGCACACAGGGAGGTCTGTAGCAATCTGAAGTATGGAGGTGCAGTGCACATCCACCCACAAGAGCCTGACAATATTTTATTTATGCACTGAGATAACTACTGGATATGTAGGTACTGACAGAAATGGAGCCTGAACATCAGAATAGATGTTATTTTCCAGAAGACAACCATCACTCTATCGGGCAAAAACAAAGCCTCAAAGATAGTGTTGTTTCTAAAACTGGTCCTGTGAATTGCAAGATGAAAAATGTGGCTCTTGTTGAAATGGGAATTATCCAAACCAGTCCAGGCTTTCTATGGGATATTTGGTAGTGCAACACAATTTAACTTCCTGGAACAAGGACAATGCGTCACAGGAACATTATAAATTTCAGTTTCCTGACCTGATTGCTGACATGTTAATTTTGAGAGTTAATTCAAACTTGTCCTTCAGTTTGACAGCTTTAGAGAGCCAGTGATGAGGATCAGTTTGTCAAGATCTCATAGTTTAAACCACTCTCCAGTGCTGGTGAGGTGTCTGAAAAAACAAAAAAAATTGCTGTGCCATGAAACATGGCAGGCCTGGTTTTTAACTCCTCTTCCAAGAGCTGCTTTCTTGTCTCTTCCTTTCCTTCCCCACCTCCCAAGAGGCATTCCTCCATGGAACCTGGCAGGGCTGGTCCCACACTGGATGTCTGCTTTGCTCTCTTGGGACCAGTGTTTGCACAGGAGTAGAGAGTGGGAGCACAGGGAAGAGCTCTCAGGGTGTTGTGCCCATCAGCAATATCGGGATCACAATCCAGCTTTGGGATCAAATCAGCCAGGCTTTGCCACTTATCCAGGTCTGCAGCAGATTGGGAAGGAAGAGAATGGTTTGGAAATAGAACACATGTACAAGAACACCTTCCAAGTGAGAGGCTCCAAAATAGCATTCTCCTTTATAACCTGATTGAAATAATCATCACACAGTCAAGCACAGTTTGTTGGTTGCACTCAAAGCAAAACATGCTTCCAGCTGTGAGAGATAATTACTATTTATTGACTGGCTTTTGAGGACTTTTTTGCTATATTTAGTTTTAGGGCTGTTTGGGGTTTTTATTTGCATCAGAGGCATTGATGAAAAAGGCTGCTGCTTAGAGCAGTCAGCTGCCTTCTCATGATTAACCTCTTATTTCACTCCAGAATATGTTTCACCTGCAAATGTGCTGGGAAATCAAAATTAATCCTGGGCGAATTCCCACAAGTGCTCCGTTGAACCACTAACTGCATCCATCAGCATTACCCACTGATAGCCCTTTGTTCTCATGTAGTGGTGGGGGTTTTATTTGAGTGTCTTCACAGCCACCAGAAAGGACAGTTAATTATAACCATCTTGCTACAGAGGGGTGATTTCAGAAGGGGCTGTACCAGCTGGAACCAGTGTTCTATCCAGTTAAATGTTCCTACTGCCTTCAGTGACCAGCACAGTTGCTCCAGAGGCAGAATCAGAGACCAAAAAAATAAGCACAGAAGAGTTTTAATCCCTTCATCTCCAATAGTTACAGTAGGGCTACATTCTTAAGCCAAGAATTTCTAATTCTCTTCCAAGACAATTTTCTTGAATGTAACGTCTGTTAACCTTTATATTTATTTTGTTTGGAGGTGGCTTCAAATGGGACTCAAGGTCTGTGAAGGCACTGAGGGAAACTGACTGTCCATGCTCTGCTTTCAGTGTTGCCTTCCACTTTGGTGTGATGTGAGGACAATGCAACTGGAACTGTGCAAAAAATGCAGTGGCAAACAGGAGAGGTCAGCCTACAGCCCTAGTGCCACAGCTTTGGCAGCTGCAGACACACAAAAGGGAAAGGCAGGAGGAAGGAGCAGTGGATCAAAATAATTAAAAGGTTTTGCTAAAATATTCTTTCTTAAATCAAGATGTTTTGCTTTGGAACTAGGCCTGAAGTTTAAGTCACCTAAAACTGAAGCATTTCATTTTGAAGCAAACAATGTCGCAACTGAAGCGCTGAAAACACATTATTTTTATTTTTTTTTTCCTTATTTTGTTTTGTTTCCCTGAATGGCTCCAAAGATGTCTTCAGACAAATCCAAAAGAGTTCTCATCTCCCCCAGCCTGTTTAATATATTCATTAGGGTCCCAAAAGGACTCATCACAACATGCCAATTGCAAAACTCATCCCCTGTCTTTATGGGGAAGTTGTGGAGCACACATCACTAACCTCAGAATTAAAATAACCAGAAAGAAGCAGCAAGATCAAGCAATAATAAAGTTAACTGTTTGTAAAAGGTACAGGACCACTGGGTACCAAAGAGGATTGAAAAGCTCAGATTGCCCATGATTTTAGGGATTATTGGAATCTAGAGGAAGAGTCGGTTTAATATGTCCTCCTTGTGAATTTGGGATGCAGATTCAGACAATATATTGTAAAAATACATCTTTAGAGTAAGGCTATCAGCAGGGTAACCTCACAACAATCCACCACATCTTCCACATTCCCATCCCTGTATACAGCCAGGAAAACACAGAGAAATAATAAAGAGTCAATGTAGGACTACTCTGAGAAGATTGGAGACATTATACAGGAGGTTTTTTCTGCATTGAATGCACAGATGGGAGCAAGAAAGAGAAGAAAGAGTTACAAAACATCATTCTTGCTTTTAAAAGTGACAAATGAGTTAATTTCACAGGAGATTTAAGCAGCAGACAAGTAGGGACCTGAACCCCCTCACCATTCTGACTGGGATCCAGACTGTCATCTGAGTTGCTGTAGACAGAGAGGTTTATTATCAAACTAAAATCTCAATTGTAATTTCCCATCTGAGGGTCCAGGCAGCACATCTGTCTATGAACCAGGTACTGCTTTGAAAAGAATTAAATTCTGTCTCCTCTTCAATTTAATGGAAGCCCTTTTTTTTAACTTCATTGGGAGAAGGACTAGACCAATGATGAAAATAATATCCTAAGGCAGAGTGAGATTAAAAGATTCTTAACACTATGAAAATTAACATGTTATTAAAATTACTGGAGAGTTCAAAATCAGATTCAGGTTGATTTGCAGGGTGAGGGTGGTCATAGAGTAACGCATCCTAATGTTTATAATTAAGAAGAATAAGCAGACAACAATTTTAAGGCAGAACATGCCATTTAAATAACTTTCTTGTCTGAATTCAACATGCTTACACAAGACACTGCCACCAAAGTGAAGATGAAACATGAAGTCACTGGGATGTATTGCTCTAGTGGAGCAATATGTGTCCCCTTCCAATAGAATTTGTCACAGCAGGAAGAGGCAAAAGCTTTATGGCAAATTCTTAAAGATACTCCATAATATTGAATCCAGTTTGTTTTATCCCTCCTTAGCAAAACTTAAAAGAATAAGAGCAAAAGAAATAGTCAGAGGGTTGGGGTTTCTCCCCTCTAGAGTCACAGTGTTGTTCAGTGCTGGTTTTCTAGAGAAACAAGGTGTTATTAGCTGTGGCCCAAGGGATTATGTCAGGTAGAGTACTGCCTTCTCCACCCAGGCAAAATGCTGCCACTGATGGAGGGGAAAGATGCAGGACTGAGAATAAAATGCTCTAGCATAACAAATCCATCCATTTTTGATCACAGCCTCTGTTTTGCTCCCCACCACTAAAATCTGCAGTGCAGGAATGCCCTAAAGGAAGTTATTTAAACATTATTGGAGTGGTGGACTTGGCAGTGCTGGATGGACTCGATGGTCTTAGGGTTTTTTCCCAACCTAAATGATTCTAGCTTCCTGTGATTATGAACATCACACCATATAACTGCTTTAAACCAGAAAAAGAAAAATCTATTCTAAACACTCCATGATACACTCTGGTTTCCATTTGCTAAAACTTTAGAGAAGAATTCATTATATTAATTCGGTTTTCAGTAGGAAGGTTTGCATCTCATCACCTCAAGTCACCATAAAATGAAAAGGTCTGGAGAACAATCTGTTCTCATGATTAGAGGTGAAAGCTGAACTTACAAGTGAGAGTGCCTGTGTGTCTCTAGAAGGAACAAGAGAATGGAGAGTTGACTTTTCTGCTTGTTCGTGCTGTATCTTGCCTTTAAATAAATGACTTGTTCTAATTCACAGTGAAGTCAACTAAACAACTCCCATTGTCTTAAATAATTAATCTAGTCCAGGAAATTATTTCAGAACTTTTCAGCACCACTAAATTAATTCAAGAAGATGAAGAAAGAAGATAGATTACCCAAGAAAAATATTAAAACTAAATTCCGTCTTCTGGTTTCAATATTAATGCATAAGATGCTAGCCTGTGACTTTGAAACACTGGCTGCAGTTCCCTGGGCTCTTTAACTTAACAGAAGAACTTTTAAAGGAGGAATAGAAATTTTCAATACATCAGCTATGAGCTGGGGCAGTTTTTTCAAGGAAAGCACATCTTCAGCACATGGATTACAGCCCCACAGGGAAGAGGCTGCATCACATCACCATCAAAGGCTCTTTACCACGAGACTGTTCTGCAAACTGGAGTCACCATCCACTCCTTCTCCACACATTTTTCTCATGAATGCTGAGGCTGTCAGTGCACTCCACATGGAGCTGATTCCAGCAGATAAACCCTGACTGAATCCTGGTAGGAGCCAGGCCACAGAGGGAATGCACAACAGCAAACTGGTCTTGCATAACACAACAGAAGTCACTCAGGACATACATTACTCCACATGAACAAAAAAATCTTCACTTGCCAATGTGTCTGTAGGACTAGAAGTGCAGGAAAGAGGTCAGCCTTAGGTTTGGGCATCTAAACCTCCCCTCTGCCTTTTGAATTTTTCAGGCCAGAGCTGTTTTACCCACAATGAATGGAGATACCATGATTTCACAACATAGCAAAAGTGACACAAACACACCAAAACCACTCCAAAATCCTGAGGTCCTGACGTGCAAACAGGTGTTAAATTTATATCAGAGAGGGAAATAAACTCTAAAGGTGCACATCCCTGTCCTGTGTGAACCTCCATGAACTTCCCCCTTGGATTATGCCTTTCTAGCTGTGTTTACAGGAAACTGAAAAATGATTGTGTGGAAGAATACTGCGGAAGAATACTGTTTCTTAAGGGCTTCAGATTGCAGATATTATAATGGATAGCTTAACAGATATTTTAATGCCTCTCTGACTAATGCTGTATTTCCTAGTAAATGTATAAATATATCATTGTTAAATAAACAGTCCTCTAACTTCTTGTAATTACACACAGCTGCAAAAACCTGTTTGCTCAAATGTCAGGAAGCAACACAGAACTTTTTGCCTTTTCAGATTTTCCCATAACCCCAGGCAATTTATCCTGAAGCTTAAGATGCCATATATATTTTTTCCCTTTTTTTTTTTTTTTGGATAATTACAAATAAATTGTTATTTTTAAGCTTTTATGGTGTGTTCACTAATAATCTAGCTATGTTTTGGCCTTTCCTCAGAGATCTTTGACTGGGAAAAGCTTTCACAAAGATTTTTCTTAAAGCAAAAATGGTTGGAGGTCAAGGTTGACAATCACAGGTGTCAGCTTCCCATTATATGCACAAGATCATTATCTGCAAACAACTCTGCTATACTTTGCCAATTTAAATCATTGTGCTGCCTAAAGTTTCTGAAATGTATTGAGTTTCCAATGAAAAAAAAAAAAAAAACAAGCAAGGTCATAAACCCACAGAAGCCATTTAGAATGAAAGATGGCCCTAAATTAAAACCTAGATCCACACTCCTGTCTGCAGCTGAAATTCAGATCCAAACCTATTCACTCAGAAACTAGTGATGAGAGCCATATAAATATTTTAATACATCTAAAGTATTTCTATACATATAGCTTCTTGTCTGGATTCTTTCCTTGGAATGAATGAAATCAGAATCCCAAGTTCAAGCTCTCTATAAAATCTGGGAAATGTTTTATCCACCTCCAGACTCTGACAGTGTTACCCCCCCTATTTGAATTCGATGCCAAATAAGAAGTAAAATTTCTCTCTTCCAAGCAATCCAAGATTTAAATTCTCCAATGTCATTGAAAGGAAAAGAAAATAAAGGAAAACCAAAGATCATAACCAAATCCCCCACTTCTTTAAACTCACTTCTATGTGTTAAGAGCTGCTGCTTATCTATTCATTGAATAAGGTTAATGGGAAGTTTTATGTATTATTACTCTGCAGGATAAATTCCATTATTAAAAAGGGTTTCATTTAGCTAAATTCTGATAGATTGTTTATAAGCATAGAATTTAGGAATAACAAAATCTAAAGACAAGGTTAAGCTCTCATCTGTTTTGGATAAGATGGTCTCTGGGCCAAAAGAAGGCTATAAATATTTTTAAGTTTAGTTGAGCTAAAAGTAGAGTTTTAACCTCACCTGATCAAGGCAAAGCTGTGAATTTTGCCTCAGAAGATACTCACATTTTAACTACACAAATTTGTTGTTGTCTATCTCCAAACTAACATCTCTGCCACAGAAATGCAGGGCAGACCTGGGAGGGGTCTGAAGGGAAAAGGGAACAGGAAGAAAAGCCTGTGGGACTGCTTAAGACTCTAATCCTGGAACATTCTCTTTCACTAGCTCCAAAAGTTCATGCATAATGCTCTCTCCACACAGCCCAAGAGGATATGGCTGAAAAATTCCAGGTGCAATGAAAACCTTTGGAAAGCATCTCAAAAAAAAAGGCAAATCCTTCAGCAAACTCTGATTCTTGACCTTGGTCTTCCCTTGAGAAAGATGAGCAATCACAGTAAGTACCTAATAAAAATTAATTAAGATTCATTCTCCTGATGTAAATAGTGAGCAATAGGAAAATCACAATGGTTTCCAGCAGCTGAAGTACATTTTGATCACAGGGGTTTTCTGTAATAGATAAGCCAGGCACTGTTTTTGTCAGTGAACACAGTGGCTGAAACAAGTTCCAGCTTGTAATATTCACTAATATATTTCAACAAAATTTTTTCCTCTCTTTCTATTTTGTTTTTGAGGGCAAGCTGAGCAGCATCTTTGTGCTAATATCCAGATTGTCAAATAGAGTTTTAAATAGAGCAGGGGAGCTGGATTCTAAAGCAGATGGGAGTCAACATAATTGTTAGAGAACGAGGCTGATTTTCTTGTTTCCTGACACATCTACAAGGGCAGACTGCAGCATTCTGCTCCTGCTGAAGAGCTGGGATTTGGGCCAGGCAGCTGCAAGAGTCAGGTCAAGAAGATGGACAGGCAGAATGATGCTGTGCAAGGGGAATATTGTGTGGCTTCCACGATCTGGTGCAAACACAGGAACAATGCTACTTCATTGCTATTTTTCACCAGGAGAGGAATCTGGGCTTCTTTCCCCAGATGCTGAACTTTTAGTCTTTCCTCTCTGCTTATCAAAACTCCAGGGACCCAGGAGTGCCTACAGCTAGTGGAAGGTCTGCTATTTGCAATCCAGCAGTGAGAGGATTTGGAGCTCAATGCATTAATGAGTCTGGTGAAATACAGAACATTACTACAATGGAAGTCCAAGTCCTTTTCCTTCATTCATTATTTTAATCACAACCAGTTTCTTGAACAAGCTGGACAAAAAGCTAAGGTTCCAGGCTGTTCCAGGGCCAGTGTTTCAGTCCCAATTATCCCTCGCAGAAAATAACATCAGAGCCATGATATGTTCCTGTGGATTTCCATGCCAGCCATCTCATCAAGGCACCATGAAAACAATCTACCTCAAAGGTCTATTTTGTTCAGATACAGTTTGCCTCAGGAAACAATTCATTGGGCAGAAAGCTCCTGCAGCTAACACGGCCTGCAGTGCTCAGAAACCAACTCTGACACACTTCCCTTAGCCAGGGACTCCCAGAGGAACTTTCCTACCATCACACTTCTTGCCATCTGCCTCACAGTCACACGAGCAATGCATGCTCCTCATCAACCAAAAGCTCACAGGCCTGATGAGGACCAGATGTTCTTGAGTCTCACAAGACCTCAGCAGGCACAGCTGGCAGTGCTCTAATTAGGCATGAACAGGTCTCATCTTCCCTTCAACAGCCATTCATCTATTGACAAACCAGTACATTCAGGCATGTAAAACCTTCAGCTGGCCACTTAACTTGCTTTGGAGTCAAGAAGGAGGTGGTGTTTATGTCATAATGTCCCTCCTGGAAGTGTCTGGCCTTTAGGACACATGCCAAGACCCCAAACACACACCTTTGGCTCAGACCTACTCTTTTCTCCATTAAAGCAATGCAGGTGTACATCAGCTTCTCCCAGCTCAGCTTGGAGCTAGATTACCTTGTTAAGGTTTTATCTCAGCATTGTCTTACTATGGATGCTACAAACATATGAACTTCATCCTCAGAGCACACAGATGGGGATGGGGCTTTGCTGTGTATTCCAGCAGGCCTGGACAAAAGCAGACAAAAATTCTATCAGCTACCACTAAGGAAATAAATCAGTTATTCTTGCAGAACTCTGTGTTTTATATAGGGCAGGGTTCCCATCAGCTTACTGGATCAGAGATTTTGATGTACATTATCACTGCTGCTGCACTTCTGGGTGCCAGTTGTGGCATTGAGTTATTTCTGCTGGTTTAGGATGACCTGAAGATTGCACCTTTTCCCTGAGCAGGGCAATCCTTGACACTGCTTATTCAAATTTTATTAATTTCACAATGAAATTGCCATAACTCATTTCTGTTTGAAGTGGTCCCTGAACTCCACCAGAAGCCCCAACAACTGCAGACCTCAGTCTTTCAGGTGAGGCAAGCTGCCATGAGTGTATAAAACATTAACTGATCCCCTTCCACACCGTCATCTTAACCAAAATAATTTTGGTGAAACACTGCCTTATTTAAAATGCTAATTGTATCACTTCAGCTGCACTGAGGGTGTGAGAACCTGGGGGAGAAGTTAATGCCCAGTCAATTCCCTATCACAAATAAGCTTGTTTTAGGAGTATTCCAGCTGCCTAAGTCCCCAGGAGCAGCTCTGGAAACACATCAGGAACCAGGCATGGGATCAGACTGGCCACATATTCTCCACTAATAGTTATGTCAAGAGCCACAGCTTTCCGCTAAGAAATCTCTAATTATTCTAACTTTATGTGTTCTGCTCAACCTTTGCACTGTAGAGAAACAGAGCATGAGCTCCCTAAGATGACAGAAAACCTGGCTTAAATTTCATAACACCTGAGGACAGAGAGAGAAGGATAAAGGCTCCCCTGCATTAGCCTGATCAGCTGAGTTCAGCTGACTGCAGGGCTCAGGCTGTCCTGCCATTCAAGCTTCTGACCAAACTCATCACAACTCCTGGCACATGGTACCCACCACAGGTGTCTGCAAACCAAACAGTCTGACAGCAGGTACAGACCTTGATTTTCCTCTCTGGAATGGAATTTCAAAAATCTTCTGATATACTTTATTCCCTTATCAAGTGAATAGAACCTAGAAACCACACAGGCAATGCATTGAATAGATCTTGATTTTGAAAAATTAATCACAGCTTGGTTTCCTATTGCATCCCATCTCTCCTAGGCATTTATTCCATTGCTTTTCCTCTTCTAGTGTTATTTATATTGGGAAAACTACAAAGAAAGGCATAAAAACAGAGCTGCAAAGCCTGTTAAAGCCACTTCTGACAGGCGTAAATGAAATTTAAGGAACTGAAGAATTAGGACTGGAGTGTTCAAGTCCTGAATGAAACAGGAACCAGAGCTGGCTGGGGGTTGGCTGCAGGATGAACTCTTCAAAAACAGACAGTAATCTTAGCTGCATGCAGGTGCAGTTTCAAAACAGAAAATTCCATTGCTCGACTCCAGTGAGAAAAAAAAAAAGAAACCCAAGCCCCTTGCTCTGTCACAAACATGGAGATATCAAATTTGCACTGGATGAGTACACAGGAAATCACATTTCCTGTAGAAACTCCGTAACTGCAGACATTTGTTACCTGTTGCAAGCAGTATTTCAACCAGGACAAGAGAGGTGCAAAGTCAGAGCATGGGGTGGAGGACAAAAGCAATTTGCCTGCTCATGGCTCAGCAGGTCAGGATTTTTGTCAGTGATCTGGTGATCAGCTCACCCAAACCCTCTCTGGCAGGATGAGAGCCAGTGCTGACTGAGCTTTGAAGATGTGGTGAGAAAGCAGGACACAAAACACCAAAATCATTCAGCCTTCTGGAGCTGGAGACTGAGGAATAACCCTGAACTCAAAAAAAAGATCCACTTGTCAAGTGAAAAAGGCTTCTACTGTGTTAATTCAAAGTTTTCAGGTAATTGCAGGCAATCTGAATTCCATGTCAAGGCTAGAGGAGCTTGCATAAACAATTCTCCTGTAAGAGAGATCAGAATAAGCCTCATTTAGATAACTTATGTATTTATGATTGGAGAAAAGCCTGTTTTTTAATCATGAACTGATGAACTGAATCCTGTGTCAGGTCACATTTTGAGGTAAGATATGGAAAAACAGTGAAGCAGACTTAACAAGCCTAGGATAAAACCTTCTTAAAATCTCAAAGCAGAAATGAAAAAAAATTATGGAAGTAATTTCAGCCAGGTTTAGTGCACGGTGAGAATAAGTGGAATACAATAAAGTTTTTGTAGCATGTTTTCCTTCCACCCTAAAGTAACCACTTACTAATTAGCTCATGTGATGGGCTCTTGCCATCATGTGTGTCCACATCCCAGATTTATAGCTGGCAAAGAATTCCTCTTCCTCCTGTAGCACTTGGAAAGTTGCACAAACCCTGACTAATATGAATCCAGTATTGAAAGGGAGTCCTGGGTAATGAGAGGGGCTTGGAGAGGAAAAAGTCCTTGCCTTGAATGATGTTTGGGGAGAAGAAAGTGCTCCAGAAGCAATGAATCTGCTCCAGAGCCTCTGGAAATATTCCTCCTTCTTCCTGCTGGAGACTTGGCTAACAGAGACAAGAAAGATTATTCTTCCCCTGCAAGACACAGAAGAGATTATTCCATGATAAGAAATTTCACCAGCTGATGAGCATGTGGAGAGACAGGAAAGCAGCAGAGCTGAGATCTTAAAACCAAACACCTTATGTGGTTATTGTTATTGTTTCAAATCAGGAGCACAGGATGGAAACTGTGGCCCAATTCTGGATGTTACTGGAAAAGAAATAGTGGACTGACACTAATGTTACAGAGGGGCATACCTGCATTTTATTCTATAATTTTGTATGGATTCAGTTTCTGGATTTACCAAACACAGCTTACTTTCCCCTAATAAAAATTGTTTCCTATCTGTGTGTGCATGAGGCCCCAGGGAGGATGTGCTTATTTATTTCATGTTTCTGTGCAAGGGCTCAGCCAGATTTAGAACACACATGGGAGGCAGCCTAAATATTTTGATTCTGACCATTTTTGCTGTCATTAACCACTTGAAAACTTATAATTACAATGACAGACATCTGTCCAAATCAGATGCTATTTCCTTTTAGGAAGTTGTCCTACCACCAGAGGGAATACATCTAAATCAACTGAAAACATTCCCTCACAACTGAGGAGCAGTACAGACAGGAGCCAACATCATGGTCCTACCCCATCCCTGTGGATTTGCTGTAGTGGTAAAGTGCATTGCTTTTGCATCTTTCCCAGTCTTGCTGGAGCCTTGTCTTCCCTCTGGGTCCAAGGGAGCTGTAAAACCAAACAGAACCAAGAGGGAAGGCACTGCCATGCAGGGTGGAGATGCCCAGGGTGGCTCCCTGTGTGAGCTGACATGGGGAGCAGAAGCTGGGCTTTTCTTCTTCCTTCTTCTTCCCAGCCAACATCTCTGCCTGGAAAGGGAATTCTGCATGGAACACTCACCTGAGCTGGAGGGGATAACTCAGTGTGTGGAAAGGGAATTCTGCATGGAACACTCACCTGAGCTG
>NC_031773.1:65466315-65501027 GCF_001522545.3 Parus major
GGGATAACTCAGTGTGTGGAAAGGGAATTCTGCATGGAACACTCACCTGAGCTGGAGGGGATAACTCCATGTCTCAGTGCTCCTTTGCTTTGTATGGAAAAGGAGAAACCACCCTTGGAGTGCTCTTTTAGCAGGGAGAGGCTTCAAATGGCATTTCCACCCCACAGCTGGACTTTGGGTGGAGATGTCTGTGGAGCAGGAGAGCATGTCCTTGGAGAAGATATTCCCTCAGGACATGAGGTGAAGCTCAGCTCTCCTGCCCTCAGAAATCCCTCTCAGAAGGTATCATCTCACAGGTCGGAAGCGCTGGCAGCTGGTGGTGAATAAATCATAGCCTTTAATCTCTTTAATACAACCTTGCTTCTACCTCCTAATAAATGAAAACACTACGTTTCCTTTAATATGAAATGCATGAAAGTGTGCCATTCATAAAAAGATTCAATTAAAGGTATGAAGCATATCCTGCTGTGACCCACATCTCAGTAACAACGTGATCTTTCTTTTGTGGAAGTGGGGTTTGTTCAGGAAACTTTTGGTTTTGATTTTTTATTTTTTATTTTTTATTCTGTTTTTCTATTTAAAACACACAATTCATCTCATTCAGAAAACCTGCTCGAATCTTTAGGATTAATTTTGCAAACATAAAATAATTCTTCAGTGCAAAGGTAGTAGATACAACTATTTATTTGAATAGAAGCTGCCAAACCATATTTTTTTCTCCCTGAAACAGAAAAATAAAGTCCTTTTTCTTCCTCTTAATGGAAAATTTAGAGGAGTTTTGTTATCAGCCAATTAGATCAAAAGGAATAAAGAGGAAATGATTCATAAGAGACAGACCTTTCTTCCCCAGGCTTTTATCTTCTAAATTGTTATATTCAGGTCTGAATGTAAAAGACTAAAATGTTAGTCTAAGAGCTGATTCTGCAGAATTATTTTAAACACCTTTTGCCATCTTTGATTTCAATAGTCTGAGAGAGGAAAATGAGCAAACAAAGGAAATTATTCACCCCAACCAGGGAGTCCAAAATGATTACCTTGAGAGAAAAGTCCACAAACTTACTAACTCACCTTCATATTCATCTCTTGCACAGTTTGAAACCACAAAAGTAGTTGTTGTGAAATGTGTTATCCTAAGCAAATAGATTTCACTGAAAATACTCAAAGCAATTACTGAACATTTATCTTTCTAAAGCTCTTGCTGAAGAACAGGAGTATTTAATTAGGTAATTAGATTGAATCCTGGCTCACTGAAGTCAATGGAAGTCTGCTACTCATTCCACTGGTTTAATTTCCAGATTTCCAAAGGATTGCCTGTCAGCTGAAACTTTAAGAAGTCCTTCAGTGTGCTGCTGCAGCAGGTCTTTAACCTCCAGTCTCTTTATCAAGTGTCCACTTTCTTTCTGTAGAGGCAAAGTTCAGCTGTGCAGGATGCTGAGTTTTCTGGAAGGATGGTCAAAAATCTCCCACAGAAGGTAAAACAAGTCTTACCACAGCCCAGCCTGCATTCAAAGCGAGCACCAAAGGCTTCTGTCCTTGCACTGAAAATTTAGCACCAAAAAAACCTGCACTTGGGGAAAACATTTTAGTGTTAAAGCACAAGAAAGCCTTAATGCCTGTGGCCATTTGATTACTTGATATGCCTACAGCAAATAAAAACATTTATAGGACTAAAGCACAGCTATTATGAAATACCTGATAGCACAGGTCTTGGCATTGCTGGTGTTAAAACATGTAAGAAAAATAGATCAATTTCTAACAAAACAAAACCAACATCATCATAAAATATGCCACCATGCTATTAAAAAAGCATTAAATAGAGTTGTTTTTTTTTAAATCTATCAAGACTCATGGAAGTGAGATTTCAATGTTCATAGCCTAAGGCTCAACAATAAAAAAAGGTGAATGGTAATTCAGTCTCAAACCATTTTTACAATGCCATGGTGCTGACCCTGGGGGTTGCAAGCACATCTCAGCATTGCCTTATTTGTGTTGTTCAGTGTTGCTGTGAGTTAATTGAAAAGGCTAGCACAAGGCTATGGCAAGGACCTGTTACACATCTCAGTTGGACAGAGACACATGAGAAATTATTGCTGGAGTTTGTTTTCAAAAAAATGAGCTTTTATAAATTTAACAAGGGAAGCCTTGTAGAAAAATATTGTTTATTGCCCCCACAGGTCTCTAAAAATCTGCTGGAGGCAGGGTGCATTCCCCAGCATCAGTCAGTGGCTGACAGTCTCCAAGAACGTGACACCAAAGAAATGATCTGCTCTTTGTGGGAGCTCAGTGCAGCACCACCAGGGCTGAGTTAAGGGTTAAGGGCTGCTCCCAGCAGGAAAAACACCTCCTGCCACATGGACACCCCTGGGGCATGGTGGGGGTCCTGGAACAGACAGACACAGTTTGCACTGGAATGGAAAACCAAACCAAACACTGCTGAGCCCGCCCCAGCAGCTACAGCACCACAGTTACACACTGTGGAACTTGCTATCATAAATTTCCATTTCCCAAAACAGTTAATTTAATTTTCACAGAATGGGAGAAGCAGTTTTGTTCTGTGGTAAGCTGACATTCACCTTAAACTATATGAACACAAACAATCCATATTTAGGGTCTTTTATAACATTTTGATCATCTCTTTTAAGAACAAGCACTCACCATCAGCCAGTCACAGCTACACATGTTTGTGCAATTGCCACTCTGCTCTTTGCCAGTCAGTATTTTAAGGTCATCTACAGCATTAATCCTGCTTCATATTTTATTAAACTACCATTCTCTTCCACCAAAAATGTTATGTTGATCTCCTAAACCCCTCTGGCTGCAGCTGTAATTCTCTTCCACCATGGATTTAGTCTGTTGCTCGTCATTACAGCACCACTTGCTTTAATAAAAATAGGAATCAATTAGTTTTCAGTTAGCAATTGTACCAAAGGGCAAGGCAATGAATAGCTAAATAGACATGGGTATATAATCATTCATGTGAAAAGAATAGTGTGGACTATCTGCTTGAAATCCTTACTAAACTTAATTGTTTTATCCAGTATCAACACAACTAGGCAGAGTGGCCAACTAAGCTTTTGTGAGACTGATTTCTACCACAGGCTTAATGCAGGCCCTTAGCATTTCAAGAAAAAGACACAATTCAAGTTTCAGAAACACAAACAATTGTCTCTGACTCCTTTGGGTGAGGTGCCCAGGTGTAGGTGGCAGCATCCCTGCAGTCTGAGACACCTCAGAGCACACAGCTCGGTGCAGAGAGTGACAAATCCCCCTGGTGCCAGGTGGGGCAGGAGGAGCCAAGAGCTGCTGCCCAAGCTGCCAGACACTTTGCTTTCCACCTCCTTTGACTCAGGAGCTGCAACTTTGCCTTGTTCCTCTCTGCTGTCTTTTCTTGCCTCTGCTGTCGCTATCAGAGAAAACACACAGGACTGGAGGGGTCTGGCCCAGTTATGTCACTCTTGTTCAAGATGAAGTTTCATTGGGAAACTCAGAATGTAGAAGAAACCTTACTTTTCCATATAATCACTAAGATGAGTCAACAGCAGCTCTCACCATGTACCTAGGGGTCTGCATCTTTATTCATTAGCCCTGTCTCCAGGGCCTGTCATGCTAAACCAAGAGTGATCATCTTGCCAATTAAGATTTTTCGCTGTTGTACTGGGATTTTTACTGAGTCACACAGCACTGACATGAAAGCAGAGTGTCAGCCTAAACTTTGCATTGTGAATTCTGCTTAATTAAGATATCAGGTTGTTGCATCACCATCCCTAGCCAAGAGCAAGCATGGAACAGTAAACAATCCCCCACTGGAAATGTTCAGTATCACTGAGAAAAATAGCACAGCATCATTTAAAAGCTCTGCAGTGGACAGGGGACAGTGGCAGTAACAGGCCTTTGAAAACATAGTGTGACTCTTCTGTGCAGAAATGTCAATCTGGTACATTCCAAAAAACATTGTAACACTTAAATATCTGCCTTGAAAAAGCTTAGTAAAGATAGAGAAAATGACATTTTTAAAAGTCTGCCTAAATGACACAGACTTATCATTGTCCAGCACAGTCTTTAGATAACTGAAAAATCTGAATTTAAAAAAAAAAATGCTGTATAAAGTCAAATTTAGATATTTACTACACATTTTCTAGGAATGTTAATTAACTGCTGAGCTACTTCAGCAAGACAAACTCAAAAGAGTATCAAAAACACAGGCTGGAAACACAGCCTTCCCTTCTTCTTAATTTCAGCTGCCATTTTATTTCCTGATTAGCCAGGCTTGTCAGATCCTTTCTCTCCGTTCCACATCTTGCCCATACATTTATTTCATGTGCACATTTTTCTCTCTTGTGCTCAGTCAACAAGAATTAAACACATTTTATCAAAAATGGAAAAGCTATAATCAAACACAAGAGGCCAGAAAAAAATCCTCCCTTTAATCTCTCTTTGATTCTCAGCAATTTCATCTTCCAGAACTTCTTTATTCATCCAGCACAAAGAACAACGCTCCTCATCTGTGTATGTTTGTGAATCCACACATACATTTATGAAAATTAAAAGCAGCCCTGCCATCAAAACTGAGTAGAAAAAACGTTTTAGAAACTTACAGATTCTTTTGCAAATAATTGTGGTCTCTGAATGAAAGCTTCTTTTTTTCACCCATACCTAGGTGTTAGTGGTTTCCATGACAACTTTTTGTCAGCTTTCCACTACTTCCAGTAGGTCTTTGAATTGAAGTTTACACATGTTGTTATTCAAAGATCAGCTTTAGTATCTGATGAACTAAAAAGCCCATTTAACAGAGGCTGTTTAAGAGTTGATTTTGGAAAAAATGTCACATGCCTTCAGACAACAGAAAAAACCAAACCCACAATGACAACTTATGCAAAACATACATTTGTTATCTTGCAGCCTCAGTAGCATAACCAGAGCACCTCATGCTATCACTCAAACGCAGTAAGGGGAGAAAAACTTTGAAGAAAACCTTCCAAGACAGAGACGTCTCTAATGGCAACTTGAGCCAGAGCAATCAAAACTGCTGCAGTTTCTCTGGTTGGTAGTCAAAACAAACCCTTGGGTGTCCCAGGGTCTCCTCTTGAGCCACAAAATCCACTTTGATTGACCCAAGTTCATAAAGGGTTGGCTCATGAAAGTACCTCAGCTTTCAATATAATGGAGAAAAAATATATATACAGGAAAAGCTTCTGTACAGAATAATGGAGCATTCAACATGGGCAGAGAATTCTGCAATTAAAGAAGGTGGTTGGAAGAAATTTGTTACCATGAGATATCTTAAGCTTCCAAAGGTGAAGACTGGACAAAGAGTCCTGCCATGTCAGAAAAGGGGAGATACTCCAGGAGAAAAAGTGCAACCCAGCACCTGAAATTCTCAGGAGAGCCCAAACCTGATCCCTGCTCAGATGCATCTCTTACCACTACAAATGTGTCATTCTACAGTGGGATATCCCAGAGATTTAAAGCATCTGAGGCTGGGCTTTGGGGGACAGGGTGGATTCAGATTTTGGGGGATTTTTTGGTGTAGGTTTTTTTTTGTGGATTTTTTTTTTGTTATTGTTGTTGTTTTGAAGTGGAACATTTGAAGTGATGTGCAATTCAGATTGGCTTGAATAAAAACATGACCCTGTGAAGCATTTAAAATTGGCAAGCAGGCTGGGCTGAGCATTCAGGCAACACAGCTGGGTGCCTGAAAAGGGAGAATCCAATCAGCAGTGATTGCACATGGATAAATCCTGTGAAGATGGAGAGAAAAAAAGGATACTGGCAATTTTCTATCCTGCTTAGAGCAGGGAAATAAAAACCTTGTGCTGACCTCAGGGGGAACTGTAAGATTCAGAGATTCAAACTTGAAAGGGGAAAATATTTCCTTTTATGTTTGGTGCTAGACTTGTCTCAAGAAGCATTTGGACATATGAACTGGAGAAAGGAATGAAAGCACATTTGGGAAAGCTTCAGATTGTGCCCAACTGTGCACATCTGTGACTATGCACACAGTTATGCACTGTCTCCTCTAGCCAAACCTCTTTTTGAAACCAAACATGTGGATCAAGCAATACAAAGCCAGACCAAAGTGGAGAGTTTCAAGTTTTCTAAAAACCCAGAATAAAAGATAATTTCAAACCTGAAATAACACCAAGCATTGCACGTGACAATCCTATTTGCTCTGTGTACACCAGACACAGAATTTGAGGTACACAAAGGGCTCTGATCACACAAGAATGACAAGACAACAGCTTCTCCAGACAGACCCATCCATGCAGGTCTTAGGGGCACTAAAAATGTGTGTTTTAATGTTATTCTGTTCTTGAATTCCTGTACACTGGGAAATGAACAGGAAGACAGCATTGTCCAGTGCCTCAATACATCAGAGCTGTGTCACTTCTTAGGGTCAGGGTCTGGGGAGAGGTTTTTGTTACCTGGCTGGAGCTGCACCTGTGCTGTTTCCAGGAGAAGTCCTTACCTTGGAGTGCAGGGATGCTGTTCAGTGAATGAAGGAGTTTTCCCTTTAGTCCACAGGCAGAACACAGCTTTGCCAGCTCTGAGAGCCTGCTGCCTTTGCCATGGATTTTTTCCATCTTTAGCAGATAAGACACCCATTAGGTTCTGCTTCTTCTGTTGTCTCCACTGTCCTTGTATCCAAGCCAAGTTCCTTCCCAAATCCTCAGAGCACCTCAGTGCTATTATTCACATCTGGGGGCCTAAGCAGAGACCAAGTTAGCAATCTTTCAGTGTCTCACAGTGAGAGAGAACATTTGGCTCTGTAAGCCAAGACCAAAAAGAACTCAGTGAACTACCCCAGCACTACAAGGGGGAAAGAAATTGAACTGAAGTCCCTCAGCCATCAGTTCTCCTCCTGACAATATCCAATTCTAACTGCAGATAACAGGCAGATGGTGATAGATTGCACTATTTGATTCTCTTCTCTCAGGTGAGTCTGTTCTCAGGTGAGAATTGCAGTGAGGTTTTTCTTTGAGGGGTACCAATTTTTTCTCCTTCTTTGGAGAAACTCATTGTCCAGCAAATGGCAAAAAAAAAGAAGACCCCCATGCTCTGCAGAGCTTCCTCTCAGTAAGATCCTGGCCATTAATATTTAAAATAGTTCTGAGGCACAGAAAAGGTCGCTGTTATATATAATTGATTGCTGATTTTGGTATCATTATACTGATTTTAATGTCATGCAGTGAACCAGCAATTGGGTACTGAGTTCCCCTCTGCACTGTACACAGACATCCAGGGAATCCTGTTCCTTTCTCTAACAGGAAAAGGCATTTTTTGAAAGAGTCTGTTTTAGCTCATTATCCAACATGACATATATATTGTATATAAATTACATATAGTATTTCATTTGTATGTATATACCATATTTTTATATGTTAGATGTATCATTTATTGCATCATATGAGGTGCTCAAAGGTGTCACAATCTGGACAAGCAAATGATTAGAGACAGAAGCAGTGGATGGGCCTGTAGCAGGAACCACTTCAATTTGTAAGAGACTTTGGGTTTCTACATATGCCCAAGGTCTATGCCAAGGTGTCATCTCTTGGCTTTTCTGTTTATTCTGACTGGCAAAACCATAAAACACTGCTCCCATAAGCATCCCTTGAAAAAACAAGGCTAAAAGAGAAAAGCATCAAGCTTTCCCCAACCTGTCTCATAAGAAACCAGAGACTGCCTGCCCAGGACAAGGAATCAGCTTCCAGCATCCCAAAACAGCAGAGCTGCAGCACAGGACAGAGAGCTCTAAAACCCTGAGCACATTATTTTCCTACAGACAGCAAACCTGAGCACAGAGGTGGAGCAGTGAACCCCCCTGGACAGTTTAAACCAGAGCAAGAGACCACCCTGCACCCCTGGGGAAGCAGCTTGCAGCTCTGGCTGGGCAGCTCTTGAAGAACTCTGACAAAAACAGGCAGAGAAATGGGATATTGGTAAAGAAAGTAATTTATCCAGTCCCAACAAGAATGCAGTCAAAAAATGAAGGAAAATGTGTTTTATGGTAACTCATGCATTTATGCTTATGTCTGAAGTGATTTTTCAAAGATAATTTCTATGCCTGGCTTTTTTCTGGGCCTTCAATGCCCCACCAGAACTAAACCTAAACCATCATTTGTTGCATTGTTTTTTTGTTGGACTCTACAACATTCTCTCTTTAATGTGGGAAGCCTAACTTTGACATAGCAGCACAATTCCCAGCTGCTGCTCTCTGTGTCAGCCCAAATGATGGTGTCCAACAGAGGGTGTTCCAGCATTCCCCCAACTCCTTCTTCATTTTTGTCTTGCAGATTTTATTTCCAGCACCTGGTGCAAAGCCACCTGCCTTAACTGAAGGTTTCACATCCATTTTAGTCAAAGCTTTTGCTCTATACATTTTGCATTTCCATTTCACTTTCCCCACCAGCATAAATTTCTTGTTTTGGGTTACTCACCTCCCTTGATGTTTGTATTCAGTCTTTCCTATTGTTTCACACCAGAGGGACAGTCAGTAAATAACCCCTCCTGCCTGACCAGTGTGGCAAGAGCCCAGATGGTTTCTGTGATCCCAGAGTATTTCTGTGATCTGGGTTAGTGAATTTATGGAAAAGTTTTGTTCTACACCTTATCCATAGGGAGGAAAAAAAATAAAAAAATTTTATTTTTCAAAACTACAAGAGCACGAAAATGTGAGATTGATGAAATTGCTTTCTTCCATTTCTTCATTAGCCATCTCAGAATAAACAGTCCCAGTTCTTCCAATGACAGCAAGGGCTGCCACAGGGCTTTTGTATCACCATGGTAATAAATAAATAATTGTGAAATTATTGTTAGATGTTTGAAAGCCTTTGATGAAAAGAAGGCAGTGTTGGGTGAAATGTGAAGGTGCAGGTTCACATTTCAAACATGAATGGTGGGACCCTGCCACCTTGGACTTGACTACAAAAACAACTTTGAGAAAATATTCCGAGAAGAATTTGTACTCCTGTCTGCAGCCAGAGCAGCTCAGTCCCACATAGACACAGAAATTATCTGGGGGAGAGGAGATGCTTAATCAAGAGCCAAAGAAGAGAAATTCTTCCCCAAAACATCTTTCAGCCCTGACATCTTGCCATGTGACCAGAGCTAAACCACGGCTTTAAACTGATTTGTATAAACCATTTTTCTCAAACAAAAAGTTTTAAGTTGGTCAGTCAAATATTTTCTGTTAAAAGACTTTTTCAGCTGGAGTTTAGGCTTTCTAATAAATCCTGGGGAGGAGTAGTAGAGAAACAAGTGTGGACTTGCTAGAGAAAAATACATATTGCATCTCAAATTAGAAATCTCTTTTGATAACATGTAGCTCAGGAACTTACTATTGTTGACACTGTCTGAACTGGGCTCCTCAAACAGATTACATCTAACTATGCAAAAATTTTGCAATTTTTATTATGAAATCTGTCCAGACAGACTGGGAACATAAGAAAACTGATCCACAACTTCCAACAGCTTCTTTCCACAGTGTTTTCAAACCAAATTATTTAGTACACAGGCAAACCTGTTCAATTTTTTTTTTCAGAAAAGACAGTTTTTCACCATATTTTCTGACTTTTTATTAAAGACAAAAATAAAAAAAGGATTTGCAGATTAGTTTGTCACACAGATGCTCAGCTGAAATCCATGCATTACCAGGAGTAAAACTCATAAAGATTTTTAAAGTAAAGTCCTGAAGGTAGTGTACCCCAACCCCAGCCCAGCCTTAGTTAATAATGTGCTTTTAATTAATTTAATCATCCCTTTGCCTAAGTTCAAGGGTCCAGGATAATCATTTACATAAAGTTGCCAATCATGATGAGCATTCATAATTTCAAGTATTTGGTGTTATGCAGCTGAGATCCTTGTAAGGTTGGGCAGAAGGATAAGAAGCTACTTACACCAAAAATGCAAGTTTACAAGAGGATTTTTTGTTGTTTGGGAGGGACAGGGCTGTTTGTGATTTTTTTAATAGTTCATCCACATCTACTAGGCTGTTGTGATATTTCAGAGGCAATATTTTCAACATTGGCTAACAAACTCCACAGAGATCTTTGAGTCTTTAAACTCATTTTATAATTTAATGCATTAGAAATGTTTGCTCTCTACTTTTCAACAAAACCACTAGATTTGATTAAATATAGACCAAACACCTTCTTGTTCCAAAATTTCAACTAAGCCTGAATATTTCAGCATGCAAGTCTTTCATCCATTAAAGACAACCAACTTTAAAAGAAAAATAAATTTGGTTGTGGTTTGTTAAACCTTTTTGCAGAACTGTGTTTAAAGTTTATCTAGAGAAAATATTTTCCCTACCTGCAATTTTGCTTTGATTTCACAAGCTTCCTGTAGCCATATATTGAAGCACTCATAATTAACATATGGAAGGACTCAGAACATATTACCACATATTCTAAATATAATCAGCCATTGTGTATGATGTCATCTGAAACTAATTCAGGCCCCTCACAGCGAGCCTGCACTTTGAGCTCACACCATCCTGGCCACTTGTGTCCAATCTGTCCCTGTCTCCAATCTCAATCTGCCCCCTCCTCCAAAGGCTCAGGGGAGCCTCAGTGTCACCTCCTGTGCCACCCCTCCTGCCCAGGGCACTCAGCCCAGGTCCCCCTGTCACCTCCTCCAGCTCTGCAGGCTGTCTCTAGGCATGGGAGCATTCACAACATCACATCCATCAGAGGAACTGCACCTCCTCAGCTGACAACAGGATCTTCCTCCTCCTCCTCCTCCTCCTCCTGCCCTCGCCACCTTCCTGTCTGTAACACACAGCTCTGGGGTTTTGTGTTCTTCCAGATCACACAGCAGGCTCATCTGGGCCAGAATCTGCAGACTGAATTTTCTTGGCTTGCCCCTGACCACAGGCACAGATTACCTTGAGCAAAACCAGCCCATATGATCATGGCACCATTCTCTGTTATTTCCTTTGCTACCAATTCTGCTGGTGTTAATAGCAGCTGGTCAGTACTTGACACTTTTAAAAAGCAATTGTCCTTATTAAGTAAATAAATTTTGAGTGAGGGACTTATCTTTGGGGACTCATTTTTTGTAAACCTTGGCCTTACTCTGGCTGCTTTTGTTTTGCAGGCTAAATGAATTACAAGTATTATCCCACTGTTAATATCTACACCACTGAATGCCAGCATCAACAGATTCCATTGGCAAGCTGAGTTTGGGTTCCCCCCCTCCCTCTATCAAATATGCCAGTGCTTTAAAAATGTCCTCAAGTAATTGGAATTATTCATTCAAAATGGAGCTGCTATAAACTTCCCTCCACGTCGCAGATAATTAGTTCTGGGCATTTTGTCCATTATGCCTTTGGGCATTTTCTGCAGATGCCACCTAAAATTCCAGAAAATGTGCTTTTCAGTGAAGAATCACAGCAAGCAGTCATGCCAGGAGCAGTAACAAGCTTGCTGACAGCTTCACAACTCTCCCTCATTCAAAGCAGTCCCGTGTTTGTTCAGCAGAGATTTTTCTCTGCATGTGTTTCTCTTCCCACAAACATGGGCTTTGGAGAGCACAGCCCTGATAAACAAAACCCCTTTAAAAAACATGTGGAAGAAATGTTACCTCATCTCTAAAGCTTTTCCCTCTTATTCTCAAAAATATTATGCTGGTATAAATGAACAGCAGTTTTATTACAGCACTTTTTCTTTTAGTTTCTCACCTCTTCCCTTTGCAGCAGGCAGCAATAAATGGAACACAAGAACAGCTTTTTGCTCCTTATGCATGGAAGGATATTAAGTTTTAAAGCTTTATGGCACAACCAGATAAGGCTGAGTGTGACTTAAAATTAAATGCAATGTTTATTCAAATACCAGCCCGAGGTAACCCTCCTCTGATAGTGGCTATAGGAGCTACAGAATTTTATAACATCACAGCAATCATTGAAAATAAACTGCAGCAATAACTATTTTTTTAAAAAAGTCATTTTAAAATAATGACTTTTCTGATGTTGCATTCTGACAGTGCCAAGGTGTAAAAAAAAAACCCAAACACATATTTTCTATCATCTATAAAATATCAGCTGTTTAAAGATGCCAGGAAAGGTTAGGGTTCAATCCTGTTAGGCACTGTTTAGACAGCAAGACACAGATTTTATCCCACCCAGGTTGCACTCTGAGGTTAAATAAGAGAAATTTTTGGAGGTAGAACACTGTGTAACTGTGATTTTACAGACAAAAAAAAAAAAAAAACAACCTGGATAATTAGGCACAACTATCTGTATCTGGACATTAAAACAAAACTTTGGAAAATCCACCACCATTTATTCACCTAAAAATGAATCTAGGTGCCACTGAAAGAAATTCAGTTTCTTTCTCAGCGCACCAGATTTTGTCTGGGGTTGAAAGAGGGATGCTGGCAACATTTTGTGCTTGTGACACAAGCACAAAGTCAGTTCTGCTCCCTACAGTGAATTTATTAGGGGTTTTTTTGTGCTCAGATAAAGGCTCTTTAGCCTTTTACTAACAGCTCTTAAAACTCCTTTTCTTTGCTGTTCACAACTTCTATTCAGCATGAGGGCATGGAAAATACATTGATTTAGAATTTGAATCTTATATTTTATTGCCCTAATCCATTCTAGATTATTTTGGAAGCATCCTAATCCACCTTTCACCTGCAAATCCTAACCTGGAGACTCCCACAGTAGCCAAGGATGTTTAAAAGAGGTCCTTTAACAAGATAATGTTTTTGTTAGACAGTGACTTGTCATCATGAAGAGGTGGTTGCTCCTCAGGAACAGACTTATTAATGGGAAATGAGGAAAAACTCCTCTACTGGTCTGCATGGGGATTATACATCGACAAAAGATCAAATGAAAAAAAAATCCAACCCTCCAAAAACCCAAACACACTAGTGCAAATTTAAAAAGCCAAATTTAAGAGAAGTCTGAACTGGGAAAAAAAAAAAAAACCCACAACAAATCCAAACAAAGAACCCTTGAAACAGAAATGCAGATCAGGCAGAAGATACCACACTAAAGACAAGGCAAAAGCAGAACCATAAAGATAGAGGGAATCCTTTACTAATGAGAAATTTTACTGAGCCTAAATATTGCCAACATCCAAAACAATTGAAATAATAAAAAATAAAAATAAAAAAATAGGTGAGGAACAGAATTTAAATAAGGCCACTGTTAAAAAGAGTAACCAAAACAGTTATCTCTAGTAAAAATAATTTCTTATGTTATGGGAAGCCATAATGGAGAGCCAGCAGAGTGTTCTCATGGAATACTGTCAAAACTATTCTACTAATAATGTTTATGACATGCAATTAGTCATGAAGTCAAGGAGACACACAATATATAGTCCCAAACCACAACACACTGTCTGGAACAAAATGTCAGATGGAGAGATTGGTAAGATTCAGGACTGGCTTTAAAGACTCATCTTGGCAACCCTGAATTCTACTGGCAAGAGGGAAACACAGAAGGAAGGCCACTATTGTTCTAGTTTATTGAACTTTTTAGCACTTGATGCTTGAAATGTCTCAGAAGAGGCTTACAAGAATAGCAAGAGGAAAGGGAAAAGGCCCAGTTCATTGCAGCTGAAGGATTTTTCCATAAAAGGCAGCAAGAGGTATAAGAGAATAGGATGGTGTTGCCACCAAAATGAAAAGGAGTGACAAACTTCTAAGCCAAAGCGGCAAAAAATTAAGGTAGAACCTGAGACATGGTTGTTTAAACTTGATATTAAGTTTGGAAGGAAATCCTGCAGCTTGTTGAGGGACTTGGAGCTTGGCACAGCCAAACTGGGATCAATTTCCAGAGTTCCTAATCCCACAGAAGGCTCCTGAACAACTCTGTAACATTACTCCCCTGCCTCAGCTCAGCAGCTGTCCAGGCACACAGTGCTCACTGGAAATCTTGGCAGAGTGGTTTTCTGGGAGCCACAGAAGGGAACTGAAAACAGACTCAGAAATTATTATTCTTTTTTTCTTTTTTCTTTTATTTCCCTAATATTTGTTATCTTGGATTCAGGTTCAGTCAGAAGAGCAACAAGCAGAAATCAAGTTTCAAGGAAACAGCCTGAGCTGGGGAGAAAATACAACACAGCTTCCAAAGAAACTATATCAACAACCTTTCTGTTTCGTATATTTGGATGACTTTCACTGAGAGCTGGAGCAGAAAGGCATTCTTCAAAAGCCTTAACCCAATTCTCTCCAAATTTGGTCAAAAAGGTTTTTTAATTGAATCATATTCAAAGGAAAAAAAATTTAAAAGGAAATAGGAAAAAAAAAAAGGAATTAGGAAAAAAAAAACCCATAAACTCAATTACCAGCACCACACATTTCAAAGTCAGCTATCTAGGCTGCATGTTTAGTTTTTCATTTTGCAGCACAGTGGTATTTACATTATCAAAGCCAGAATGAACAGTGGTTGTTGTTGGGGTTTTTTTTTCTCCTCTTCCTTCCTTCCCTAAAAAACAAAGAGGCACCTGGTCAAGGTCAAAGTCTTGCTCAAGGTACTTGGTGAAAGTCTGCAATAGGGAGTGTGAATCAGCCTGTGAATCCACTCTCCAAAGGCAGAAAGAAAGGGATGGGGGGCACTGGAGGAAACAGAGCTGCCATCTCAAACCAACGCGGGCAGTGAGAGCTGCTGGGTTCTGCTGCAGACTGCAAAGAGCTCCATCCCCAGAGCC
The DNA here is from genome assembly GCF_001522545.3 of Parus major. NCBI lineage: Eukaryota > Metazoa > Chordata > Aves > Passeriformes > Paridae > Parus > Parus major. The sequence continues at coordinate 65,480,967 of NC_031773.1, forward strand.
ACAAGCACTGCTCATGTCCAGGAGCATCCACATATCCACAGGGACAGGGCAGGGAAGGTCGTGCTTCTCCCAGGGGGAGCAATCCGTGGCACACATCTAAGGCAGCTCAGCACAGCAGGATCCTGTCACCACGGCATGAGGAGTCAGAGTTTGGCTATGCTGTCTTATCCAGCAAATCTCCTTTCTGGCTGACAGAGCTGCCCTTCAGGGGCTCCAAAGATGCAAGTCCCAGGCTTCTTTAATTTGCAAAACTGTAAATGCTTGCTCTAATCTCAGCCTGTTTGAAAAATAAGCATACTTGTATCCCCGGTCTATCCTCTATCTTTCAAAATAATCTTGACAACACATACTGCCTGATAGAGTTGAAAGTGTCATAAATGTTTTTTTACAATCGAGTTATTTTCACAGTCAGGACAAACAACTACTCAGAGCTGACCTCAGAGATCTCTCCCAAGTTTTTTAAAGGATCTCTGTTCATTTCAGCTGTGAAGAATAGCTCTTCCCTGGCTGCCAGGGCCAACAGCAATTGCTCACAGCTGTAACAACTCCAGTGTGCAAGCAGTGTGAAAGCAAGCCACTAATCCCAGGCCAGGGCTGTGGACTGAAAGCAGGGCATAGAGGGAACCTTGCAGGAGTCTCATTCCTCTGAAGAAAATACTAATAACTTCACTAGGCCCAGCAGGAGCCAAAGAAAAGAAAGCACTGATCACAACTCCTGCTGCTGCTGCTTCTTTCCCTGTCTCCAAACCATGGGCAAACCCCTCACATTCTGCAGACAGCAGCACTCCTGTCTGGAGCATTCCCAAGGAGTCTGCATGGTCAGCTATGCTGGAACTCAAACAACTTCTGTTTCAAACTGTGGATGCCAGGAGAATGAAAAGAAAAATCATCTCTAACAAAATCTCTCTTACCTCTTCAGCTTTTCTGCTAATCAGCATTCAAGCACTGGCCCTGCTGCTGGTCAGAGCCCCAGTCCTCCACAGCCAGGGCAAGCAAAGAGTAACAGGATTATTTCTAAGGCTGATAATATCAGCCTTAATAATAATTAATAATATCAAAGTCCCTAACGAACTGAGGAGTAAGGCACATGCAGAGGAACCCATAAAGAGAATAACTGGATGCCCAGCAAGTGCTTCAATTTTCCACATTTCACATCTCAGCTTTAAAAATCGACCCTGCTCCAGGACCCATGTGGATCTACCAAAACTCAGACTGTTTCTTGAATTAATCAGGAGATTAACTAATATCAATCACCTTTTCATTGTTTCTGAATATGAATGCCATTAACAGATTAGCAGATTTATGTGCAAAGCAGGTTAATTTTTTTAAGTGCAAGCCCACATTGCTCTTACAGGGTTGTATCACATAGAGCAGCCTTGACTTTCAGCATCAGCACACACACTCAGGGAACAGGTGATGTGTGAAAGGGCAAAAATCATGAGAACAGCTAAAAAAACACCTCAGGCAGGTATTTCTCTACAGGATGGGAGGAATATTTTCCTCCATGACATCTTGCAGCTCCTGCAGTTACAAGATTCTTCCAGAAAATTATTTTACTAACTCATCAAACCCCTTCCCTTTATGTCTGAACACTGAGAGCAAAAACAATCCTCTGAATCAACCAGCCCACCCACATCCCACCAACACAGAGGCCTTAACTCTCTACCTTCAAGCAGCAAATCATTTGTTCCATAACCCAAACTCCATGCTTGCATTGCTTACAGTAAATCAGTTTTAATATTTACCTATTTGACCACTGTGATTACATTATCCCTACATACCCTTACCTACAGTGGCAGTCTGCCAGAGCTCTTTTTTTTGTAACTACTATTAGTTTATTTGCAATATGGGAGAACTGAAGAGTTGCTGTAATAGGTTCACATTATGCCAGACACAGAAAAGAATATTAAAAACAGCCTCTGTCCTAAAGATTTCCCAGGTCAAAGTAATTTTCCCATTCCTTCCTTCGGGTTTAGATTTTTGCCATTGATAAAACCCATTTATTTTATCCTTTTCAGATACTCAGATTTTTGTGTCTTCCACTACAGTTTCCTTTTTCACTAGAAATGAACCTTTGTGAATTGATCACACAAGGTCCCTGTGTCCTCTTTCTTCAAAACTACCAGAAATGCATAAAATTAAGGTCTCTAAACCATTTCCCTTAGCTCAGTAACTAGTAACAGCAATCAAAGCATGTTCTTCATGAAGGATGGAAACCCTTAGTCTCATCCCTTTTAAATCCATTAATGGTTTAAATACTTCCCCAGATATTGTCATGACTTTTCTATTGGTCAGAGAATGTCAATTATGATTTTAATTGCACTTTTGCATGGTACTGTCAAAAAGGAATGAGCAAGATGGAAAGAGAGTTTCTGCCAGGACATGTAGTGGTGGGACAAGGGACAATGGTTTAAACTGAGAGAGAGTAGGTTTAGATTAGATGTTAGGAAGAAATTGTTCCCTGTGAGGGTGGGCAGGCCCTGGCACAGGGTGTCCAGAGAAGCTGTGGCTGTCCCATCCCTGGAAGTGCCCAAGACCAGGTTGGATGGAGCTTGGAGCAACCTGGGATAGTGCAAGTTGTCCCTGCCCACGGCTGGGGGTTGGAACAAGATGATCTTCAAGGTCCTTTTCAACCCAAACCACTCTGTGATTCTATGATTCATTCTATAATTCTGGGAACTTCTGGAACAGTACAGAACTCTTATTCGACCTTCAGTCTAATTTGCTATAAAATGAGAGCCAAGAGACCAGGTATTTTCTCATTGTTCTGGAAGACATTTTTTGGTGAGGTATGTGAAGCCACCAATTAAGTTTATAATTGCCAGCAGAGCAAAATACCAGAACTATCTGTCTCAAAACAGAAATTCCAGCCTTACTTTCTTAGGATTCTCAGAATTCAATATGTACAACAATTATGATGTACAAAAGAAAAGGAAGCTGTCTCCCACACAGCACATGGGGTCACACCTCTTCTATTTCAAGTGGTTCTGTTCCAGGGAATCCTCAAAGATCCTTGATGACTCAGTCTTTAAGAGTGTCTGAAAAATTCCTACCAATTAAAAGAAACATGCAAAGGCACCGAAATGTCTTGGGGCAGGATGCAGAACGGACCCTGTGGAAGCGAAGGGCTGTCTTCTCAGATCTTGTTTATTAGTTACTTGCATTTATATGCTATTATCCACCTGCATGACTAATTAATCCATGAGGAAGGGAGAAGAAAACTCCACAGACCAGCCAAGGGTTCAGGTTTTGAAGAGACCCTTATGTATGAGCAAGCTGCCCAAGTGGTTCAGAGATCCTGAATTAGAAGGCTGTTCAGATGAGTTTTCCCTCTCGAGCACTGAGTCACTGAAGAAGGTGAACTGATGGGATTGGAACAGGAAGGAAGACACTTCACATCTTTCAGGTACATAAATCAGAACGAGGATGAGATGTACAGAACGTGACTGACGTTATCACTCAAAATTTGAAAGCACAAATGACGTAAAAGACTGGCAACCACGGATGTGTCTGCAGTCCCTTGGCTTCTTTGAAAGTATCAGGAATGAAAGACAAACCTCTGCACTTTAAAAGAGCCTCCATCAAAGGTCCAAACACAGATGATGACTAACTTCCTCCTGTGAAGAGAATCTTAAAAAGAAAACAGAAAGAGAGAGAGAAAATAGCCAAAGGGCTGTTTCAGTATTAAGCTGTGGAGAATTACCTGACCTTTACAGAAGAAAAGATCAATAGGTCTGAACAGAACTTCACAAAAATGAAGGTGAAATCTTCCTCAGATCTCAAGAACAGTAGAATGGTAAAACAGTGCAAAACTACCCCAGAGTTGTGAGCAAAACCTACTACCTGTGGGAAGCCTCATCCAAAGCACAGGGTGCCTTTTGTGGTCCTGCCACGTTAAATCTGTGAGTCTTAGTGGCTGGTGATGTGCTTAGCATCACACTAAAATATGCTCCTTGTCACAAGTTTTCTGTTGTTTTGGTTTGGTTTTCTGAGAAGTCCTGACACAGAAGCCCTGCAGAACTCGCCTGAGAGCATGTTATGATGTAGAAGGCATCACACACACCACTGATAAAGACAGTCTTGGACAGATGTCCTCAATTGTTACATTGATCACTCAGAGGATTTCTAAATGCTAAACTCAGGGTGGCATCCATGAAAAGTCACTGCATATGTTGGAGTGCCAGCTATGTTTACTGTAGCCTAGAGACAAATAAAGCAGGGAGATGACTTGATTGGAGCTGTAGGGAGCTCAGCAGTCTTTCAGGAGTTACACAGGTATATTTTCTGATGAAAATGCCGTCACCTAATCCACATCTAACATTTTCTAAAATGCAGGATGGTTCCCTCAAGCACTGCAGTCAGGCACAGGAGCAAAAAAAACATGTTAAAAAAGGCTTTTGCAGGAGCTTGATGTCTTCTGTCTGCTTTTCTTGGACATGGTCAAGGTCTATACAGGTGTATGCCAGATGGGCATGGTTTCAGTGCTTGTGTTGACAAGCACAATATTTCCATGAGTTTTCATGTTTTTCTTGGACAGCCTTCTAGAGAATGCCTAAGATTTCTGCCATGTACTTCATTAAATTCTGGAAAATTTTAAACTTCTCTGCAGAAGCCAGGAGGAGATGAGGATATTGCAGCTGGGGCTGGATGTTGTTCTGCTGGAGTTTGAGGTTTTTCTCCATTCTGTCAGATAGTTGGGGCTGGAGAAACAGAGTTGTGTGAGAAGATTTAATGCACCCTTTGAAAGTGAAGAGCTGGCTTTGGGGGCTAACAGGGGGAAGTGCAGCTGAGGGGTGAGAGGAGAAGGCAGCTCAGCCAGGACCAGAAACACAAGAAACTGCATGAGGCAATACACAGGAAACTGGACAAGTTCCTGTGCTGCTCTTGCTGCAGCCTCTGGGCTCTTTTCTGGAAACTGGGCTCCAGGGAGAGAAAATTCTGGCAAAAAGAAAGCCAAAAGGTGCATTCACAAGCAGGAGAGCAATAATTCTTTTAGTGATGTGCTGGGACCACCACCTGAGGTCAATTCTCTACAGTTCAAAAGCCCTTTTATCCCAATTCTGCACTGCCCTGCTGGTTCATTTCTAGGCATCTCCAGACACATAAATGAAGTGCAAGGCATTAAATTCAACATTCCTTATGCTTCTTGGTCTAGTTTTGGTGGCAGATTTCAGGAGTAACATCCAGTCCAGCCTTCACAGCTGGCTCCATTTCCCAGACAACTAGCACTTGTTTGGGAGTCCTTTTTACGTCATATTCTGTAAAAAAAAAATATATATATACACAAAATTAGAGGTAGAGGCAAACAGCTTGAATAAAACCCCAGAGCTCTGGACCAGCATTAAGATTGATTTGCTCTAGAGGGAAGTGGCACAGGAAGGAAGGTACTGTATGTGCCAACACAGGCAAGCCAGACAAGGGTTTATTCCTTGCAGCAGAAAACGAGCCTGTTCCTGCAATGACCCTTCTGTCTCCTCCCATACCTGGCAGAAGCCACACTCATCTTTAATACACAGTTTTTTGTGCTCCAAACTGGCATTGTCATAGATGGAAGATGAGCATCATTTGCCTCTGTTTATCCCTCAGCTAGAGAGAAGTGAGGCTCCTTAACCAGAAAGCTGAAGTTATTTTAAAAGTTCTCTTCAGAATCCACCAAATTTTCTACCAAAATTTCATCTTTGTCTCTCAGCAGGCCACTGAGAATGTTCACAGATGAGCAGCATTGTTATATACATGAAACAGGTGGTTTATTTCAACCACAGAGAAAAAAGCATTGTACATTTAATCTTCAGTTCCCAGGATATGAGAGATGCCTGGAATAGGATTTAGTTCTCATTGAGGTTTAGTGTATGTATTTTAATAGACATACCAAGAATCTGTGTAAATGTAGTTAAATGCCAACTTTAAAATTCAGTTTATTAGATATTATTGTTCATAAAGAAGAATTCACCAAGTTTGTCCATCCTGAGCCTTTCTTCTAGTGTCCCAGAGAGTATTTCTTCCACTTTCTGATTAGTACCTCTGGATATATTTTGGGTTCCTTGGTCTCTTTTGCATAATTTGGTAATTTCTCAGTTACTTAAGACTTTAAAAGTAGCCACTCTTTCTCAACAATATTCCAACCTCTTCTCTTAAACATTTCTTCCACCCTAAGGGGATATTGACAGTTTCTAAATCCCTGCATTTCTTAGAAATTTATTGTAGCAATTCAGTTTTTAGATCTCCTTTTGCGCTTTTAAAAGACCTAAAACTTTCAAATACATTTATTAAAATGGAATACTGACGACTCACTGATTCACTTTAAAGTGCAGATTTCCCAAAAACAAATCTTAAGGTGCCAAATCCAGCCCTACCTTAGCCAGCCTCTGACGTTTTCACAAGGATATGACTGCCAAGATATGTAAATTGAGTCATTTCATCCTGTCTTTGTCTTCTAGAGTTCAGATTCTGATTTCTCACTAAATTTATTTGTAGGGCTCTCCTCTGGGGAAAAAAAAAAATAAAAATAAGAATAAAATAAAGATGACTGAAAAAGAAGAGTAAATAAAGATTTTTTTAGATGGTTCTCTTATGTCTACTTGTTCCTGACTGTCACATCAAAGATATTCATAAACTACATGCAATCATTCCAGTATCTCTTTATCAAATCACATAATGACTCAGTGTATATCTGTGAGTTTCCTCATCGTGAAGTCAGGAAAAGTGCTATTTACTGGAGGTGAGAGAATGCATTTAAGCTGGATGCTGACATCCACAGTGGATCAGTTGTTGAGGCAGATAATTATGGCTAGCATCAGACCTTTGGGCTGTTTTTCTTGGCACATCACACTGCACAGTTCCTCAGTGGATTTAGGTAGAAGTTTCTGAAGAAAACCTCTGTGTGTGTGACTGGTTTCCTCTCCCTTCTCCTTGATGGCTGCTTTGATGGCTGTGCAGGGATTCTTACAGGAGAAAATGATGCAATTTATGTTCTTCCAGGATGAAACTTAGGTCAGTTCTTGTTTGGAAAGTTGGGCAACATCACACAAGTATTTGCCATGGTTCACTTTGGTATGTAGGTGGTAACATCTATTTCACCACAGACCTCTGGTCCCTGGCTCCTCTTAAGTCAGTGATTTTATCACACATTTTGTCTTCAGGTGCATTTTGTCTTCAGGTCTTTTTATGCCCACATGGCTTAGGCAGCTCACACACACAAGGCACCTGTGCTCCAAGTCACCTCCTTGGAATCCACCTGTCTGAAATAAATTCTGCCATTCCTTTTGTAGTTTCTACCTACTCTCCAAAAGGTAGAGCCTTATCCCTGCTCTCTTTAAGATTTATGCTACATCAATGTTTTTTCTTTCTGTTAAGAGATTTTTCTAGTACTATTTTCATTGAAGTTGACTTGGTAAAATCATCCAGATTCCCACAGCTCATTTGGAAAGCTAAACAGTGTATTGATAAAATATATACATTGGACTTGAATGTTGCCTACCTGTGAAACTTTAAGATGCCTGCAAATAACGTGCTTGCATTGCTTTATTATCAAAATAATGAAGATTTCAATATTTTTATCTTTACAGCATATTAATTTTATCCCTTGTAAGTCTCATGAAAGATTAACACATCTGGTATTTTCCTTGTTGTCTTAGACAGAATGTCTGAACTTTCCAAGATTTTGCATCTTAAAGTAGCTTGTACAATATTCAGCTATGACTTAATGCCTTCTCCAAAAGCTCTTTTAAAAAACACCTAACATTTTCAGAGCACAGAAGTGACATGGAAAGCTAAGCCCTGTTTTCAGAAATGTCTGGAGCATTCAGAGGCTGCTGGAAGAGAGCAGTACTTATTCACCTAAATGGCTTAGGCACATTTGCAATGCTCCTGTGCTCAATACCTGCTGCCAGACGAGAGTTTTATCTGTGTCAAATTGTAATTGCTCATTGCTGTATGAATGTCATTGTAATTATTACATGCACTCTGCATTTTAACCTCCACAGTGAACTGAGAGATGCAGTTTCTGCTGAAAACTGATTGTGGTTTGACAATATCTGTCAATTCTGACTCCCTGGCTGTGCTTGGAAGAAGACAACCAGATGAGAATCACTCAAGCCAACATTTAAGTCTCCTTCACTGGATCTACAAGCAATTAAATTCCTGCTGTTGATTTGAATAACTTTCTGCTGAGAAATCGGGTAAGGCTGGGTCAGGGAGTGGCAAGACATTGGCAGAGGTGAGATAAAACTTATTTTTAAGAAGTGTTTGTTTTTGAGAGCACCAGCCCAGACCACCAGCAGAGCCCACATGACAAGGACAGCTGCCAGGCACAAGGATGCTGAACCAAACCTCTGGGATGAGGTCAGGCAGGGGCAGAGCATGCAGGTCCATTTCTTGTTTTCCAAAGGGCTGTTGGGATCTCTAAAGCTTTCCAGGCTACAGACAAAAAATTCATTTTGCTAATCCTACTGTCTTGCTCTCCAGTCCCATCATCCCTAAGGGCTTTTCTGGTCAACTCCCATAGCCAAGGTATTTTTCTGTGGTGAAAAGAGAGGAAGGGCATCACACTTTCTTCAGAACCTGTGGTTTTCCACACTCTGGAGTCCACAGCCCAGGAAAAGGACCAGACATTGGGTCAGCACCCAGGAGTCCTTCTGCCAGTGAAGCATGTTCTGGAGGAAGAGAGGAGCAGGGGGAAATTGCTCAGGTTCATCTTCAGCAGATCCAAGTGGTGTTCAAACAGCTCCTGTGAGCAGGGCCTGATTAAAACAATTCCCTCAGTCCAGATAAGAGAAAGCAGAATTCCTCTTTGCTGTGGCCCAGGAGACAGAACTCAAAGCCTGTAATTTATCAGAGCCTGGGCTTATCAGGGTCCTTGTGACTTGGCCTGACCTGTCAAGTTTGACACACATTCTTTTCATTGTTTTTAATTTTCTCTGATCTTGGGCTGCCTGGAATTTTCTTGGGGTTTTTTTTTGTTGTTTTTTTTTTTTTTTTCTCTTGCTTATTACACCATCATTCTGTGAGCTATCAAGCTCACTTGTGAGTTAGGTTTTTCCAGGCACTACTGCACAGGGGTGTAAATTATCAGTGCACTCATCATCTCTACTGCTGGTGCAGCCTAGCACCAGAGAACCAAGTGGCACCAGGTCCCTCAAATCCACTCTGCTTTACACCCCTAACACCTGGCAGTTTTGCATTATCACTGCCCTTGCTTCACATTTTGATTTAAAATCTTAGGGTGAATATTTACACTCATACAGAAAAAAGCAGAAGTGTGTATTTTTATTTTTATTTTTTACCCAGAAGTGCACAGCCTCATCTCTCAGTATGACACTGCCTTCTGTCTATTACTTGTTCTGCATCCACATTGCACCATCTGCCCACTGCTAACCTATGCCTAATCTGTGCATCATCACCACTCTCTCAGCTGAAAAACATAAAATATTTGCTTGAATTCATTTAATTAGGAGCTGCACCGTTCAGGGAGCTGTACCAAAAATAACTTGATTTATGAGCTGGCAGTTTAAGTAGCCCCTTAGCAGCCCTTAACAACTGCTGCTGATGCAAGATGTCTCTACTGATTCAGGGCCATCCAGGTTTGAAGTGAGCAAGGTAGCTCCATTTCACATGCATCAATCAGAGTGGCAGCTCAGGTTTGAGGAGTAAATCTGAAACACAGTTTTATGGAAAAATCCAGTTAAGAGATATAGCAAAAAATTTACTTCCAAATCTCTCTCTGGGAAAAAAACCCACCTCACATCCACATCTTTATTACTATTTTTGCATTAAATGGTAAGCAGGGGTAGGAAAGTAAATATCTTCACTCTGTATGGTTTGTACTCGCTTTTCCCTGTTGATATACTGAATTATGGGGTAGATGGAATATATTGTCTCTACATTACTGTTTCAAACAGCTTAGTGAACTGGTAGTTGTTTCCAGGATGGCCCCTGCAGTGTGCTTTAAGATGCCAGAGAGTCAGGAACAACATTTGCTCCTCATTTTCAGATGGTGCTCTCTCAACATGATCCTTTGCCACGATGAAAAACAAAAGCAACCCGTGGAAGATGCTGTGCACAAAGAGCACAGGATGAAATTCCACTTCCACTCTGCTGATTCCCTGATCATTAATTCAGTCAGGGTTACACTAAATAAAGCACATCAGGAAAAAGCCAAGCACTGTAATCCCATCTTTTTCATCTGCACACCTCCCCAGTGCACATCCCTGTTTTTCCAAGGGCAGGAGCAGGGTCCCTGGAGAAGTGAGAATATGGGGAAGGAACGGGCAACTATGGAAATACTTATTTTCATATCTGCAGAGGCTCAAGGCTGGGGCAGAAACCTCCTGCTACTGCCATGCCTCTAAGCAGGGGTGGGAAGAATCCAGCAATAGAAAGCACATTGTAGGAGTTCACTCAGGAGCAAGATGAGATTCCAAAAGCTCCAGCACAACCCTGGAGGGCCACAAGCCACTCTAAATGAATTAGATGATTTTGAAAGGTCTAAATAAAAAAAAAAAATCCCAAACTCTAAGGATACATTTACAGGCAAGATATATCCTATAAAATCTGAAAGAAGGAAGGCATATAAATTTTGGGATGGGGACTATTATCCTTGTAAAAGTGGAAATAATAGCACCCCTATGCCCAATGGGCAATAAAACACATTATGGAGCAAGGCACCAAGAGGCCACTTGGTTGATCAGGGGAGTGAAAGAGATGAATGAAAAGGTCACTAGGTATGAGTAGAAACATCTGAGCACTCTGAGGGTTTCATAGTTTGTTAACCAAACAGAGTTTGGTTTGCTGAAGGAACGGATGCTGGAGAAAACAGGGGCAGAGAAATAGAAAGCAGCAGGAGAACGAAAATATAGCGACTGGGTAATTCTCCTGACACATAAAAGTCTGGAGGCAGGGGAAGGGGGTGTACAGCTTTAAAAATCACATAAAAATAGGCATCAATGCTGTGCTTCTTGTAGCTGGGCCAGCAGCAAACACATCTGAGGGAGCCAAGCCCGCGTGACTGGGCCACGCACGTGTGCTGTGCTGAGGGAGATGTCATGTAGAGCACAGATAATTCATCTGATGTGGCATTTGCTCGGGTAACCATGCAATTCTCTGTGAGCAGCAAGCTAAGGAACCGTGCAAAATCCATAGTTCATTGCTCTCTTCTTCCCTGAGGCTGAATCAACTTCTGTATATATATATTTTTTTTTTTAATGCAGTATTTAGCTCTTTGAGCCATTCATATTTCTCCCTCTCTTGTTTTCAGCTGGTCTCCCATTTATGAATTTGTGCCATACATGAATGGTCCCTGCAATTCATTCATACATCCTGCATTCATGGGGATGCAGGAGAGACAGGCACATTTCTGGATACACAGATCCAGCAGCGTGCCAGAGACAAGGATGGCCTCCAGCCTCTTAAGGAGCGCAGAGAGAGCCTTTCAGAAAAGCTGCCATCCTATAATTCATCAAGGAAGGCAGTGCAGGCAGAACCCAGAGTTCCAGTCTAACCAGCTGTGCAATCTCAGGCACAGTTTTGGGCAGGAAGCTGACGTTCCCTGATGGTTCCTTTTGTCTCACGTGCTGGCCTTGCTGCTCTGCACGTGCTCTCTTTGCTTTGCTTTGGGATCCTCTGAGCTAGACAGGTTTCCAGCAGGGTTAGATGGGTTAGAGATGTATGAGGTGTTGTGCTGGTTTTTCCCTATGAGCATTCTGTAATTCAATGAGTTTAAGACTGAAATTAAGACCAAAAAAAAAAAAAAAATCTTCATTGTTGACTGGATAAATTTAAGATTTTATAAGTGTGGTGCTACCTTTCAATTGCTCTTGCTTATGGTTTTATGTGCATAGTCACAAAACACAGGATTGTGGCAGATTAACACCACACTTGGATTTATGAAGTTTTCCTGACCTGAATATCAGTTTGTTTCTTATTTAAATATATACATACAGAGGCCTCTGGAGCTTTTAAAGGGTATTATCTATGACCACACACATACAGAGATGTTTGAATTCAATGTTTTTAAATGTTTGCTTACCAGGTGGTCCTATTTTCTCTCAAGAAACAAGGCACATGTACACACAAAATAGTGTCACATAAATCATAGTGAAGTTGGTTGTTTTGTTTTTTTTGTAAGGAATTAGCTCACATTATGCAAAAAAAAAGGTGTGCACATAACAAAGATTTCCAAGATGAGTATTCTATAGGAAAACACTGCATCTGGGAAGCAGCAGGAAACAGAACACACATCTGTTTGTTTTGCTCTTTTTCTTTTTTCCTTCCAGTGCAGCAGTTATGCTTTTGGCTAAATTACTTTGACTCTCAAAACAAGAGCTCTGCATCTATACAATGATTTACTGAATTCTAACTCGTTATCAGGGAAGGGCTGAATGGAATGGTGTCCATAAAAAGAGTGATCCACTGTTGGATGGGGCTTGGAGCAGCGTGGTCTGGAGGAAGGTGTCCCTGCCCTTGGCAGGGGGCTGGAGCTGGGTGATCTCTAAGGTCCCTTCCAACCCAAACCATTCCATGATTCTATGACTCCAAGTCCTGCACATGAAACATGACACTGCAGGGCTACAGGATGTTCCAACAGGATGTCTCTGGGTAATTTCCCCCAGAGATAATTCAGGGAGAAAGAATTGATCAGGAGCATTACTATGGGGCAGCTAAAAACAAAGCTCAGTGATTGCAGTGAGCAAGCTGTGTGTAAAACCTTGCACAAGAGGTACATAACCACACAATCTGAGTGCTGGCAGACTGGGGGGCATTTCATACCCAGCAAAACGTGAAGAAATTCCACTTGCACTGAAGTAACTCCACAGACTTCTACTCATTTTAGACCCTGTATGATCCAAGTACATTTGGAAGTGCTGTCTGCACTGCACAATTCCTGTACTGCAGCAATTCCAAGCCCTGATGATGACTGTACCAGAACACACATTCTGTGAAATCCTGTCACTGTTGAGACAGACACTGCACACAGACCCAGGTGTAAAAAGGCTACTTCCTTCTTTATTGCTGTTTGTTCTCTTTTATACATTCTTTAACAAAGCCTGTGCTTCATTCATCAGTTACAATAAAACAGCTCATTGTTTTCTTTGGTACAAAGCAATCTGAGTTCCTATTTCTGAGCAAGCATTCACAAAAATTTTCACCACCGTCCTGTTTTTCTAACTGCAGGTGTCTTCTGTTAATCTCTGCTCTCTCAGTTCCCTTTTTATCAACCTTGTCTTCTTCTCTTCATGGTAAAGATGAATCTTATCAACTTCTTCTTCTGCTAGCTCAGTCATCTGGCTCACACACCAGCCCCCTCCACAATTCCCCCTTTTTGTATTTGAGCCATAAACACAGAACCACAGAATTCACAGAATGTCTAGGTTGGAAGAGACCTCCAAGATCACTGAGTCCAACCCATGCCCTAACACCTCAACTAAACCATGGCACCAAGTGCCACATCCAGTCTCTTTTTAAACACATCCAGGGATGGTGACTCCACCACATCCCACTGGAATGGGCAAACCATTTCAGTACTTCATTATTCTTTCCATGAAGAACATCTTCCTAATATCCAACCTCTATTTCCCTTGGCACAGCTTGAGACTGTGTCCTCTCATTCTGTAGTTGCTGCCTGGAGAAAGAGACCAACCCCACCTGACTACAGCCACCCTTCAGCAAGTTGTAGAGAGTGATAAGGTCACCTCTGAGTCTCCTTTTCTCCAGGCTAAACAACCCCAGCTCCCTCAGCCATTCCTCACAGGGTTTGTGCTCCCAGCCCCTCACCAGCCTCATTGCCTCCTCTGGACGTGCTCAAGCGTCTCAACGTCCTTCCCAAACTGAGGGGCCAGAACTGGACACAGAACTCAAGGTGTGGCCTCACCAGTGCTGGGTACAGGGGAAGAATGACCTCCCTGCTCCTGCTGGCCACGCTAGTCCTGATCCAGGCCAGGGGCCATTGGCCTTCTTGGCCACCAGGACACACTGCTGGCTCATGTTCAGCTGGCTGTCACCAGCACCCCCAGGTCCCTTTCTGCCTGGGCACTGTCCAGCCACACCATCCCCAGCCTGTAGTGTTACAGGGGGTTATTGTGGCCAAAATGCAGGACTCAGAACTTGGACTTACTAAACTTCATCCTATTCAACTCTGCCCATTGATCTAAACTTTCCAGGTCTCTCTGCAGAGCCCTTCTCCCTTCCAACAGATCAACACACGCTCCCAGCTTAGTGTCATCTGCAAATTCACTAATGAAAGACTCAATACCCTCATCCATGTCATCAATAAAAATATTGATCAGGACTGGCCCCAGCACAGACCCCTGAGGGACACCACTGCTCACTGGCCCCCAGCTGGAAGCAGCACTGTTCACCACCACTCTCTGGGCCCGACCATCCAGCCAGTTCCTAACCCAGCACAGAGAGCTCCTGTCCAAGCCGTGGGCTGCAGCTTTTCCAGGAGTTTACTGAGGGAGACAGAGCCAAAGGCCTTGCCGAAGTACAAACAGACGACATCCACAGCCTTTCCTGCACCCACCAGATGGGTCACCTGGTCACAGAAGGGGATCAGGTTGGTCAAACATGACCTACCCCTCCTAAGCCCACACTGGCTGGGTCAGATCCCCTGGCCATCCTGTAAGTGCTGCACGATGGCACTCAGGACAAACTGCTCCATTACCTTACCAGGTACTGAGGTCAGGCTGACTGGCCTAAAATGACCAGGATCCTCCATCCCACCCTTTTTGTGAATGGGTGTCACATGGGTCACCTTCCAGTCATCTGGGACCTCACCAGTGAGCCAGGACTGCTGGTAAATGATGGAGAGTGGCTTCACAAGCTCATCTGCCAGTTCCCTGATGACCCTGGGATGGATCCCATCTGGGTCCACAGATTTATAAACATCCAGATGGCTCAGCAGTTCTCTGACTGCCTCCTCCTGGATAACAGGGGGACCATTCTGCTCCCTGACACCATCTCCCAGCCCAGGAGGACAGCTGTCCTGAGGACAAGCTGTCTCCCCACTCAAGACTGAGTCAAAAAAGGCATTGAGCACCTCTGCTTTCTCTTCACCTGCAGTTACTAAGTTCCCTCCCTTATCCAATAAAGTTGGTCTTACCCTTCCTTTTACCATTAATATATTTGTAAAAACATTTTTTATTGTCTTTTACAGAAGTCACCATTTTAAGTTAGAACTGAGCTTCGGCCTCTCTAATTTTTTTTCCTACATGCTCTAGCAACCCCCTTAAGTATCTCCTGAGAGACCTGACCCTCCTTCCAAAGATGATACATCCTTTTCTCGTTCCTAAGATCCTCCAAAACCTCCTTGCCCATCCAGGCTGGACATTTGCCTTGTTGAATTTTGGCACACAGGGACAGTCTGTTCCTGTGCCCTCAAGATCTCTATTTTGCAGCACACCCATCTTTCCTGAACTCCTTTGTTTTTAAGGGATGCTTCCCAAGGAACTCTCAGAATAAGTCCCCTAAATAGGCCAAAGTCTGCTCTCCAGAAGTCCAATATAAAAGTCTAATTGATGTTCCTCCTGATTTCACAAAATACTGAGAATTCTACAATTTCATGATCACTGTGCCCCAAGCAGCCTCCAACCACCACATCTCCCACCAGCCCATCTCTGTTTGTAAACAACAGGTCTAACATAGTCCCTCTCCTGGTGGGCTCTCTCACCAGCTGTGACAAAAGTTGTCCCCCACACACTCTAAAAACTTCCTGGGCTGGCTCTTTTCTGCTGTGTGAAGTTCCCAGCAGATGTCTGGCAGGTTGAAGTCACCTGCAAGAACAAGGGCTGGTGATCCTGAGACATTCTCCAGCTGCTTAGAGAATAAGTTGTCCTCCTCTTCTTCCTGGCTGGGTGGACAATAACAAACTCCCAGTGGGATGTCAGCCTTGTTGGCCTTCCCCTTAATCCTTACCCACAGACATTCAACATCTTTATTACTTTAAATACTGATGGCATCAAAAGCCTCCCTAATATAAAGGACCTCCCCTCCACCTCTTCTCCCTTTCCTGTCTCTTCTGAAGAGCTTGCAGCCATCCAGTGCAGTGCTCCAGCTAGGTGAGACATCCCAGCACGTTTCTGTGGTGGCAACAATCACAGCTCTGCTGTTGCACCATGGCCTCAGTCATCACAGACCAGCTGTCAGCCCCCTCCACAAAATCCCATCTGAAATCAAGTGGATCAGAGTTAGACAAAGTCAGATCTCTCTGTTCTCATCTGCAAGGGCACAGCCATTCTTTACAGAGGGCAGACGAAAATGAAGTTTGAAAACATGAATAATTGGTGTGCCAAGAGGTTTTCAGAATTTTGCAGCAACACTGATGAAATAAAATGCAATTTAACTCAGCGCAGGATGGACCTTCAAGCATAGACAGGCCTCTGCAGTAACAAAACCTTCCTGTCTCTAGAACTTGATTTTGTTTGCTCTCTTTTCCTAGCTACTGACTGGATGCCTTGACAACACAACAAACCTTTATTTCATTTTGAAGGTTTAGCATGTCATACAAGAATAACCAGATCACTCCCCCTAATACACAGAAAACCAAAATTGCTTAGAAGAAAACTCCCATTTCTGTTGTTTGGCACCAATTATTAACCATGTGAATTACTCTGGAAAGCCTTAAAGCCCAAAAAACAGAATATTCATCAGTATCTCTGAAGTTATTCCACAGGTATCAATTATTTTGAGATACAAGCTGAACTGGCCATTTCTATCCCCAGTGAAGCCCAGAAACTTTTTGTCCTGACATTCTTGAAACGTAATCTACACTTAAAATGGAATGAAAGACAGGAAAACAAAGCATGCAACATGAAACTAGGGCATCAAGATCAGTGGGGACAGAAGAGGAAGAGCCCCCAGAATTAACCTGAATTGAAAACCTCAAGACTCTGGTCAGCTGTTTTAAACATGGAACCCAGAAGAAAGATACAACTTTTGTACACACAGACAAATAAGCAGGAGGTTATGTACTATCCATGTTATGGCTCTGAAAAAAAACCCACCTCCTTTCTGGTATATTTAAAAGAAAATTTTTAAAAAACCCCACACCTAAGGCTCTACTTCAATAGATTTTTGCCAGCAGATCCCAGGTTCTTTGGGGAATTCTCTAGAAGCAATTGAGATGTAGGGAAATGCATGAACATAAAAGTTCCATCTGGGCAAAGTTTATTAAAGGAGTGGGATCCTCAGCTGCCCACACACTATTGCTGTACCCATTAATATTCTGTTTGCAACATGTAGCATCAAATGATTCACAGCTGTTTTAATAATTGGCTTACAAGCCTATATGACAAACTCTGTTTCTGTAAACTTGCAGGATATGCTAGATAACCACTTTTAACTGTTTTTTAAATGAAAGCTCAACAGCAACTCTGATCTTTAATTTTTACATACTACTAATAAAACTACTAAAACTATGATAGCTTTAGAAACCATGATTTCAAATGAAATCCAAGACTGAACTCCAGGGTTTGGGTTTCTATTTCCCAAATGCTAAGAATGAATTTTTTCCCCATGTTGACTGAAACAAGCAGAGTTTTCCTGCCTCCAAACAAGGCAGTCTGAGGGCTCAGAGGGGAAGAGATGGATTAAATGTTGACTGAAACACTTAAAGGCCTTCATGAAGAAATACAAATGCCAGGTGCTGACCTAAGGTTCCAAAAGCCTATAACAAGTATACAATAAAACTGAAATATTTCAAAGTCTCCTACCCCCTTTGACAGATGTTGCAATCATGTTGTTTCATTTTTCTGTTTTCAACACTCACATATTTGTCCTTTGGACATTCCTCATACGAAGCTCATGCTTCTATCTGTTGTTTGCAGCAAGTCTCTAAGGCAACCACGGGGTTGGGCAAATAGTTTCGCTTTGTGCAAGATAATAGGTAATTCAAAACATCTATTTTTTCAAAGCAAACTGAAGTCATCCACACATCAAACACCACAGCTGATTAGAGTCCAAGAAAAACCAATCAACGTGGCCAGTTAGACAATAACAACTCAATCCCAAAGTGCTGCAGCTCCCATTAACTTCCAGGGTCAGGGCTGAAATTCAGGGGTGTGTGAAGCACAGCCCGCTGCCAAACATCCACCCACTGCATCCACAGGGTGAGGAAAAGACTGATTAACTGGGGGATTTACTGCCAGGGAATACACAGATCCCATAGCTTTGCCCAAGGTGAAATTCTCTTCAGTCCGGAGTCCTTCTGGCACCTACAAACACAGCAGGTGCTTCTCATCCAGGCTCCAAGAGGGTCTGAGCCAGAGGAGAGACCACTCAAGCAAAGCACATGATAATTGAGCAACTATCATCCCCACTGCTCTGAAGTGGGGCCCTGTTTTCCCCTCAACACAAATCAAAAAGCAAGGGCTTTATCCTGCTAGGACAGGGGCACTTGTCAAGTTCCCATAAGACACAGACAAGAGACAAGTCAAGCCCAGAGCTTGGCACAATGAGGTTAATTCCCCAGCATGAAAAAGGGATCTGTCTGCTCTGCTTTTGGATGCAGGGAAACAGAGGAACTGATCAAACTCAACTCTCTGCACACTTACTTGCCATGAGAAGAGCAGCTCTACTTCAAAATTATCTGTTATTCTAAAATTGCCAAAAGATCAGAAAGCAGAATTAGAATAAGGGTCTCAGGGCCTTAAATGAGTCCTTAAAGTGCTCATGCACTTGGGGTCCTGCAGAGAGACCTGAAACAAGAAACACTGAGCTGGGCCAAGCTCAGAAGGCTGAAAGCAGGAATGAGCTACCAGGGCTGTGGCCAGCACCCATCTCCTCGTGCAGCACCTTGAGGGTGCATCTACCAGAGACTCCAGGGCTGGAACTCATCCAGGGTTTAGATTTATAGTCCTAACAAAACTTTCTACTTACCACCTCCATTGCTGCCCAAATTTCAGTGCTTTGTTCTATGGCTTGTCCCACTGTGTAGCCATAATGTCTCCAGCCAACACTGCTGCCCTAAGCTCTTCTGGACAAGATCATGTGAAGAAAAAGGATAGTTTATTAAAAATAAAAAAAATTTAAAATAGTTCAAATTGATTGACATGTTTTGCTTGGACAAAGGGGATGTTTTCTCTGCCTCACACCCTGTAGGCCCAGGTACTCACCCACAGCTCTGCAGGCAGTTTTCCCCTGTGATCCACACTCACAGTGGTGCCTGGAGTACAGCCCCACAACACACTGCCACTCTGGAACAGAACTGCCTAAACCAGTGCCCCTTCAAAGCTTTGCACGTGCTCTTGGACAGCTCAGGACTTGATCCTGCAAGCACCTCACACCCCAAACGAGACCCCCACTGGAACTGGCTTACACCCCAGACTAAGAAGGATCAGGCACGTGGCATTTTCTTCCATTTCAGCATTTCCCTGCTTTCTGTATACTCAGGTGTTACCAATTTCTAACTCAGCTGGTGACTATGCTTAAAGCTAAGACAGAATCCCAGAAATATCTGAGAAATAGGATAACAGCAGCTTTGCAGGCCAGTTGCAACAATGTACGTAAATCCTGCAGACCCCATAAAAGATACTATTGTCTCTGAACTCCAGCAGTCTGAAATCAAAATACTCAATGCCCCACGTGTTTGCAGAGCAAAGAAAGGTCACTTAACTTACCAGCAATAACACTGAGGGATCAGCCAGCATAGATCTCGCCACCAATATTTGTCACTCAAACATAAGGGAAACCCAGAATCTATGGAAAACTCTTGTCCTTCATGTGGTGAACACATGTCCTACTCTGTCTCCTTCTCCCACAAAAGAGGCACCAAGGGTGTGACCTGACTCTTATTAGACTTCACTGTGCTTGGAAGTGCAAGAGCAGAGGCAGGTTCTGGGTTTTGGCAGAAACTTCTCAAACCATCACCACTTAGTAAAGGCAACCTGTTCCTCCTTCAGTGGAACAGAAGGCACAGACCCCACAGATCCCTCAGAGTCAGGGGGACCTTGCACAGTTAAATGCAGATGGAAGGTGCAATAAGGTGCATTATCTGATGATAATGCACAAAGATGCAATAATGTGGATTATCTGATGATAATGCACAAAGATGTGATAATGTGGATTATCTGA
>NC_031773.1:65501254-65704658 GCF_001522545.3 Parus major
TTGATGATAATGCACAAAAATGCACTAATGTGGATTATCTGATCCAGCAGCACAAATTGCTCAGTCCCACAGATGTGTACACCAAGAACACCACCCAAGTCTGATGGAGGGAGTTCCACAAACCATCCAGAATAGTAAATTCCCAAAATATTTGGGCAGTGTCCAGTGAGAGTAGACATGGTTTCAGAGGTTGCATACCAGAACTTGCTGAGGAGCTGTGCTTCAGCTGTGCTGCACAAAAGACCACAGAAGTGCTCGAGATCTTCAACAGTGCACAAGCTTTCCAGCTGGTGCCCCACAATGCTCTGGAACACATTGTGGTCATAAAAACCAACTCCATTTTGGACAATCAGCAATGCTGAGATGTCACATTCAGTGATTTAGTGCCACAAGGAGCACCAGGCTGTGCTTATACCACTGCATTCACGAGACAGTTTGGAAGACAATAACCAGACTAAGTCCAAGCTCTACTACTATTTACAAATCCTGAAGTCTGAAAAGCAGATAGATTAGTAAGAGAAGACCAGATTGTTACAGTCACAGATGATAACACTGCTTTAGATAAATGGTTGTAATGGGAATAAACCATCGTCAGCTGATTTTCTTCTGGTTCCCATTGAGCAATTCCCTCACACCAGAGAACAAACATCAGCTTATTGCAGATTTCTACACCTTGGGCTAAGCAAGGTGGCTCCTTTTGCTCAGGTCTGGACAAATTCCTACTGACTCTTGGAGAGTCAAGGTCTGAGTGTGCATTATTTCCTCCCCACACACTGGTTTTATTTCAGGAAGATATCTGGTGAATGAACAGAGAAGGAGCTGTAACAGGTGAGAGAATTGTCTTAACTTACACAGCACCTGAGACACAAGCAGGTGAGAACAGAAATTAATCTTATTTAGTTTCACACTGTAATACACTGCCAACCACCTGTTCTTGTAGCTGCAGATAGACAGTTTGTTATAATAATTTTGCTCTCTGGTAAGTCTTAGCTGTGTCATTGTAGAATACATGCATTTCCTAGAGGCTCAGAGTTAAAAAACATTCCTGATGATATGTGCCATGAAATCACCCCTGTACCTGTATCTTCAATTTAAACATGTATGTCCATATACGTATATAATCTCCTCCTGTGGAATCTCCCTCTGAAATGAAACAAAACAGCAAGTTTTGTGGAAAACAACGTTAAAAAGCAGAGAGCAAGGAACCAGACTCCTCCAGAGCATGGAAAAACAGTAGTCAGGTACAAACACTACATCTTCCCATGTGGAGGAGAACAGGTCATGCTTCCAAATCAGTTCTGGCATGGGCTTCTCATACATCCCACATACCACACTGCCTTTGAAAAGGGACGGTTCACTGGGAGCAGGGAGAGGAGAAAGAAAGGATGAACAGCCATTCCTCCATTGGGATGTGAGATATAAAATACTTTATTACATATCTTCCTGGGGACCAACATCTGGCAGCACAAAGGCAACGCTGCCCTGAAGTTATTCAACAAGGAGAGTATCCATCACACTAGTAAGGTTCCTAGAAGGTTCCTTCTGTTCCTGGAAGAGTGTTCCTCCATCCTCAACCATCTTTCTTCCTTTACAACCCTTCCCCTGTAACCCCCGATGTTATCAGGGGACTATTTTTGGTGACAAAACTCAGGTGCCATGAAGTTCTTTCTAGACATCACAGCGTGACCCACGTGGGTTTCAGCCACTACCAGAGAAGGAGCAAAGTCAGGATAGTGCAGGATAGTGCAGGATCTGCACTACCTTTATGCAAATACCCTACAGGTTAGAAAATGGCAATATTTAGGTAGGTGGTTGCTCCCCAGATGTCTTCTGTAGCCACAGTTGAAGTCATTATTAGCTTTATATTTTTTACAAATATTCACCTTTTCTCTAGACACTGTGGCAGCACAAACAGGAACACGTGACCCTGTTCTTGGAGCAGAGAATGAATGTACAAACTTCTCACTACCCTGGGAGGTGGTGCATAATGAATGTAGTGTTTTGTTTGGTATCTCACTCTCTGTACCCCTGTTCCCCTGGACTACTTGGAATTAAAAAACAAAAACCCAACCAAAAAAACTCTTAAGAAGTTTGAGGAAGAAACAAAGAACAACAGAGGAGAGACTCTCCAGCTTGTCGTCAAGAGTGCTGGGGTCAAAAGTAAAGGTCACAAATCCTGAACAGAAGCACAGGGAGACAAATGCACTCCAAAGGAGGTCAATATTCAGAAGACCACAATATAACACTACTGCAGTTGGGGCTTCTGCACACCTACACTAATTTCTACTTCAATAACTGTTTTTCTTGAAAAGCCTCTTTTGTGCATCTGAAGACTGGAATTATTGGCATGTCCTGTTAGAATGAAACAGAGGTATCATTGTCATGGAGCTGCTAAAAAAAAAAAAAAAATAATTCCTAGACTGAAAGAAAAACAACTGGAGTCACAGTTGGATCAGGAGCAACCAAAGCTCTTGGGCTTGCATCCACTTAGAGCTGGAGGTGAGTTGGAATAAACTTCCCATTCCACAGAGCTCTGGCAATCTCCTGGGAACTGTACTCACCTCCAAAGCTATAACTAAATAAACAAAAGCAGCAAGCCCAGACCTCCCGCACCATCTTATTTGACATAACAGTCCACACTTGGGTGGCCCAATTTGTAAACCAGCCTTATTTTTATGACAGTAGAAAACACTAAATCATGCTCATGAAAATTTGGATATAGCTCCCAAAAAGATAGGAAAAAGAAACTGAACATGAACAAGAGTGAAAGCAAGTGCAATACTCAAGAAGGAAGGAGCTGAATGAAAGAAGACATTTAAATTTAAGCTTGCTTTGGGCAAAGTGGCATACCCCACTGCATTTTGATTCTTTTTGGCACTTTCCCCTTCTATCTTTTGAAACATCCAAGCCTACAATAATATTGGCCAGGACATTCTCCTGCTCCCCACTAGAGAATCTCAATTACTCCAGCTTTGCAAGTGTCAAACACCTGGAATACTCTGGAAAAGAAAGACATTTCCTGCTGACACAAGCTCCAGAAAAATGGCTGTTGCTGAGGTGCCAAAGGCTGCAGCGATCCCCCTTCCTCAGGCTTATCCTCATGCTCAGGCTGGACTCCCACATTTCATTATCACATCGTTTGAACAAGGGCTTGTAGTTTTCTCTGGAATAACCCACACCTGCAACAAGACAGCCCAAAATCAGAGCATCCCCAAGAAACATCAGAACAAACATTCACACCAAGAGAACTCTGCCTGTGATTCCATGCAATTCTTTTTGGAATCTGTACCACACCTTTGACAAAGCCTAGAACACAGGCAGATCCTAAACACTCAGTTCTCTGCTGATGTCTCACACATAACTGGTGATACATTTAAAAATTAATAAATCATATGCTGCTTTAGGATCAAAATCCTTCTTTTAAGCCTACTTACAGAGCTCCCTGGAGCACATTTATCACTGCAGGGCTAGAGGCTTTCCTCCCACCACCATGGTGCACAGCTAAAAACTGTAACATCACAGAACAAAACCTAATCCCAGAGCGTTGCAGAAGGTGGATTAAGTTACTCAGATAAAACAGGAACAACAGACTTAATGTTCAGACCTTGACTTGCAAATTAAGCTGGATTTTTAAGAGCAGCCCTTAGGGTAACATAGAGCTTATCTCTCACATTAACTCATGTGAGACTAAATGCCATGAGCCTGCCAATTACACCTTTTCCATTGTACCCCTGGTCTGGAATAAACCTTGTCTACTTTTCCTTACAATTGCTTTCAGCTGCTTAAACTTATCATCTATCAGGGAGAGAATTCTGGTGGATCTCACTTTCATCTCTGCCTTCCACACCCACACAATCCTGTGAAGATCCTGCTGTTCCACAGGTGCTGGCCTATCCAAAGGCCTCATTTCAGAGGTCTCAGGTGCTTATGAAAAAAGCCTCTCCTCCACACAAATTCCCAAAAAGCCACCTGCTTACAATTACATCAGCTGCAATTAATAAAATTACATCATTCAAGAGCCTACATCATAAAACATCACTAATGAAGCTGCACAGAAAAAAAAAAATAAAAAAATCCCAAAATCAAACTTCTGGTATTCCACCAGAAAAATAAAAACTTTCTATCCAAGACATCACCTCATGCCATCTCCTTAATTTAAGAGCACTAACCTCGCTCCTTTTCACAGAACAATGACCTTACACTTCTGAAAACAGAAATCAGGAAGAACATGGACTCTAACCAGCAAGGATTACATCTAGATTGGGGTTGAGCAGTCTGACACACAACTGCAGCTTGTGGCTTTTGAAAGCAACTCAGCAGACTGATGGAGAAAGGAAAATTCCAGTAAAGGTTTTCATGGCAAGAGGCTTCACAACAAATTAAGCAGCTGTGGACTGCCAATCCTGAAAAAGCTGTGCTACACTGTTACCTTTAATTTGATCATATTTAGGAACAGGCCTGTTCAACAGCACCCAGTAGTAGATAAGATGTCCACACTAAACTACAGTCATTAAAAGACCCAAAACTAAAACAACAACAAAAAAATAGAGTAAAAACAAACAAACAAACAAACCCACAGCCCCTTAACAAATAAGAATTATGAAAAGTCAAACATACAAAATTTGGTTTTCCTTGGTATCACAGCTGACTGTCCTGTAGTGTGAAGTTTTCAACCATATTTTTTTGTAATTTCTCAATGATTTTCTGAATTTGTCCATATTATGACATACACAGGATGCTGCTATCGAATTGGTGAAAAGACACTGATAAGCACAGCATATCTGTTCTGTATAGATAATGGATATATGTTAATTTTTATTTGTAAATAAATACAAATTACCCAGTTCTCTATTCTGTCAACCATACTCAATTAAACAGTGAAGCTAAAGAGACCCATACCTTTAATTGTTAGCAGCTTTAAGGATTTATGGCTGTTTTGGAAATCCCAGTAGTATACAGCAAATCTGATATTCAATTTAATAGCACACAAGCACTTCACTGGGGGGTGTGATGAAACCCATCTACCTGAATAGCTCTCCTCAGTTTAGCTCCTGACTTCAAAGACATGAATCCAGTCTCTCACTGTGTCCTTTTCAGGTACTATTCTGTACTAGCTCCTCACCCTTTGTCTACAGTAAAAGGAGTAATTAGAGCTTGATGCCTGCCATAAGGTGAGGTGCACAAAATTTGAGTTAGATGCATGAATTCTCTGTAGCAGGATTAGTGTGCCTGCATCTTCCAAACACACTTAGCCTGTTCCTCCTTTTAATAACCTAAAGACAAAGAAAAGCTCTGTGTTGTGCTTTCAGTGCAATCAATGAGGCAAGTAGCACTCAGAGGGAGGGAGGGACAGACATTTCTCACAGAGCAGCATGCTGAAGTGTAGCTTCTCTTTTGCAGCCTGCTTTCAAACCTTATTTGACCTTGTGGTTAGTTGTTTTACTACAGGCAGATGCAATTTCCAGTGCCTCATATTTTATTGCTGTGTTACAACCAGGAGCAGCCTGCTGGTCATTACTACATGTACTCTTACTCATGCATGAGAGCCTGCTGTCTCTCATTTACACACACACTCCAGGCTAAGCCTAGTTAATCTATCACTATCTCAGGGCTGGAAAACAAAGCCTGAGCTGAAAAAAAATCTTACAAAATTTTTCCTTTCACGTAATCATCTCAAAGGCAGCTGCCTGATAAAACAGGCTTAGCACAGTGAATACTTTGTTAATTTAGAAATACTAGTACAGCTAACTCAAGCATCAGCCCTAGACATGCTGTACTCTCTGCTGCTAAAACAGTACTTTCCGATAACTTGTGTTTACTGAAGGACTTGCTTAATGCATCAGCCCCTGGATTTCTCATGGAACCTTGCTAATAATAGTGAACAGGTCCAGAAGACTGGAGTCATTTGGGGTCGTTTATCTAACAGCATTAAACAGACCAGGAATGCAGCAAAAGCAGCGATCGTGCCAGAACCCAGAAATTCATGCAGAGGGAACTAAGAGTCCCCTGACTAGCAGGACAAACGAGAGGCAGAACAAGGCATTACCAGCAGGAAAAGTTGCCTTTTCCACATGGTTTGTGGGCACATTTCCCCATTTAGTGGTGGGGAGGGATAATTTCTCCAGTGATGAAAAAATCAAGAGATTTCTTTAGGCTGCAGACCTTTACTGTTCCTCCTTTAACTCTAAAAGTGTTCTTTCTTTTTAAAAGAATCCACACATCCAATATGGTATGGTGTAATACATCAGAACTATAAGCTGACTTTGCACTGAGAAAACCAGAGCTTGTCAGTGCAACAAGCACAAAGGGATCTTTATCCCAGCCACTTTCCAGTCTGGTGTCTTGCCCTTTCTCAGATACACCTGGCTGAAGAAAAGCCCCGGTGCCACTGCAGAAAATCAACTGCATGGAATTCACATTGTGCATCGGTGTAAGATTATGGGAAAAATCACTTTTTTAGACCCAGAGGCACTGACAAAAGAGGTCCATCTTCAGAGACTACCTGTGCAGCAAATTCATCACAGAGCACTCAGATGAGGGTAGGATTAGGTTAACCTGAATAGTTAAGATGTTCTCGTACACAGCAGATACATTTTATATCTCTGTCCTGGAAAAAGACCTACGTTTCTTCAGTCACTTCTTGATAAAACTTGTTTGAACAGTAACAAAAAGTACCCTTTCCTTTGTGGAAGACTGAAGACAAAATGGATTTTCTTTCCTCAAAACATTTTAGAAAATAAAGGGGGAAAAGCTGTGTATGCAAATCAACAGAAATAAAAATTATCAGATGTAGACCATCAGAACAATACAAAAGCATTGGGTCTCTATTTTTTATATGTATTTTTGAAGTCAATTGTGCATCAAGTGACACAAATCCCCACATCACACTTCTGTGGCATTTTAACACCTGCTAAGTTTGTGTGGCTACTTTTTTGTAACAATTTTTAAAAGCGGGGAGCCTTTCTGATTGTTATAGTGTAACACTTAAACTGGAATGGAAGGGCAGCTTGAAAACACATTTTTATATTCAGTGGTAATCAGGAGAATTAAAGTTTCAAGCAGTTATGAATATGAGGAAGGTTTTAAGAACCATATTCCTTCACTCCTCCCTTCTCCTCGTTGTTACTTGATGTTAACCTCAGGATCAAATTGCATCAACTTTGGCAAACATGTCATGTTTAGGTGAGGTGTCCCTGTGAGTGCCAACACCAGGAAAAGGTAAAAGCCCTCTGCCAGTAAGTTTATTAAACCATGCAGTAACAGAACACGGGTCTTCTGCCTCCAAAGCCCTGGTGCCCACTGGTGTCTTGGGAAATCACAGCACAGATGGCCTCAGAGAAAGGGAGCTGGAGGAAACACAGAGGACTTGCAGCTGCAAGGCAGAAGTGAAAAATTTGGAGATGTTGAATCATGACAACCCATGAAGAAGAAATTGCTGGACACCAACAGAGGGTACATATGAAATGGTTTTTCTGTTCTACCACTACCCCAGATTTGTCCTAAAAAGCCTCTAGATAGGGATGATGTTTGAAAATCTAAAGAAGCTCAGGTTTCAGGGCACCTTTCATGCTTTATCCCTGTGAACCATTTGTTATTTTCCTGTCCCTTTTCTGTTAAAAAAAACCAAAAAACAAAAAACAACCCACCGAAACTAACATACAAACAAACAAAAATCCCCACCAACAAAACAAACCAACAAAAAACTCCCAAATCAAAACCAAATCAGCACTGCTTCTGTGGTATGACCACAAAATAGCTCCCAAACTGAAGCCAATTGATCTTCAAAGGAGGAAAGAGGAAGAAAGTGCACATGAGAACAGGATATGTTGACTTTTGGATTTATGCTTTTAAAATATACAATCACTCAAAAGACACATCATCTGTCCCACTGACAGCTAAAAACTTTGTCCCTTGTTATAAAAGAAACTGATGAAGTGCAGATGGCAGCTTGTGTATTGAGTTGGCTGCTTCATAAACTGTAATTTTGGTGGATAAGAAATGGATCACCTCATCCATCTGGAATAAAAAATGGGATTATCACTTGGCGATTTTTTTTCTTTATAGGACTGCAAAATATCTTGCCTGTCGCTACTCTTTGGCATGGCTCAAGTTTAACAATGAAATATAAAAGAATGCAGCATTCAGATTATCTTTTATTTACAGAAGTGATAAATTAACCACTGGAAAGATAAAACCTGCCCAAGAAATCATTTCTCCTCACTGACCTCATGCTTAGGCACTGCTTGGAATGAAATCAGCTTTGGAAAAAGTTATCCATAATTGAAAACAAATGGTGACCGTGCACAAAAAAGATACACCAATAACTGACATGTAATTTCAAGAGTTTCCTAAACTCCATGAAAGCCTGAACCTTTCCTAAGTATGCAGCCAGAATCTAGTGACATACTCACCACCACTTGCCAGATTACTGTCATGTGTACAGAACACATCAACCAAAAAAGTAGATCTGTTTGTTAAAAGTAAAAAGTAATAGGAAAAACACGCTTCTTTTGGCTGTGCAAACCACAAAACAATAGATCTCACTATAAAGTCGACAGCACATCCTATGAAACACACAAAGGACCATGGAAAACACATTGTTATGACTCAAATCACCCCCTACATGAGCTGACCTCTGGCTTCGTGGCACACAGGCAATCTGTGAGTTTGCTACTCAGCATTTGCATTCTCACATTCAGGAGGGATTTCAGGGACAAACCCAAAATAGCTGCCCAAGTTATAAAACTCAAAACCTAAAGATTAGGTGATGCCACTGCTCTTGGGGGCAGGGAGGAAATCCACATGTAGAGTAAGTGCATCTTCCACTTAGACAAAGATGCTGATTAGAAAGCTTGTAGATAAAAAACAACTTGCACTGTAGATTACAAACAAGACAATCTGATTTCTTCTTCAACTTCTGATGAGCACCTTGCCAATATCAAAAAAACCTCAAACACACATGGATCATTTGAAAACAACTTACCTTGCACAAAAGTGGAAAAAACCACAATTATATCACTATAAAAAATCCCTCAGAACATCTCAGTCCATTTTTTCAGCTGTGACTCATTTACCCCATCCCATTATTTCTAGATTCATAATCATCCCTTGCCTTTCACATGATGGCAGAACAAGTAAATAAATTCTATACTTCTGCTTTGGCAGTGTTTAGCACCCATTCTGGATGACTACTGAGCAGAACAACACTGAATTTGGCTCAACAAATTCTTACATAGCAGAGATGCTTGCCAGCTCTTCCCTTCCCCCAAACATGTTTATTCCCCATCAAATCAAGAACTGGACCTGCAGGCAGAGAAAAGAGGCTGTCTAAGAAACCTCCCTCTTACCACCTTCCCCTTGCCATAGCAGTAGTAAGATTTAAGTCTAGATTGAGGGGTTGCCTTTGTTTCACATTTGTCTGCCATTAATCTCATGTATTTTTAGCCCTCATTGTTGTCCAGAAATTGGAAAGTATGATCCCACTGCACCCAGTGTGCTGAGCTCTACCTGAAAGTGCAAAGAGCCCAAGACTAACCACAAGTGCACCAGAAACTTGGCAATGACATTATTGGAATCCCTAAAAAGCCACAGAGGGTGGTGAGAAACTGGCCACTGTCCAGGCAACTGCTCAATGACACAATGAGAACACCAGCCAGACGGTTTGGGATGAGAGAAGGCTCAGGGCCTGAAATTCCTGGGTTAGATGTGAGGCACAGCTTATCCACTGCTGTGTCCTTCCTCATGTAGCCATGCAAGACAGTTCTTGAAGTGGCAGCTTGAATTTCAGGCTTTAAGCATAAACAAGAGAGACACTGCACATCACAGAATCATGGAATAGCTAGGGTTGGAAAAGTTCTCCAAGATCCACCTGTTAACCCAGCAATGTTCATCACTGAAGTGTCTCCACTAATACATCCATGTTTTTTGAACACCTCCAAGGATGGTGAATCACCCACTTCCCTGGGCATATCACGACTCTGCTCACTGCATTACCCTGCACCACTCATGCAGCGATGCAAACCAATTCCTTTCCTTACTGGGAACAGAATCATGTCCCACCATATCTCATTTACTGAAGGATAAAGGTTATGTAGGTCATTGCTACAAAACAGCAGATACACAGCAAGTGTTGGGGCATCAAAAGCCATCAGAGATCTCAGACTAACTAAGAAATACAGCAGAAAGCAAACCAAGTAACACCACTTTTTGGAAAAAGGTTTTTTTCAGAGTTCTACAAATACTACTGAACAAGTCTAAGGCCAACTGCAGCTGTGAGTTTTGGAAGTTTGCTTTAATCCTGCCTTGTACATGGTTACCCATCTTACAGACAAAAAAAATTAATTTTCCTGTGAAAAGGTTAATCAGTTACAGAGAAATCATGGTTCTGATTCCAGCAACATTTTTTGTGGATCTGAAAAGCTTTGCAATTTACAGGAACAGAAAAGTTGTTTGGTTTGGGTCTGTTTGTTTTTAGCTCATGCTGAAATTACCCAATTTTTCGTTTTGGGAGAGGAAAAAAGCCCAAACACCAATAATATGATTACCTAAACAATTACATTTGATATGCAACCTACTTGAACAAAAAATACACAATTCCTGCCATGCCACTTTAGAAGTGAACATGTGGTCAAATGTGCAATCCTGGGCATCACTGGCAATGGAAACGTAATCAGAGAATGTGCTCAAGCACCATAATTACCCAGGCACATTTTACAAAATGTGATAATGTTCAATCTTTCCAGTATTTGGGTAATAACACAACTTCTTTCAAGAATTTTCAGTCTTAAGAGTCAGTTTTATTAAAAGGTAAGGCAGTTTCTCTTCTCCTCTGCAACATCTGAGAGACACAGACCGACCAGAAAAGCAGCGAGCAGAGCTGTAGGTAACACACAACTGCATCCTGTATCAACAACCCAAACTGCACACAAGGAGGCTGGTTTAGAAAAGCAACTTCCAGCAGTCTCAGCACCAAGTGATATATGAGTTTCTGCACAGTTTAGTGTGGTAGGCTGCTGCCACCTTTTGGTTACAGACCATTGTGAAATTAGATTTGATCCTAAAACACACACACACAGTGAAAATGTACTGTTAACATGTGGGATCTGAGCACCTGGGAGAACACTGGGGTGGGACAGGAACATCATTTGTACTTTCTGTAAACTGCACAGTGTGTGGCTGCATGTCTGGGTATTTACTTGATATTTACTGTCTTCCAGCTTAAAATAGCTTTGAATCCTCTACTGCTGAAATCAGCTCCCACTGGAATGCATGCAATAGTTACTAAATTATGAAATACCTTCTACGATTAAAATTGACAAATATTTTAGCCAAGAAGTAAAATAAAAAGGGGTCCAAGGAGAGAAATACATCAGTAACTACTATGAGCAGTTTGTACAGCTTGCAGTAATTACCCAGATAAAGCATCAGCCAAGGTAAGCTTTTGTTTGCACCTTTCTTCCACATCAATTCACTTCTGAACAAAAAGAAATGCAGTTTAGTTTAAGACAGAGGCCACCTCTTATCCACAAACCAGCTCTCTGAAATTTTTACAACATACATGCAACATTTATCTGCACCTGCCCTTTTTAAAAGCTATTTGTTACTAGTCAATGAGACATAAAACACACAAAACTACCACCACTATGGATTTAACCTATAGAACCTCTGTTACACCTCCAGCAGCAAATCTGCCCATGAGCAAAGTCTTTCCACACTCTGAGCTCAGACTGTAACAAATCTTCAGTCTTCAAATCAATGGCAAACTCTCAACAACTGTAGAGGGGACAGTTACAAAAAAACAGATGAGCACAGGATTATTAAGAAACCTTCAGATCTATGATCCTCCTTTCTCAAAGCCACACAACCCCATCCAATGTTACCTGACTGAGGCAGCACAGGTGTCTGGGCAGCGAGGACATGGAAATTCATGGATGACTGCACAGCACAATGAAAAGGCAGCAACACCACATGATGGCTCCAAGGGCAGAGGAAAATTTTTGGTAAGTAATTACACATGAACTTGCTCACTGTCAGCAGAATGTCTCATGACATCCTTTTCTGCTTTCCTACCTCCTCACTTGTTTAAAAAGAAAGAATCCAGCTGCAGGCAACTGCTAATTAAATACTTGGGCTTTCAGCTACAGTTGCTGTATGCACACATCTGCCCTGCAATAAACAGTTTTAAGTGTAATTGACTTATTTTCCATGCTCTAGGAGAGAATATTTATGACATGAAGAAAGAAAAAGCAAGCAGGGTCCAAGCCCCTAACTCATATTCACTAGTAAGTAAAAGCTGCAAAATATTTAAAATTAGAATTGTTTAAAATGCTTTTATTGCTTAGGGGCAGTCTCGAATCTCACATTCCAAGGCTTTGCTCCCAAAACAATACATTTACTAATTTTTTGGCCTTGAAATTATGTAAATCCAAACATCTGTTTCAGTGCCTAGACACATTTAAGTGGCTCATGTTGACCATTTTGGCTTAAATATATCACAAGCAACATCCTGTTCCGATCCCCTTGATTTCACAACCAGGGTTTCAGACAACAGATTTGAACAGTAGACAAGTCAGATATCTGTAACCATGTCCTCCTAAAGTCAACGAGGCATTGGTCAGACTCATGTCTGTGCAAATCCCACTGAGCCACATGAGTGCAGACACGACATTTCATGGATGAAACGAGCCAAAATCATGACTGAGCAATGATACTGAGAAAAAGGAGATCTCAGAGGCTGGATGGGGCATTCCATTTCCAGCACTATGTCCTAATTTCAGCTGGGAAGGTGTTCATTTTCTTCTTAGTAGCTGGTACAGTGCTGTTTTGGATTTAGCATGACAAATGTGCTGGTATCACACTGATCTTTTACTGTTTGCTGAGCAGAGCTTATACTCAGTCAAGGGCTTGTCAGCTTCTCATGCTGCCCTGCCAGGGAGTGGGTTGGGGTGCCCATGGCAGAACCAGGGCACCTGACCCAACTGACCAAAGGGATACTCTTTTATCACTTCACAAGGTCTCCAAGTTTATCTTTTTCTCCAAGTCCCACCCTTTGAGACAGTCAATAGTCCTTGATTGAGAAGGACTACTGACTGCCTCAAATCAGAGGCAGTTCTTCACAGTAAATCAGTGTGGGGATCTCTCATCCTCCACTGAGGCTACAAACACAGGCAAAGCACCAAGACCAAAGGATATTAAAAGCTGACAATTCTTTTGAACAGCGTCCAACAGACAGGACTCAAATCTCCTGTACACAAGCCAAGCCAAGGGGATGTTATCAGCAATTATCTCTCATTTGAGAAGAAATAAACAGATTTATCATATTACTTAGTATTTGTTGCTTTACTACCAAGGAGGATTTACAAAAGTTCAAAGGGCCAGTTTTAGAATTAGGAAAAACAAATAATGTAGCATCAATCACAGCACATTAATCTTCACAAACAACTGCAGGACTTGAATTCATCCACAACTGGCTGACAACCAACAGCCCACTTTTTGTATGTAATCAACACAATTTTATTCTCTTTTAAGAACTACACTGCCCCACTCCACTGTAAAGCTACATTACGATATCAGACGTGTCCTGATTTTAACTCCTCTCTAGGTAAGTGCATGAGTGTATGTGGGAGAGAAGGGGAAATGAGCCCTAGATCTCTAAATCACAGTTCCTGCCAGCCTAGAGCTGAGCACAGTATTACGAACCCTCAACCTTCCAACAGCCACCAAACTCACAAAGCAGCATCTCCTTTTCCCCTTCTGCACCCAAGATAACATCGACTCCTGGGCTGGGTCACTGCACCAGCTCCATGAGGACAGCTCAGCACTGAAGCCTTGTGAATAACAACAGGTAACTCCCAATTCTGCTATCACCCCCAAAAGGACAGTAAGCTGCTATATATCAGAACTGGTATCTATTTTTAAGTAATTTCAGAAATTACAAATTGAACTACTTTGAGGATGCAAAAGAAGTTTTTGTGTTGCTCACAATGTTAATGCAGGTGGTGCTTATCTCCCCCTCCACCAAAACATAATACAGAGTTTTTAATAAAAGTTGATTCAACAAAGTTAACCAGAATATTCTTTGCTTGGAACAAATAAACACCAATAGCTGAAAGCTGCCATAGATTCAGATGCTTTTTTAAAAGCCAACTTTCCTACTACACAATTTTTTTCTTCTGTACTTGTCATACATTAATAGGACAAGAGGAATAGTTATGAAAAGTTCACTCACAAATTTAAAATATCAAGGCAAGAAAGCATTAAGTGAGAATAAGTCCTGAATTTCTGACTGAAGTATTGAACAAGACCAGGCTTTGCACTAATTAATTCATACACAGGAGTGAAAAGCTGAAGGGAACAGAAATCAACCACTTGAATTCCGATTATTAAAAACAATGCATGTTTGAACACAATTCACCTGTTTGTTCTGACTGAAGCTAGTCCATAATTAATGTGCAATTCAATTTGAAATGGCTGATATAATTACTTCATGGACTATAGAGGGAAAACACAGTGCAACCTATCGCACGTTTTGGCCAAAATCTGAAAGACCAACAGTAATTTGAGGAAATATACTATACCAATTTGTTTCTGCTCTGTCTTTAATAAACAGATTCTTAAGGTAATTTAGCAAACAGAGTAAGATCTATTATCAAACAATCAGCTATATGCTATGTCCAAATGCCAGCAAGTTTTCCCCATACAAGAATTTCCATCCACTTAAGCAACAGGCAGAGCTGGTCTTCAAGACCAGAACACAAGTCCTCACTCAAAAATCCTGTTATTCCATTTTAGAAAACTGTACAATTCAAGCCAACACATTCCAAAAGAATGGGATTCTGAACACAGATATTTGTGTGCACTGCAACTCCTGGAAAGTGTGACTTTCAAGGAGCTGACATTTCTCTACAAAGAAAATAAACACTCAAGCTGGGAGGGAATGCAATCTGTAGATGGCTGGAAAACCTAACATGAAAAAAAATGTTGTTGAGAAAGACAGGGACAAACCTTTAAATGTTACATCCCAAACATCCCAAAACAAAGCACATGGAATTACTTAAAAGGGGAGAGGCAAATTATTTCAGAAATGCTTCTCAAGAGTAAGAGTAAGATTATTTTCAGAACAAAGTGATCAGTACCCCCAGCACACTGTGGCAGCTCCACGTACCTGGTATTCTGATAAAGGTGAAACCTACCCAGGGGCACACACAAAAACTACAGCAGAGATTTAGAGAACAGGACTGCCATTTCAAAGAAAACACCACCAAGTAACTCCAAAATTTGCAGAATGAAAACAACTTTCAAGCACAGCTCAAACATAACAGAACTTAGCAATTCACTTCAGTAACTACAAGGTAAAAAGCAGCCAAATGTCCACTTACCTTCTGACTGGAAAGTTTAATTAATTCCAATAAAACCATTTCTTCACACATGTTTGTTATTTAAACTGAGTTTTCCTTCCAAAGCAGAAACTGCCATGAGAACACCAGATAATAATTTTCTCAAACCCAAGAAAAGTCACATTTTACATGACCACCACATTACCTGACTCCATGAATTCCCCCTTCTGTAATGGTGTGTGTTACAACTTACAGAGGAAACAGTGGGTTTTTTATGCTTGTTTTTGAAATCTCCATTGAAATCTTACAATTCTGAAGCTTATGAGGTTTGTTTGCTTTGTTTTATTAGAAAAAATACTCAGGCAAGGTCTACAATCATCTGTCAATTATAAATGACTTACAAGAAATTCATGAAGCAATAAAATTAAAAAAATACAAATACAAACTATATCTGAAACACTTCTATTTGGCAATTTTATAACAAATTAAAAAAAAAAAAAAGAAACAAGGATTACGGATTACTTTATAGGTACAGAAAAAGCAGTAGGTGAAGTGCTCAAGCAAAAAAAAAAATAAAAAAACAAAACACTGCATTTTTTCCAAAAATAAAGTCACATCACTACAGATTTTATGAATAATACCCTTATTAAACAACCATTCCAGAACATCTTATATTAGTGGTGCTTTTAATCTGCACTTCATATCGTTGATAAGATTACTTTTTTGTGTATATAAGTAACATTTTTAACCCACTGGAGCTAAGCAAGACTCATCATGTCAGTACCAATGCAGAATGCATTTGTATTACATTAGGATATGCTCACTTCTGCAACCAAAGGGTTACTTTAAGTCTTAATCTATTTAATAAAAATTTAGTGTAAAAACTGCTGGTTATTAGTTTCACTGTAGTAAATTCCTCCCCAACAAGGAGGACTAACTCTGCAGTTTGACTGCATATATCCATACAAATTTTACATATTAGTTCCTTCCGACAGTAAGGAAAAAACTAATTCTGCGTTCACTATTAGAAAGGAGTGCCATGAATTAATTATGGGTACTATTCATCCCTCTAAGATTTCTGGGAAGGATGTTCAATGCATTTTTGTTCTTACAACAGATACTAACAGTAGTATATAGTCCCTTAGGTATGTAAAAGAAGGTTTTTTTTTACTGTTAAGGAAGGTGCTTTTTTTAAACAATTCTTCTGGCAGCACTAGTGAATTACAATATCCTTCAATATTATTTCTACCGTAATATATACATTTTAACTTTCATGCCTCTAGAAAAACATCTACAGTACATTTCATAATATAAAAATATATTACAAATCTGCTGAAATATTTACAAGCAATGTCCTATTATCTATATGCAACATTTTTGTCTCCATACAAAGACTAACAGGTTAGACGCATCTCTATTTGTCAGTTAAAAAAAATCCACGGCTCCTTGCTTATTAAGCAAGAAAATGATTTTACTTTCCTTTTCAAAGCCAACTTTGGTGCATAAAGGATTGAATTTCTAGATTAATTTTTTTTTTTTTAAAAAATACCATTTTCTTTACATCTAGAAAACATTAGGCCAAATAAAGTATACTTTACAAGTGAATGGGGATCCTAGAGGGTCAAAAAAGCAAAATAAATCACCAATAACACTGACTGCTTACAAAGAGGTTTTCCAAACCCGTCCATTGATACGGATCACATCAAAGCAGATCTGATTAACACACTACACTACTCCTGCAAAGGGGTCAGACAGACTGCAACACTCTGAACATCTTGCAACCGTACTATATGTACTCAGAGTTGACTGGAAAAGACAAGCATTCCATCAACATTTGTTTCAACATCATAATCCAACATATTTTAGGGATCTGCAAAAGGACACAAGATTACAAATGACGAATGATTATTATCCACCATACTCAAAGGGCAACAGGATCATCCCTTGGTAGCTGTTCTATTGTCTGGCATGTGTTAGATTTAGTTAACATTGACAGGAAGCCCAATAGCTTGTTAACAGTTCTCCTGGGAATCGAGAGGAAATGGTGATGGTTACTTTTTCTTTCCATCAAATATAGACTACTGTATTCACTAAAGAAAAAAGCAGCTTAAAGAAGCAAGCATGCAAAGCCTTTTAGTTGTTCCACTAAGTTGCCAGAAGAGTGTTTGCTCAGTCTCCCACTGTACCATTCCATGAAAATGTGGATATACAGTAATATATTAATATATTCCACGGAAGCATCAACTTCATTCACAGAATGTTTACACTAAGCATAAATATTTCTCTAACAAAAAAAACAACAAACAAAAAAACGAAAAAAAAAAGAAAAAAAAAGAAGAAAAAAAAAAAAAAAAGATGGGATTTGACTAATGTGCAACTTTATTTCTAAATCCATTGTCAGTGACTAAGACTGCAGGTGTCCCCACTTGCTTGGTTTTACCTCTTCAATCTCTTCTGGGGCATTGTTCTGTAAAAGAAGATGGTACAGCTTTACATTAAGACCTGGTGATGTATGTATCAGTCAGCTGAATGCATTATGAAGTCATGACTATACAAAATCTACTTTCATTTTATTAAAACCAAGAGCTATTTCAGATGATCTCATGAAAGTGTACATTTCAGATAATTATTTCAAACTTTCTATTAAAGCATGACATTTTAGCATGAAATTAATAGCTGCCACTGAATTCCTTTAACTACCTTTTCCTCTTGCAAAGTTTTGGTTTTTAAATTTATATCATTAAGCTCCCTCAGCTGGTCCCAAAAGCTCATTTCAATCACAGACTGATCCATACTGCTAAAAATAGAGTACAGCATCACATGCAGGGACCTTAATTTTATTTGTGAGAGATAGAAAGGTTTGCTAATTTTTCTCCAAGGACTTAAGCCAGAAATCATTAAATTTTTATTTTAAAAGGTAACTTTTTTCTTTTCAAAGCAAACTAATCTGTCAAGCTCAGTAAAGGTAATCAATACAAAATTATTAACACCTCAGTTAGATTATAAAAGTCACTGTGTTAAGCAGTTTTAAAACACACAATCCAATCTTGCCATAACATTTTTATGATTTTACCATTTAAAGCAATGATTCATAGACTAAGGCAAGTATTTAAAACACATTTACAAAGATAGCAAATACAGTAGGATCGGTTTTCATATTGTAAAGCAAGTTTTCATTAATTTGATTAGTGAAATACACTGAATATTAAAGGTGAACTGAAAGGCTTATTGCATTGAAAGGCCTCAGATTAGTGTTTTATTTACTCCTTGAGACTCTTGGTCACTGGATGTTAAGGAAGAAACATCGGAACACTGAACTTCTGTTATGATAAACTTTCTTTCCACAACCCATTTTCATGGATTTTTAATATAATCACATAAATGTTTCTATGTATGCTCAAAATTTCGGAATGAATGAAGCATTTCAGATTACCTTTAAAAACTGTACACACAGAACTGTGGGTACTGACAATCATGGGAGAGCAGTAATAAAGAGGTGGGGGGGGAGAATCAGGAAATTATTAGAAACCAGATGGATTAGAAGCCAATCTGAGGGGCCTAAAAACAGAAATATGAAAGTAGCTTAAAGACAAGTAACATGGATTGTTCCCTTTTGTCCCCCTATAAAGAATCTTGTAATAAAAAAGTAACAGTACTTGAATACAAGTACAAGTTTCAAGGTAATACTGCATGTATTACAGCTGAATATAATATGGAAAGATAAATTTGGACTTTAAAAAAATTGGTATACAAACCAGTATGTGATCTTAACAGAAGTGATCTTTCAGGATTCCACTGTATGTACTTCCTTTACTAGAATTTCTGTACACCAAGCACAAAAAAGTAAAATACACTTGGTAAATACACACATTCCCCGTTTCTCAGTCACTAGAGTTTAGTTCAAGAAGTAATTCTGAAATAACTTAAGACCTCAGAACTTAACTCCTGGACGTTTACAGTACCAAGGCTCCTTGATCTGGTGTATAATACATTAGCAATCCTGATTTTCCAACGTCAAAAAGTTAAGTGAGGCTTAAGATAACATTCAAGTAAAGAAAGTTTCAAAATTAAGATATTACCTGTAAATGTTTGGGTCCAGAAGCAAGGCAGTATCTTTTGGTAGTTTTGATAAGTGAACTACTTTAGTTTTTAACTGATGTCGCTCACTTTCATTTACCCACACATCAGGCAGACTATGAATAAATAAATAAAATAAAAATATTCAAAAAAGATCAACTATTTTTCTTACCATAAAATTATGTAGCAAACTAGTACACATGAAGCAATTTTCACATTTCCCTGGTTGAAAAAGCATCTTCACCAAAGTGAGGAAAGGCAGCCAATCTTTACACATTATACTTTGAAGTTTTTCAGGTTCTCAGTTTGAAAAGAAGACACTGAACAGAATTTAGATTATTCCAGAAACATATTCCAAGTGTACAATGATAATGGCACTATATTCTCCACTCTAAAACTTTAATGTGAAAAAACAACCAGACCTTTTAAAATCATTTATTTTACTAAGAAGAAATTCTTTGATTCTGTTCAATTAAATGAGAGAATATATTGCAGGCACCGAGCTTTTTTACACTAATTTGCTTCCTCCTAGCTCAAAAAGCTTCAAAGACAAAATGCTCCAACTTTGCTGAAGATAATTGTTATCCTCTTCTTTGGGTTTTTGGTGGGGTTTTAAAATTTTTTTATGTGTCCCAGAAGCCAAAGATTAACTTCAGGTTGGGGGAGGAGTTTGTAATTAAGGTGCCTAAGTCTTTGAAACAGGTTTCAAATTGAGAAGCCCAGCAGTTAAAACTAAATGTGATGGCTCCTTCTCTGAAAAGCCGTATTTCACAGACTTTAGCAAATTATTTCACCAAATCTGTATTTTGCAGATTTCACTTGGTGTGAAAGTTAGCTGCAACTCAAATTCAATTTTTTGGGTAAACTATTCAAAATATGAAATGAAATCCAGAACCTCTAACCCAGCAGGAAAAGGAGTTTCTCCAATTAATCCTTTCAGATGAAGGAGGAAGAAAAAAAAAGAAACAACAGGGCAGAAGGGGAGGGAGAACGACCCAGCAGGCAATCCATTTATTCACTAAGTCTCATGAATCATGAAAGGTGGAAAAACAACACAGAAGTTTTTTAAATAAAGCCAAAAATCACTTTTTGAACAACCAACATTGGGAAGACATTTCCAGTAGCAACTGTATGCTCAAGATACAAACAACAAAAAAGAAAACTTTCCACATGCAGAGATTTGAAATATACAGAAACAACTTAGCAATCTGATTTACTGACACCAAAAATAAATTCCTGCTCTTAACAAAAACCAAAACCAACAAAATACCCCCCCACCCTCCTAGCCCACAAGAAGTTATTTTCCTCTTGTAGAGGAAACAACTTAAAGACTTGTATCTATTTTTCATGACTAAAACCCTAAACATATGGATATCCTGGACAACTTGTACAGTTTCTCAAGAGGATTCTGTAGAAGCTAAATCATTACTGCCAGCTCCATGGGGAAGGCTGATGAACAGCTCAGTGGAGTGGAAAGGCATCACCATGAGTGCATTTCACTTCCTGAAGGTGAGTACCCTGACAGTGTAAAACAGACTGATGGCGTGTGCCAGGACACCTTGGCATCTCCTCTGCTCTCATGGAATCATCAAGATGAACTGAATACTCAGTGATTCAAAACTACATCATTCAGGGCCTGAAATGCACACTCTATCTAACCTATCTAACCAAACCAAGATGCAACAAACTGCAATATAAAACACATTACTCCTCTGATCTGACCAAGCAAATCTAAATTCCACTGGGAATTGTGGAAATGGAAAAATAGAAAATTCTACAGATGCTGAAGGGTTTAATCTGCAGCCTTGGAAAGAGCTTAGGTTAATGTAATGATAAAGGTACAGAAACATTAGATAAAAAAATTTAAAATGTATGTCCCTATAGTGATAAGTAAGAATATGTTTTGAGTAAGTAAGAAATTATATTAAGTAAAATAGTTGGAGGTTTGAGCTGTAATAATGTGATTTATAGAGGAGGTTCAGGATTTAGAAGCTGTACCAGAGGTGTTTGTATGAGTACATGACCTGTCAGCTTATTGGCTAAGAGACAGACACAGTGAGGCAATATGAAGCAAAGGTGATAGGTTATTAAATAAAAACTAGTTCCATGTTAACTGTCTAGTGGACCAAAATGTTCTATATTGCTGTGTGAAGAAGAAACCCGTGACTACCTTGAGCTATGGCTGACTTGTTGCTCCTCTCTAAATCTCACCCCTTCAGACTGACATCTTATCTGGCTACTTGAGCAATAAATCATCTCAAAGCAAAGTGGTCCCATCCCTCGTTTTTCATCTCAACAGGGAATGCCTTGACATTACTGAACAACCTGCCTTCTCCACTGCAGAGGTTCTAATACTGAATTCATCTGCATGAGCAAAAAACTCATTTGA
Organism: Parus major; assembly: GCF_001522545.3. Classification (NCBI taxonomy): domain Eukaryota; kingdom Metazoa; phylum Chordata; class Aves; order Passeriformes; family Paridae; genus Parus; species Parus major. The sequence goes on from NC_031773.1 coordinate 65,523,056, forward strand.
CTCTGTATTACAAAAATATTACTCTATTTTTCATCTTCCCAGTGTTGCATACTTCTTAATGCTTAGCTCAAAATAAAATTGTCTTCATCTGTAACATTTTAAAAATAATAATTTCAGAATGCTGTTAGATATAGTACTACCATCTGTCCCAAAAGGAATCAAAAAACTGCCTATTTTATAAGAATATTTTAGCTGTTGTCTGTCATGATGAATTGAAACTTGTGACAAAATGCATTAAAAATACAGATGCAAATTTAACTGAACTGGTATTACAGCCCAAAAATTTGAAAGTCAAAGTGAAAATCAAATTCATTGTTTATTAATTTCTCAACTTCTAAATTACTTTTTGAAAAGCAGTTTTAAAATATTAACTTTAACTCAAATATTCAAAGGCACAAAATAATTTAGTAACAATTCATTGATCCCACTGTAAATCCTCCCCCATTGAAAACATATCACTACCTCACATGTCCTCATTCAATCAATATATCAATCATATCAATATACTCACATGTCCTCTGGTGTCCAATGAAGCAAGAGTTTTATTTTGCCAGAATCTTCTTTTCTTTTAGCTATTACCTATAATAATTACAAAATCATACTTAAAACCAAAATGACAGATTTTTTTACTCAGAAGTTGTTGTTCCTCATGTCCTACCAGACATTCACAGAAATCAAACTATTGTACCCCTTGCAAGTTGAGTGCCTGCAATAAATATGCTCTGAAGACTTAAACTTGTTTTGCAAAGAACTTAAGTCCTTTTAAGTTTTTAAGTGAAAACCACAATTCAGCCAGGAGATTACACTTAATACAGCTTTATTTGGAAATATTCTTACTATACTCTCTACATATCCTGCACTGTCCCAGAAACAAAATGGAAATTCAAAGGAAATGTGCATCAAAGTTGTCTCAAATCAGACATGGAGTTTTGCTGACCTCTTCTGGAAAAAGAAAACAATTTCATACTGTAAATTGGTATGCATCTCACTGTATTCATTTACTGTCTCACAAGGTTTCAATATACTGAAACAATGTAACTAGTTAAAATACATGTGGCCACTGAACTGAAACACCTGAAAAAGCTGGACCAGAGAACAGTTTAGTGTTCAAATGTTTTACAGAATTAATTCAAGCCACTTCAAATCTTGGAGGTGGCATGACAGGGCAACTTCTAAGTTGCATTTCCTTAGTTTAACTACACATGCTTGGCTTTTTCCATCTAGCAATTCAAATAATTAAAATACAAAGAATTTGCCTCAAAAAAAAGCCAGCAGAAAAAAAATCGTAATCAAGTCAAAGGTGTATTCTGGATGGCAAACATACTTTCAAAAAGGTTTTATTAATAACTGCATTCTAAATCTTTCCATATCTACAAAGAAAAGGTTGTATTTAAAAAAGTATATATAAATGAAAGGATGTGCCTTTACAGAGAACATGAAAGATACTATAGTGACTGCTTAGAAATTTTTTATATTAGAATATCTGCCCTGAACTATACTGCATTGTGCTCACACTCCTGTGCTGCATAAAACAATAAAGCCACATCATTTATGTCTGTTTTCACACAACTTCATCTTCCTGGTTTCCACTTTTCAAATTAATGTCTCTGATAATTACACATTTTTTTCTTCATCTGAAGGTGGACCACACAGACTTATTATGCCATTTAGCCAGTCACCATTCAAATCCCATGTCCTAGTGCTTTTAAGTGATGCAAAATGAGTGTTTGCATCTGAGGTATTGTTAGCTCAGTGAAATGGTGCATGTCCACAAAACAGCTCCTGGCCTATCTTTTCTTTTTAAAGCTGATTTTAGGTTGAGCATCATCACCAAAGCTGATGTCCAGCACACCCAAATACAGCAGCCAAGCACAGCATGGGGCTGGAATCCTAGAGCAGTTCTCCCACTGGCACAATCTCTCCCACAACTGAGGTCTAAGCAATTTCACATCTAATCAACCTCCTACCATCTCGAGTCATACATGCACGGATGAGCTAAAAGGATTTTCATCACTTCCTTCAAGTTAATGTGAAGCAGTTTTAGAGCAGATTCCTCTAATTCCACTTCCTTATGAATTATTCCAATAGCCAGAGCTGTTCTTCCACAACTGAGTAGACTGCCTGGATAACCTTTCAGATTAAAGGAATCTGTGAATTAGAGTAAAATCTGCTCTTCTCACAGCATTATAAAATTAACATTGGCCAGGGAAACTAGAATGACATTTAAATACAGTTACAGCTAAACCATTGCAATCTCCACTTGCAGCTGGTGCACAATGTACATAAAGTTCAGCAGAAATATTTTGGAAAATATTTCCAATACATGCCACAGGTATTTAGAACAATCATCAGTCTTGCAAGACAAGGTGAAATAAGCTTCATGCATACAAAATCACCTTTTATTAATGGAAAGGACTGATAGTTCAAGAGCTTGAATCCCTTAGTAAGATTAAGATGTAGCTGAAGACATGTTAGCCAGCAGTCCTTGTTTGGACTATTCTACCAATTCAGAGACATCCCTTCTCATTTTGTGCCATCTCTTACATCTTTTCTTCAGCCAAGTCTCCACCTTTTACATGCCCTCATCTCCCAATATGCCTAAGAAAGCCTGAGGTTATTCAACTTTTTTAACTTCCTCTATCCTTCTACCCCAATTCAGTACTTTATCCCTGCTTTGAACTCTTCTAAATTAATACTGATGTCTTTTTTATCCAAACACAAGTTCCCCACTTGGTTCTTGCCTCCTTCCAGCAATTCACCAATATTTTCATTCAGAAAATATTTTGGTGGTAAGTTTATTAAAAAAAAATGGGGAAATGAAAGGAATACATTTATTCAGAATTATATCTTTTAAACTGAAGAAAAAAATGGGAATAAACACATATTTCAAACCAGCATCTTTACATACTCAATTATACACCAAGAATATTTGTGATAAATTAGCACTGTCACTTCAGGACATGGAAATGCAATCTGAACTGTGTTCTTATTTAGAAGATAGAACCAATTTTCCTCTGCAACACAAAGTTGTTGTTACATATTCCCCAACTGGATCAGACAGGAAATGCTGCAATCCATTCAATCTGTGAGCTAGAACAACTACCACCAATACTTAAAAGTACATTTACTAATAGCAGTGGACAACTCAACAATATAAAAGAGCCATTATTGCTTATTTCTGATTAAATTTCTACAGCAATCTTTCTGAGTCTACAGAAATCTTTCTGAAAGATTAGATTTTTCACACACAAAGGTAAACAAATAGAATGCATCATATATATACTTACAGTACTATGAAATACAACACTGTGGCCTTTTCCTAAACTTTCTATATGTGCTGAGAGATTAAAGCAGATGGCTCGATGTCTTATAGCATCCAGTGTTTGTGCATCAAAAAAGTCATGAGGTCTTGCTGGAAAAAAGGAAAAGAGATCCTTAGTGTTCAACACGTTGAAAGCATTCAAACACGTAAATAGGTCTGAAGTGTCATTAGTAAATCATTTCTCATTATGTCACTAGCACTACCTTGTCAGAGAGCTGCAAACATTCATTTCACTGAGAGGGAGAAATTATTCCTCGAGAAGCACAGTTCAAGTTTGGTCAAAACACACTCCCTGTGGATGAAACAGCTATTTCCAAAAATGTAACCACATCCACTCATTTCAGTTTCAATAATGTTGAATATTCAGGTGAAAAACTCCACAGTACTACACATTTCTCTCTATGTACAAGTCGTTATTCAGTGTTCTTGGACTATTACTAAACATTTTCTGCCCAAGAAGCACCAACTGCATGCATCCCATATCACTCTTCAATTTATAATGAGAAAAGCACAACTAACACCCATCTGACATTTTACAACCAGTATAAAACCAGCAGGCATTATAAAGACCTCTTTCTTTTAGAAAAGGATTTTTACAGTTAAATGCTTCTTGAACCATAGGAAGATTGTTGAATTTTTCATTTAGGGTGTAAAATAAATCAATTCCACACTAAAAGTACTTAAACTAAAAAGTAATTGCTATTAAGAACATATTTGCATGGTATTAGAAATATTTCACAATAAAGTTTTAAAATACACCATATAAAACTGTAATAACATTACATTAGCAAAGAAGTCTGAATGAAAATATTCACATTTTTAAGCCTTGCTTGAAAGTAGCAATTTATTAAATAACACACTGAAATTAAAAGTAAGAATAGGAACTAGTATTACATTATCAACTATGTATTACCCTGAAATCTGCACAAACAGTGATTCAAACTTCTGCTGTCTTCACTTAATACAGCTTCTGCATCCATTATTTCAAAGTGAACTACAAATTCCACTTGAAGCTCGCATTTGCTGCACTCCTGGGGCTGATTGTTGGTAAGCATTCATCTGTACACTCTGTTCTGTCCCTGCTCCATCTCAGCTGGACACTGCCAATTAGGCAATCATCTCACTGCAATGTTTTCTCGCTCTAAGTGGCAATGCAGGACCACAGCTCGTGCTGCAGGTGGTCAGTGATGCAAGCATATAAATATTTGATAAATAAATATGAGGGAGGAAAGGAGGGAGAGTGGAAAGAAGGGTAAAAAAAAAAAAAAAAAACACCAAAACCAAATTTTTGTTTTCAGTTTCATGCAGCAAATTTCTCCAGGATTTACAGTGGAAAACATTCAGCAGACTGAGAAGAAAGGGTACTATTTTTCAAAAGTGTATAAATTATTTAATTTATTCTTAAGTGTTGGTGTTGTATTTTCTATGCATCTTTACCCTGAAAATGATTTTGAGGAAATGGCTTTAAGTATCTTCCTTCCTGCTTAATAATACAAGTTTCAAGTACACATCAGTTCCTTAAGTCAAATATATTACATCATCACATCAGTAACCCAGCAAATGAAAATCCAAGCCCTACCTAAGTAACAGTCTTGCTGTAAATTTCATGAACAGTGTTCATGAACTTCCTTATCTCTTACATTCCTCCTGTGCACTCAGTTATCATGCTAGTTAATAGACTGTCATATTTGCAATGAAAAAGCAAGTGACAATATTGTTTTCAAGGTAGCTTCAGAATAGCAATACTGTGACTATTTTAGAGGTACACACTTTCAATATATTTGGTTCTAAATGCCACTCTGTATGAATGAGGGAACATGTAAAAGGCCATCCAGAAGAGAAAACAAGCCCAGACTCTAATCCTGAATTATTCTAAATCAAAATTTTTAAGACAAGTAAGATCTCTATAGCACCATGAATGTAACCAGCTAAAAGGGTGATGCCTGTAAAACAAGCTGTTATGATAAAAGCTGATTTTCAAACTTAGAAGAACATGCCTTGTTCATGGGACAAAAGAAAAGTAAAACAGTTTAAAATGGCAAGATGTTAAAAACCAATTAAGTAACAGCAAAAATTCTCTTTATAATCTAAGTTAGAAGATTGTATTCTCATCACATATACCCACAGTGAAATCTCCTTTGTCATTATACATTCTCTCACAGAAGGGCGTTACCTTCAGATATAAAACAGAGGAAGCAAATGTATAAATTTGCTGTACTTAAACTACTAGAATTTACACAGGAGGGTGCTTCAGTAACAGCATATATTGGCCATTAATTGTCAATAAATATTTAGTAATGCATTTACACCATTAAAAAAGGAGGGTCTAATAAAATCATGAGGTAGAAAGAACGAGCTGACAGTGTTTTTTTCCAGAGACAAATTGTTTTGTGCTGAAAAACTGCTATCTTTTGTCAAATTATTATCTGCAAGTGATTTAAATAGATTGTCCACTACCAAATGGCATTTTGCTTTACATCCATGTCATTAAGTCCTTGTAACCCTACTTGCAGAGAACCTGGTACATGTGTTAAACACCTCTCCTTCTGGGCACTTAAAAATACCGAATTATAAATCCAGGTTCTTAGCTTTATACACTCTAGACTGAAAACACTTAATGATGTTAATTGTGTTATTTTGGCTTCTTATATAGAGGTTTTGCCTTCCCCCATTCAAAAACAAACCATACAAACTTTAGTTAAATTCTTTAAGCTATGAAACAGAAAGACAAGTAAAACTGCATCAGCCCTTTGTCACGTTCACCTCACCAACAATAATCCACACAAAGTTGGAAAGGAAAGCTGCCAATACTTAGCATTTTCAGAAAATGCCATCAACTTTGGATACATTTCTGGGTCACATACCCTCTGGAGAAATACATTACAGTAGTCAGTTCCCAATTCAGTTAGAGATGATTTCTGCCTTAAGGCAAAAGTCTACAGCCAGCATTGCATTTGTCTCGAGAGGCAAGAAGATAAGAAATTGCTCAAGCAGCTGTCACTTTTCTTCCTGTGCAGCACTTGATCAAGACAGCAGACCATTCAAATACTACAGTCTGGTCTTTAACATTCCCACAATATTTATTATTTACATTTTTTTGCCAAAAATTCATTCATAAATTCTGAAGTAAATTCTTACTACAACTACAGCACCTTAGTAGATGATTTGAAATTTTAATTATGATTTGTAATTTGTAAGTTAAATAATATAAGATGATGTTTATTAATTACTAATAAAATGCCAACCTGAAAAACAACTTCTGCATATAGTGAGGGTGCATAGTAATTAAGATCCATTAAATCAGCCACCTAACAAAATCAATATGGAGAAGCAAGCTAACATGCAACTCAGGAACCTCTGAAAATGAAAATTTTGAAGTGACCAGTCTTTGACATTTATATTTTGAGTAACATAGTCAACAAATCACAATGATCCTTGAGGAACCTGCAATTATCTCAAGATGTCTCTCTCATTACATTTATGATGTAAAAAGATACTGCAAAGTTCTCATTTACACAGATTTCCAGATAGAAATGGAAAGCTCTTTGAAAATCAAATACTGAAAAGGACAGAAACAGTTCTCCAATTTCTTTAAATGCTGAATTAAAATTAGAGGAAATCTAATTAAAATTAGAAATCTTAACTTTTAAGACATGTTTTACAATATAATTTGTTCATCTATATTTTAAAAATACCCAGGCATACCCAGAGGCTCAGGAACCTTTTCAGAATTCCAGAGGAAATGTAACTTCCCAGGACACACTTGTCTGCATGGAAGGCAGGAACATGACCACTGCTTCATAAATTTCCATAAAGTTCCTTAAAACACAGGTGAGGTATTAAGAATAAATCACAATCATGTGATAAAGAGTAATCACCTCCAACCACTAGTATGTGAATCCATCGTTGCAGTACCATTTGAGTAATTGATAACTGTATTTCTTCACAGGAAGAGAAAGATGGATACAGTTACATGTTCTGCTACAGGGGAGTTTTGGAGAAATAAAACTGAACAGTACAAGATTTTAAATGTCTAGTGCTTCATAAAAAAAAAGATATCTTGTGCTATTTTCCAATACTGTAAGATGAATTTTGCACCACAAGTAAAAATTCATGTTATTTTTATTTCAGCTGTTGACATACCAGCAGAAAAAAATGTGAAAAGGTTTTTTCATGTCTCCTCTAAAATGCAGGTGTCAGAGTAACATTTTAATATTATGAAATGATCAGTTTGGTACTGCAGAGTTGCATCCAAAGCAATTATAAGCCAAAGTGAAATATTTTAAAAATTGCCTAATCTTTCCTAACTATTCCTGTAGATGAGAATTTCTATAGAAATCTGATGTCTCATTAGTTTAATGCTAGGACAACTTGGGAATCAAACTACCACATCCAAATGGACTAGGAGTAGTACTGGGTAAAGTGATTATTTCTTGCTAGAGGAAATAGTTCTCATTTTAAATGACAAAACACCTCTCAGCACATTGGTTCATATAAAATTAATGAACATCAACTATGTGGAGACAGATTAAAAAAACATAGCAAGTCAATTCTGCCCAAAATTAGATCTTGGTTATGCTCATAAAACTGTCATTAACATAATGAAATGTTGTGCTCAAAAAAGAGCTTATATAACATGCATTTATCTCTAATTTATATGAATCTGCAATCTCTGTCTGAACTTCAGATCTCATCAGCACTAAACAAAACACTTTCAAACAGTAATACAGTCAGTAAACAAAAAGCAACTCTAAAATGAAAAAAAAAGCTTCTTTCAATCTGCAACTCCAATTGTTGCTCACAGGAAACCCATCTTTTTTCCTTGACACACAGAGATTTACCCTGAAAAGGAACATAAACAGAATCTGGAATTGTTTTTTTCCTACCAGACTCAAATATGCAGAGAAACCACCAGAGTGAGGAGGAACTTCTACTCTAAGACAAACCTTTCAAGAACTTCTACTTCTCTGAAACACTTACGTAGTGATCGTCGTCTCTTGTTCTTCAATTTTCTTCTTTTATTCATTCCAGCTTTAGATGGAGATTCCTCTTTGGCCTTTGGCTGGCTGGCAACTTTTGAAGAGTTCTGCTGGCTGAAGTGTGTGGGCACATGACGGGCAAGTCCTCCCTGAGATGCAAAGCTGGCATTGCACCCACCAACTACACACTAGTGAGAAAAAACAGAGCAACTCCATCAGTGGCTGTGTGGCACAGGAGCTTCAGAGACCTTGGCTTTACTTTTCTGCCTCAGCTTCCAACACACTAAAGCAAAACCACATTCTTAATGACCATGCAATTCTTAAAAAGGAAAACAAAAACATATTCTGTAACACATTTGTTTGAAGTTTTTAACTCTCAATAATTATGTCATGATACTACATTTTTTTATGCCATACTATATTTTATTTTGCATAGCATAAAATTAATCTCAATGCACTGGCAAATTAAATTTTCCACAGAAAACAGGCTTCTGAAGAACTTCCCTCTTCATGGACCAACATTCCCTTGCCTTCTAAAGTACTGCAGTGTTACTGTTTCTCAACACCTCTCCAATGCTCTGCCTTTGCTAACAGTAACACTCTCTAACACCCTCCTTTTTTGTGACAAGGCTGAAATAACAAAGACATCCTCACACATTAAATTTCAAACAGCTTAATGCTCTTTGTAAACACTGTAAAAAGTCAGTGACAGCTGCCTTACAGCTCTGTCTATAACTTCAGTAAAGTAGTAGTAACAATTATTTATACATTCAGTTTGGGATGCTGCTGTTACTTCAGGAACATTTAAGGTAATTCTCTCATTTAGAGGAAATGTCCTCACTCAACGAAAATCCAACAATAACCAAGCACGAACAAACTGAATGACAGCAGCAGCTAAGCTTGTACTGGCTACAATTGTTGTTATTTTTATAACTATCTGGTTCATATTTACAATTATTTATTTCATTTGCAAAATAAGTGTTTAAACGATACCATTGGAGAGGGAAGCACAACCCTTTCCTATTGTGCTCTGAGCTTACATGGGTAATAGAAAAGTGATTTTAGATTATGCATTTTATCACTGGCTGCAATTAGCTGTGTATCCATATGATTGATTTTGATTTGGATCTAGACAATAGCAGTAGGAAAAATGAGTGGATCAGCCAGCAGCAAAAAACCTATCACCAGCCCAAACCACTGGGAAGTTCTCCTCCTTCCACATCTGCTTGGCTCTTCCTTTCCTTCCCCTGTTTCTCACTCAGCCCTTTCACCTGCCTCTTTTCCTAACACTTCCCTTCACAGCAAACAAATGAAGCAGCTCCAACAGGAGACTGGGAATAAGGAATGCTGCTGCAATTATGGCCATAGTGCTACTATATCATTTTGAAGGCTAAGGATGAATTTCCAAGCTTACAGTAACCTGCCCCATGCCTGGGAATTTGCTTGGAAAACAAGAAAATAGCTTTAGAACTCCATCTGTCCCACTTTTTGCCCCTAAACCCCAACTGTGTTGTTTTCTAACAGTGGTTACAGAACTGGAAAGTCTATTTCTGTCTCAGACTCAGCAAACAGTTTTCCATGATCAGTAGTAAAATACAGTCCACAAAGAGAAAAAACTGTGTTGTCCCCAATAGCTTGATACTTGCTGTAGGACTAAAAATATGTACATAGATTTCAAGGCAGTAAAAGGCAAAAAATCAAAGCATTTTTCCAGTTTTTTTTTTGTCTGTGCTTGTGTTTTTTGAAAGGGAAGAATTCTTAGAGGGAGTTAGAGAAAGTTCTCTAAGTACTGAAAGAACTCAAACATTAAATTCCCTGACAAAAAGCTTGAAGAACCTTCACACTCTATTTGTTCCTCTCTGCCTCCTGCACTAAAAAGCATCTTAAGAACTGTGAAGATTTCTACCAAAATTGTCTCTTTTTTTTTTACCTTATTTTTACCTTGCCCTAAGATTTCCCATGTTCAGACAAACAGCAATATTGTCTACTCAGACTGTAGTGACTTACAATGGAAGAAATCCCAGCACACCTGTGAATCCCAACACACTCTGGATGCTGATCTCATTTACACTGCAGCAACTCCAACACAATTTTCCTTACTTTAAATTCATACTGAACATTAGAATTTACACTTACAGAATCACAGGATGGTTTGGGTTGGAAGGGTGCTTTAAAAGTCATTCAGTTCCAAGCCCCCTGCTGTGGGTAAGGCCAGCATCTACTAAATTATATTGCTAGCCCTACCAACCTGATCTTGAATTCAAAATTCAAGATCAGGTTGGTATTTATTTTTATGAAAGATGATTTAACTCACAATCAACAGATACGTGCACAATGCATGTGTGTGTTATTATAAACATTTTTTGCTCTCCTTTTTTTATCCTTGAAATAGTTGTCTTGTCCATACAAGCAGCTTCATTAAACTAAACCACCAAATCTAAATTTAGGATTAACTTTCACTAATATGCACCTGACTTCAGATTCCACCTCTTTCTCATCATACAGACACTGTCAGAAAAAAAAAAAAAGCTCCAAAAAAGCCCATGTCCTGAAATTCAGTCACACTGAGAAAATTTTAGTTTTACCAATGCTTTCTAGAGGTCAAAAACAACCTGAAGCCTTGGTACAATGCATGCATTACCATATTCCAAGTGAAATATAGTATCAAAGTACAGTATTTCTTTTCCTTTGTGAAAAAAGCACAAACTACGTGTCAGCAACTTTTCTAAATCTTTTCAAACCACAACTGCATTTCTTTTCAGATGCATTATTCTTTGCAGGAAACATTATTTTATGACAAACTGCAGGTTGACTCATGATGTCATAACTTTTTTCTTATCACGTACAGAGCAAACAATTAGAAATATTCTGTATCAATTATCTACAGAAGCTACTGCTAACTTTTCTTGCTCTACCCAAATTTTACTTTCAAAATCCCCAAACCAACATCCTTAGATCCTCAATATCTGCAACAAGAAATTGTCTTTTTCCAGAAAGCATATTTATAATCTACAGGCACAGTACAATTATCTACAGAAATTATTACATTCAGATTTTGTTTATTTTAAGACTACCTGAACACATCTTCAAATAATCAACAGCTGACAGATCAAAGATGACAGAGAATGCCTTTGTAGTAGACAGGAAATAGTAGAAGAGGAGAATGAAAAAATCTTACCTGTTTGTTCTTTTTTTTCTCTAAAATAATATATCCAGCAATCCGTTACTAATGGGTAAAGTCTCTTCTCTCCAAAGATAAAGGAGCAGTTCAGGCTGTCACTTCAGGATCTCTGGACGGTAAGTCACACCAAATCAGCTTCCCACCAGATAATTATATAGCTCTAGAGGGCTTCTAATAAGTCAAACTCAACTATTATGCACAACTTTAAACCAATCTTTTCATTTTTTCCCCCAAAACCTAAATCTCAATATTTTGCATTGAATTTGAAATACAACAGATTGGGTCCGGATTGGTGGATATGTTACTTCAAGAGAAAGTAAGTAAACATGTAAGAAGTTTAATTTCTCCAGTGTACCCATACCCACCATTACTAATGGGCAGTAATGACCAATTACTAACAAACAGGATATAAAAGTATCTAGCCATGCAGGTTTTTGTTCTAAATTCAAAAAAAAAAAATAAAATCTCCTATTTGAGTTATTCAACATCTAGTTTCTTCTAGTAAATCTAACAGTAATAGTTTTGATATCTGGATAAACTATCTTATTGTCCCAGCATCTGTGTGTTTGGGCAGAGCACCTTTACATTTTACATCTTCAGTGCTCTAATGGATAGAAAATATTCTGCCAAGAGAGTAACAGACATGAATTCCCAATGAAGACTGAAGCTGCTGGACTGTGTTTTCTACATTTTATCAAGCATTACTCTAGTGAGAGTTGTATCAAATGCAGTCACCCCTCCATGAATTCTGGAAGTTACAAGGAGCACCAAACTTCATTTCTAATGCTACTTTCTTCCCCATTTTAAGGAGAAGCCTGCAATGAACCTGTGCACTACCATTCATTACCACTAAAAACATTTACCCCACAGGAGCAAACCTTGCATGACTGCTCTTGAACATGAAGAGCATATCCACTGGAATCCATGGGTGAAAGCAGCTGCTAGCATTCCCACATGCACCCTTATAGAAACATTTCAGTTGGAAGAGACCTTCAAGATCATCAGCCCCAATCCTTATGCTATATGCAACTATTATTTTATTTTTTATTCTTTTTATTTATTATTTTATGCAATTATTTTGCATAAAATCTCCCACTATTTTGTGCTCATCTACCATTTGTCCTTTCATTGTGCTCAACATGTAAGAGCTCATTTGGTGTGTCTACAAGTAACTTTCAATGTCAAGTAATACTTGATTAATTTATTTTTGCCCCTGCACACCAGAAGCTGTGCTGGAAAACACAGGTTGTCACAACTCCTTTAACTATTCCAATACTTAGCAAGTAACAGCCAAGTTTAGGACAAGAAACATGGAGTATCTTCATTCTCTTATTTTCAATTTGCCAAGGACAGTTTGTTGAAAGCAGGATGCTTTCTAACTCAGCAGATTATTCCTCTATGTCCTGTTTATAAGGTCTGAAAGCCAAGTTGCTGAACCCTCAACAGGAGCAGCCCTGCATGCTGACAATACTCCACAATATTCTACTGGTTTCTAAGAAGCTGCAAAATTGTGCAATAGGAGAACTAATAAAGAATAATGTTGAGGGCTTTCTCTCTCAATTCACTCTGTAAAATCACACACAAAGATAAACATACTAAATGTCTTTGGAGGAAATACCTATATTCAATGAATGTCTAAAATGACAAAAAAAAATATGAAAAGGACTGGCTAAAATCAGACTGTAGAGGAAATGATTCAGGAGCTGGATGTACACTGCCAAGAGACTGCCCCACAGAAAAAAGGAGCTAGAATAACAACTGTCTCAAAAATAGGTATCCATAAGGAAATCCACCTTTTCTGTGACACAGGTACTGCAATGTTCATGATGAGAGGGACACACTAAGCCACACAACCAGGAAAAAATAGGATAAACTTATGAAAACATGAACCATTTTGCCTTTGCAATTTAAAAAGTGGGTTCATTTCTGTGACAAATGAACTGCACAGTCACATGGTTGATAGAATGAATGGAAAGAGCAGGTTAAACCCACAAAGACCTTTCAATAGGAAAGCAGAACAGTTCATTTAGAGCTGAATGGAGCTTTTAGTCAAAGGACAACTCCATGTGTATCACAAAAAGAGATAATTAAACCCAAAATGTGCAACTACATAAAATGAGTCCATTTGCAAGCAAAAGGAGAACTGGGCAGGGATATATCATTCAATGCAAAAGAGAATTCTGTTTGAGACAGTCCCCAATGCTTTTCAATTTAAGAAAATAAGTTTCTCTCTTCTCTTCACTAGAAATACAAGAATATATGAATCTGTGATATACTTATTACTCTCTTCTGGTCACTGTATGATTGTAGTGTTCTTTTACCTTTATAAAAGTAAGATTTCCATGCTTTTAGTTGTCAGTTTCCTATCTAAGATTCTTTGTTTTTCTTTAAAACAAAGCAGTTCTTCAGACAACAGCTTAAAGCTGTATTATTTCCATTACTGCTTCTTACAGCTTTCCTCAAAAATCCCAACATCATTTTTTAGCCAAAAATGACTGAATGACTACTTTCTGCAAGTTTTCTAAAATTACAGATTGTTTCCTTTTGTGTTAGGATTCGAGTATAATTTCATGTGGCAAGTGAAGTTTTATTTACAATTTAGGTTTTGGGAGATATTTTGTCTGCAGCAATTATCAAGAACAGGTCTTTAAACCAATTCTGACTTCAAAAAATCTGGCTTTCCCTGAAAGGTGAGCAATTAAGATTTATAAGAGAAGCTAAAAGCACAAAATGGACACACTGGCTCTACTTCTGACTGACTGCCACAAAACAATTAATAAAAGGCTGTTCTTGGACTGGTCAAGACTAATATCCAACACTTCAAGTGTTTTTTGTCTCAGAGTAGATTTCTAAAGTTAGCAGAAAAAAAAGAGGCAGCAAGTGAAGGAAAGGAGCCAGTTAAATAATGGATTGCCATCACAGACGCTCACATACTTAGCTAGCTCATGTGAGCCCTGAAGCCTATTTCAGCATAAATGACAGGGGAACAAAAGATGTTACAAAATTCTACTCAGACCACAATTATCCTCCATTCAAAGCTCCCAGGAACAGATTGAGAAATACAGGGATAAAAAACAAACAGAGGGACTCAAGACAGCAGTATGAAAAAATGCAGTGACACACATTGAGCCAGGATGATTAACTACTGCAACCCTTGGATGTTTTGTTCTCTCCCTCAGCAGGACCAGAAAGTACAGAAAATCAGCTGGTGAAACAACAGATATTGAACACAAGATGATTATTATCAGAAACAACTGTTGACAATTTTAGGGCTCTAGCTGTAACCAGCCTAGCCAAAAAAAAATAGGATAGCAATTTAAACTGCCTTTGATAGGTAAGCCTGACAGACTCAAAAGTACTACTGGTGTTTCTGAGCTATGCCCACCTCTTCAACCCTGTGTCTCTAAAATTGAGTTTCTTTGACCTAGACCAAATAAGAACACAGATTTAGCTATTAAAAGACTTTCATCCAAGAACAAAACTTGTCATTATACTTTGAGGTAGACAAAATATTTAATTCCAAAATAGAGAAAACCTAAGGTAAAAGTTTCCTCTGGTAACTGGTGATTGCCTTCTCTGCTACTACTACTACTATTATTATTAATAATAATCAGAGATTAGGATTTAAAATGCTATCAGTTCCTGGAACAACCATATCTGCAAACTTGTAGGGATCTACAATCCTTACATTATATCCTTCCAAGAGCATGCTAAACTCATTCCTCCAAACCCAGGTTATGATAACCTTCAAACTCATTTTTCTGTGGTTACTTTCTGAGTCAGAAATTTTCAGTCTAAACTGCACAGTTCAGTATGGAAAAAATCTGTTTATTAAAAACAATCTTTTTCACATGCAATGCACTATTTTTACTCTTTTGGTTTTGAGTTTAATTTAGTTTTGTTTTCTGCTGTAACTATTATTAAAACCTACACAGAAAACGTAACTACGGAAAGACACCCCTGTAACAGAAAAGTGTTTTTAGTAATAAAGCTGGCTTAAAATAAAATTTTTAGAAAGTGGAAAATATTACCTGAGGAGAAAGAGAAGAGATGGAAGACAGGGAACTAAAACTTGGTGGGGTTGGGGGTAGGGGAGAAGGAGGCATAAAATGCTACCTAAACTCAAAAAAACCCCAAATCCTGTTTCATTTTCATATCCTACATGGAAGAACTTCAGTCTGAAGTAGTGTGGGTGGGACTTACCATCAAGTGATCCAGGACTGACAGCTATGAACTGCCCCAACTGTATCCATAAGAGGATGAAGCAACTCATTAATAACGGATTGGTGGATATGGGAATGAGAAACACTACTATACCTAGAATTCAGGTACAGATTAAGGGGAGAAAGAAAGAGAAAGTTAGAAAATACTGTGCAGGAAATACAGCCAGCTCAATGGCCCTGCATTCCTGACTTCTTTATTCTTTTCAGAGAAGTGAACCACTAATAGTCACTGCCAGTGCTTCTGGTGAATTTAACAAAAGCAGCTCCTACTCAAGCACAGAATGAGCACCATCAGCCATGATCCAAAACTCAATGTGGAAGTGTAAAATATGAGAGAAAATATCTCACAGCTACAGTGTAAGCAGCTCAACTGCAAAATGCACAAACCCCCTGAAGTTCAGCACTATTTAGTTTTACACTCCCTGCCATTTGTAGATTAAAAGAAACAGGGACAGAGAAGCAATAACAGTTTCTTCACCTGATTTTGTAAAAGAACAGGACCTTTGGGCACTATTACTGCAAAGAAAAAGGCTCAGCTCACTTTTTAAGAAATCCTCCAGTGATGGTATTTTTCGATTGACATATTTGTAAAAATAAAGAGAATTTCTCTAATAATAAGAGATCATGTGTGCTACAATGAGCCTTACCTTGAAAGGTTTGTCCCCACTGTGTGTCAGCATATGCCTCTGCAACCAACTTTGACTTGTTGAAGGTGTATTATATACTTTGCAACCTTTCCACAAGCAAACAAACACCTAATAGAGTAAAAACACGGTAAGTTTACACAAGTCAGAGGGAACAATAAATAAAAAAAATCACATTAGCAAACGAGGCTGTTTCTACATTTCACAACACTTCAAAGAATTCTGAACAATAACCATTTATTTTGAAACACACATCTCATATCTCACCAAGGAAAAAGTAATTACAACCCCAAGTATTCAATAAAAACAGGTCACTGGAAGAAAATACCAACAGACAGATGCTCCTGCAGATAAACACAATCAAGAGCAACAGGATCTGCTGTATTTGTGTTTGCACTCAGTATCTGTATCCACCAGATATGGAGGCAGAACATTTTTAAATGAAAAATTTGCATTTTCTGGGTAGTAGTTATGAAGTAATTTACTCTCATAAGCAATTAATTTTATTTTTTGAGCATGAACAAGTAAAAACTCTCAATTGAAGTGCAGTTTATATACTAGAGTCTTGTATTCTGTAATAGCAGATACCTCTAGTTAGGGCCTTATATTCAATTCCTGATGAAGGAAGCTACCATTTCTCATAGGATTCAAAATCTATGGGTGTTTTGTGATTCCAGTGTACAGAACAATCACATGCACAATAGTGCATTAAGGAGAGCAGAACTTACTCATGCTGCTTTTCTCTCTCCTCTCATTGTGTTTATCTGTAACTGAGGGAATAAAAAAGCTCAATGAACTTGCCTTTCATTAGAATTTCCTCAACAGGTCTGTGGGTGAAGGGAGGTAAAGCCCTAATTTGTTGCAGTAAAAGAAAGTTCCCAGGAACAGCACTGTTCATAACATAGGTTTTCAGAAATGCAGGAAACTAATTGGATTTCAGTTTCTTGTTCTCTTTTGAAGAATAAAACCCCTCAATCTTCAAAAGATTTGATTTTCAAAATGAAAAAGCAGCCACGGGAGTTCTACGTTCTTGCTGTATAATAGATACATTACCCAGCTTTACCCAGACAAAGCTGGAAACCCCTCAGTGTCTGTGGGACTGATTCAGACCTACTGACACAAGGCCCAAGCCCCTAAACCTTTGGGGTCTGGCACTCCTCAGTTTTGAGATCCCCTCAAAGCCACAGAATTGGAATTTCTGAGATTTCTGGCTCTGCACCAGCTCCATAAGTGTGCTGGCATTTCCATCAGCAACTGCAGGGCGCTGGCAGAGGTGTGTTACTGTCAAGTTACAGACAGGGGAAATACAAGGACTTGGGTTTGCAACCACATGCCAGAAGTCTAGACAAGGCTTCTTGGGAATCCCTGTCAAAAAGCTGAACCCAAAATATTTCTGAAATAACATCTTTCGTAAGCACTACTGTTTTGTCAAAAAGTTTCCCAGGCTCTTCATGGACTTATCTGGTTTGGACTGCAGCCATGACCTTGGCATTAGCTGGAAAAAATACATTTTACCGTGCAAAGATCCTATTCCTTTCCATTCTCAATAAACAACAACTTAACCCCCAATTTTCTTAAAACTTAGAGCCGCTGCAGTTAGGTAAGACCCGAAATCCCATCAGAAGCACATCACAATTTCCATCACACTTGAACACCTCACCGGCAGGTGGCAGACAAATCCCTGAAACAAACCCACCAGGATACATCCCCCTTCCACAGCACCACCCTGGAAACTCCGCAAAAAAGGAACTCCAGTAGGGGGATTCAAAACTGAATGCAACAGTTACAACCTCCTCTTTCAAATATATAAATACAGTCCAACATCTTCTAAATAAAAATATCCACAAATCATGTCACATGAAATGTGACAAGAAATAAAATACAGAAAAAAAACCCCACCCAAACCAAAATCTGCAAAAATTTTCAGCCCCTTTTTTTAGAAACTTAAAGGAGTCATGGATGGGGCAACAAAGATCCAAACACACCTTATTAATTTCATGGTTTCATGTAACACTTTTATACACCTGTGCACAGAACTCAGAAATCATCTCATCAGTGGTTAAAAAGCCACTACACTGGATGGATGATTCTGCTTAGATACTGGACTGAAAAAAGCCATCAAATATAAAGCTGAAAAGTTCAATCATGCCAAAAAATATTATCTAAATACAGCCAGAGTCACAGCTGTCTCAGTGATACATTTACATAATAAATTATTTAAAGTAATGCAAATTAGCATTTTTAGTTGAGTTTCTTATTCACTGAAGATAAAAGTGCAATAGCTTAACATTTTCCTTCTGAAGAAATGACAGGATGAAAAGTCAAAAGATAACAACTATTCCACTTCAAAAACTGGTATTATATCTCCCAGAAATTGAAGAGCTGTAACACACAGTGCCTAGAACAGGCAGATTGCTTGTGCTGGATGTAAAGGTAGTTTACATGATATATTCCAGGCATCAGAGGTAATTTGGGAGCTTGAAGATGGGAGGTAGTTAAGTACAAAGTTGAAATTACTCTACTAGAAGATGTTTTTAAACATTAAAATTGAGACCAATTATCATTTGACCAGGGATTAGACTGGAATTTACATGCTTATATATTCAACTTAATTAAAAAAAAAAAATTAGATGCAATTATATAGAAGGTAAACTTGCCATCAGTATTACACACAGAGCTGTTTTGTTAAGACTCTGTACTCTTGAGTCAGACTTACATCTTCCCTATTACACATTCTGGATAGATTTTACCTGTAGTGAGACTCCTTTGGTAACAGTAATTAAGATGTGACTTCACCTGAGTTCACATGCAGGAACACGTACACCAAGGGTTTTAAGAAAATTAATTCCCAGTGTAAGCACTTAAAAGACACACCAGCTTCAGAATGTTGAGAAGTCAACACACTATCAAAACCCTGGTATCTCAAATAATTTATTGAAAAAACAGACTACATTCTTCAAGTCAGTTACTATTGCTGCCACTAGTTACAAAACTGGAATTTTGCAACAGAAAATTTGCTACTATCATTCAAGAGCAAAATACTGGCAAATAAGAAAGAAGGAAAACCCAAAAGTAACACCAACCCCTCCTCGCTGACCATCCACGTGTATGGAGCGAATGTGATCCGCCAAATCCGGGCTGGAGCTGAAGCAGGCGTGGCAGTGATCCCAACAACAGTTATAGGCAATGCTTTTGGCAGAGGAGGCAGGAACTCCCTGTCCATTCATCATGACTGGCGTGGAACGCCCACTGGAAATTGTGCTGTCTACGTCCATGATAGTGCTGCTTATGCTGCAAGACAAAAAAAAACAAAACACAAAACTAAATCAAAGTTTGTATTCGTTGCATGTTAACAGAGCAAATCAAAACTGTAGCTCTTTTCTTTCAGGTATATTTAGACAGGTTAAAAAGAAAACCTTGCACAAATTTCATTATTGTGGTTAATCACATTATTAATAAATGTAGAGTTAGGAAATAGGTACTATTACCCAACAGCGTAACAACTTCTGGGCACTGGGAACAAAAGGGAGCAATGGAAAATCCTCAATATATTGAGCCCAGTATCCCCTGCCAACACTTGAGACATAAAAAGAACACGGCACTTCAGTTCTACTACATAGGGTTTAAGGTGCTCCCACATGGCCCCAGCACAATGTCTTGGTCTAAAACTAATGCTGTTTGTTCTGGTTTTGCAATATGTTTCCAGAGAAGCCAGAATCAGAAGAGGAAATCTGTGGCCAGCAGGGGTCACCTTCATCAGCCTTTCTGTTCTGTACCTTGGCATACATACAAATACAGAAACAAGCATCAAATGGATCAGAAAAAAACTTGCAAAGAGTTTGCTTATATATAGAAAGAGCATAAAGTATGGAGATGGATGTTCTTCCTCATTAAATAGCTACTTATTTACCTCTTTTATCTTGTTAACCTGCTCAGTTGCCATGAGGACCTTTAAGATTTTTCTTCCACAAAGCCACAGCATTACAGAACAACTCATCTTTGACAGAACCTCAAAGACCAGGTGGTCAAATTTGCTCCAAGAGAAATGAGATCAGATTGTCTGTGGTCTTGTCCAGTGGAGTTGTTAATGGGTGTGTTCAAAGGCTGGGATTTCTCCTACCTTTCTGAACAATTTTCTCAATGGCTGACTAATCTTGTGGGGGAGGGGGGAAGTTTCCCAACATCTCATCAGAATTTCCAGTGCTACAACTTCTGTCTCCTCTCTCATCCTTGGCAGCTGCAGAGTTGAGATGACTCTGCCTCCTCCATTGTTAAACCTCCCTAGTAGATCACTAAACACAGAAAAACCCTGCCCTCCTCCTCCCAGAACAGAAGGAACACACACACACACTCAGCCTCTCCAAACTGGATTTGCTTCAGCACCCTAACCACCTTGGAGAGCCTCCACCAGATCCTCTCCAGTATGTGTATAACTGGGATATGTTAAACCATTCTGCTTTTAAGGTACAGGTGCTGTTATTACTATTATCCTTATTTTTACCACCACTGTTTACATGCCCAGAATTGTTCTATTATAACACACTGAGATGAATGAAAGAACAAACACCATTAGTCAAAATCTGAAGACACCATTAGCATGTTTGCTCTTCTGCTCTAAGACTCTCTACTAGTGATTTCTCACATTATCTGTATCTTTTTGAATCATTACTGTGGTAGCAGGTTTTTTCTGTGACAGGTTTTGAAATAATCAGATATTTGCTTTGTTTAGATTTCCCATTCTCACCCACCACATAGATTCCACTGCATTTATCAATGAAAAGTGACTTGCCTTGGTCTAAATAACAGATTCCCTTTAGCAATGCTCCCAGTTATAAGCTTTAGTTTTAACTACCCTGAGTAATTTGGTTTCATGAACAAGCTCTTATCTCAAGAGTCACCAATATAACATATCCTGACTACTGAACCCTTAAAAATCATCTTCCAACTCATTTGCCTCCATCTGTGATTAAAACTCACCAAGTCTTTTTAGGCCTTTGTCTTCCAAGTTAATAAGAAAGTTTCAGGTACCTTTTCAACACCTTTTTACATTAATGAAGGTATACCAAATACATAGTTCCTAAATGCTACATAAACACCACATGCCTTTCTCCCACCCCCCTCCCCATTTCAAACAAGGTCTAACAATTCAGAAGGCATAGTTCCTATCCATGGAAGTCACACAGGCTATTTGCTGCTACACAGCAAATTTCCATGTATCCATTATTTTTATTTCCTTCCCTTTTCTACACCCTGAATACACAGAGCTTTCCATGGTCCCTCCCCAGTAATCTTGACTCCTTTTATGACATACAACCTCCCAATCTGTCACTAGCAAGTCAAAAAATATTCCACTGGCCCTGAGCTGAAGCTCCCAGCCCCAACAGCATTAACAGCCACTAACTACAAACACTGTAACAGCATTTTAGGATTCCTGTAGGAAATTGTCAGAAGCTTTATCTGCAAAAGTTGTTTGTTATCTGTTGCAACTAATCCTATTTTTTCCACTGTGCTAGGCTCACAATAGATGCAATTATGGGACTGACGTCTCCTTCCTGAACTGATGCCTACACCAAAAATTATCGCCAAAAATAAAGTCTGTAAAACTACATTGTGAAAGCAAAATTCACCCATGATGATAGAAAAGTTGAATATTTAACTATAGTTAATTGCACCACCACCCCACCTCCCCCCCCCAGTTGAAGTTACCCAAATACAGCTTTCTCAAAATCACACTTGGAAGTAGGTTTGGACACACAGAATGGCACAAAGCCCAACCACTTCTGCCACAGACAGTGCTGTTACACGGATCAGTGGTCCTGACAGGAAGCTGCTTAGCCAAGGGTGGCAAAGCACTGCACACAGAACACTCGTGCAACAGCTGCCTCACACCAGCTCAGCTCAATAAATAACCCTGCCTTTCCCACAGCTGAAAAGGACTAAAGGAAACTGCTTCCCAAATACTTTCAAGGAGGAGTTCAAAGCTATTTGCAGTCAGTACAAGTTTCTACACACACAGCACTAGGTCCCTTCTCAGACACCCCACAAACACTACAAGCAGACTTCTGACTGAGGATGTGCGGTGCTGGTGACACAGGACAGAGTGTGAGGGGAATTCAACGCAGCCCCCTGGCTTTACAGTCTGGTCCTAAGTGGGAAAGCAGTGAGAAAACATAACCCTGAACAAGTTCTGTGAAAGCATTTTGGGGCAGGAGAGAAGTGCACCCTCACACAGGTGTGTGTGTGTGTGGTTTCTGTTCCACAGGCATGAAATCTGCTAAATTCCTCTAAGAAGAGATAAAAAAAACCTATCAAATCATCAACCCAAAGCATGAGAGTTTAGTTCACATTGCCAGAGCAGTGCAATATAGCTTCACACAAAATCCCAGGTCTCTAATTTTACAGCCTAAGGAATGCAAATGCATAGACTTTGTGGGTTTTTTAATAAGCTATCCTACCTTCCTCTGGAGAAAAATATGTGAAAGTCAACTGATCCCAGCAAAAGCTATCGTGACAAGTAGGGTTATTAATGACATAAGAAACCAGTAACAAGCTAATTTAGCTACTATTATTTAAACGTTTGCTGGGTTCAGGTTTAATAGCCTAAGTGTTTGCTAAGGGCTAACAGATTAACATGGTATCAAAATTTTTGTATCAGAGGAACTGGAATAAAAAAAGACTGCCCATAGCACTTAAACCAAGCAGTAGCATATGGAATTTGGAAATGGAGAATGAAGTGCTACTTGGACTTGGACATATTGGACTATGACTCTATAAGCTACTCAAAATCCTGTTGAAAAATGGGAAAAAACATAGCTCAAATCCAGTTGAGCAGTAACAGCTCAATAATTAAGACAAACTGCCCTCCCTCCTTCTAGTTTGTAGAACTTTGAGTACGACATTAAAGAGCACAGACAAATATTGCTGTAACAGAACCAACTAGAGAAATAACTCAATTGTCTATAAAACAAAATGACCAGGAGTTACACAACCAGAGATCACTAGGTTTGGATGGACTTCCTTGATAGATTCTAAGGCAAAAAACTCACTGCCCTGGCACATTCCTTCTCTAGTAACAATCTAGTAAATAAAAATGCAACATACATATTTTGTTTCCTCTTCTGTGCCTCCAGAACCAACGTATTTTCAGGTGATCAGGTGCCTCCCAGTACTAAGAAATCCAGAATTAGTCTCTGTCTCACTTAGCAAGTCCCTCACTAAAGAAGTAAAGGCTGCAAAGAGAATCTGTGAAAGACCAGTTCCCAGTACAGCTCGAGTGTGTGGAGTTGTTTCTTGTCCTTCATACACTGAGAAAATATCAGGAAGCTTTTCAGAGAATACTCTGCAGTGTATGTAACATCAAAGACACTGACTTGGGCGGTCTCTTGACCTGCCCATTTTGAGATGAAGCAGAAAGATAAGTTTTACAGTCAGAGTTGTGGCTGCTACTAAGTCTGTGAAGACTTAACTGCAACACTGTCTGTTAGAGTTGCCAATTCACCACTTTTTGTTTCTCAGAATTTCAGAAAGGGTGTGAGGACAGGACACACAAGCAAATAAGCTGTGTGCACAAACACTCAGCCCAAGATGGGCTGGACTACAGAAAAAGTGTGTTTATATCTTCAGTCTATGAATGGGGCTTTTCAATCCAATATAATTTTCTATCTGCTTGGGATGATCTGACAGAAGGAAAGGTTCCTTAACAAAGGGAAGGTAGTGACAGAAATTACATCTGTCTGCTTTCTCACCCCAAATCCACAAAGCCTACAAGTAGGAAAATAATAATGTCCATAGGAGAGGAAAACAAAGTAAGCAAAACACAGACATCCTGGTAATAGAACAGAGACACCAAAACAGATTTTTAGCTAGCTAAGTTAAAGCAAGTTTTTCTGCCTTTTGCTAAGTCTCCTTCTCGCAGGCAGGAGATCTGTTTAAAGCCTGCCTGCCACAATCAAAGCAGAATGACACAAGCAGAACTGAAGCGCTTGTGGCATTCCCCTCTTGCCAGTGACAGACAGGTCTGGGTTTGCTCCCAAGCTGTAGGCAGGCTCCAGCTCCATTGTAATGGATCTATAGACCATGGCCTGATGAAGAACATTAGACATTTGAGTTTCAGAGAGTTCAGCACAGGGGTCATCCCAAACAATAGAGCATCAAAAACAGTCACTGCTGGAGAGAGCCTGCATACACAATAGCAGTTTTTAAGAAGCACCATTCAAAAGACTGACTAATTACTAAAATTTAGAACTGTTACAGCAAGCACAACATGATCTTCAAGGTTGTTGTCCCTATTTTCAACCTAATCAACCACCTGAATCAACTTGACATAAAAATCACAGGTCTAGAGGCAAGAACAGAATGCTTTTCTGAAATGCCTTACTAAACCCACACATCATTTCACCAAGTCTGCAAACACTGGCAGTGTCTGCCAAATGCAGCAAGGTAGGACTGAAAACACAGACTCTTCTCAGAGGGGTCAGAAATTTTTCTCTCCTCCTACAAATTTTCCCTCTACCAAGAGATCAACAGCTTCAACACAATACTGACATTTAAAATGTGCTCATTAAGCAAAACCATGCAAGTTTAAATAGAAGAATCATTACCTCAAAGGCATTTTTTTCACGTCTTATTTTTACCTGTACTTATTTTACCTGTGGCTAGAAATAACACAATCTTCATTATCAAGAACATTAAGGTATTTTTAGCAGCACTTTCATGTTAAAAGGTTAGTGCTTGCATAATCAAATGCATCTAGGTTGTTAATTTAGTTCAAACTCTAAAAACAATCCTGAAACAAAAAATAATAAAACCTTGTAAGAAGCTGCCAGTCATTTTCACTTCATAGAAAATAAAAAGCATTTTTCAAGCACTTTAAATTCTGTATTATTCTGCTCCTTTAAGGATCTGAGCAAAATTAAGCCACTGCTGAAGTTCTGTAAATATGGATATTTTCTATAGGGAAAAAACGAAATCTAAATTATTCACAATTTAAAATGCACAAATTTTAAACTACATACTATACACCTGGGCCCTAACTTTTGTGTACATTTAAATGTGAATGAAACTATAATGAGACTATGATTTAATGCTTTAAATAAAATGGTATACTGCACATCACTGCTGACACACACTTGGCTCTCCAAGGAGATTGTTTTCCTCACTACTGCCAGTAATATCTTCTATTCAATTTAATGAATGAAATGCCCAAAATTTATTCTTTCCCTGATTTTATTAATCTTTCAGAACAACAGAGAGCAAGAGTCGAGAAAAAATATCACCAAAAAACCTGAAAGAAAAGCAAAATAATTTCATTTTTAGTTTCCACCAAGTCCCATTAGCAACCGTCCACTTGAAGTGAGAGCAGAGCCAGGCACTGAACACATGCACAAAAGCCCAATCAATTTGCTATTATACTTTTAATGTCTGCTAAACATACTCCCTGTAGACCTTAACTGAAGTAACCTTCCCTCCGGCAAAATGCAGCCCTAACAGATGGGCCTTACACCGTGCCCCGGAGGGTCAACAAGCAGCCCTAGAGCCCGATCAACAGGAGCTCCTCACAGCACCTCCACCGAGAGCTCCAGAGCCCACATGCTCCGTGCGGTAACCAAAGGACCCAGCTGAATTCAGCTGACACCAAATGATCCTGACAGATCCTATATGGAAAAAACATCATCTTAGCATCAAATTAAAAATGAACAGCGATTTCAGCGAGCACGCACTGCAGGGTCGCTGAAACCAACGCTACCGAGCAGCCATCAAGCTGCACACTACACTACTCCAAGCTTTGAGTTTCTTCTCAAATACACACTGATAATCCAGCCATAAACCATCAAATCAGCAGATTGCCTCCGAAACCAAATGCTACAAACCTTACTTGAAGTAAATAAACAGGTTAAGGATTAAAAAAACAAACAAACAAACCGAACAAAAATAAATATCCGGCTAGGTTCTCTCTCTTTTACTAGTCAGTGAAATACTCTGTCATTTCTCCCTACAGCTGCAGCTACATTGTTCTAATCCACGAGGGAAGCTTAAGAAAGAAAACTGAACTGATACAGTCAGATAAAACGACCCCAGAATAATGGGAACACTGTGAGTGAGTCAGTAACATCTCACATCAACTTCAAGGGTTAAAACCTAGAAATCAACAGAAAAGCTTTTACCACCTGGAAGATTAAGCCACAATGAGGTACTAATCCCAAAAGAAAACAAACAGCACCCACTGCAATCATTCAATTACAAACACCAAGTCAAAATAGAAACACTGAAAGAAAATAATAATGACATACTTAGTGTCATCCCCCAGCACCTCATTATTTTCATTTCACTAAGAAAATTCGACAGAGAAAACAAAAAATTTCACTATTTTCCCCACTACTCCTATTACTTTCCATGATAAGAGGAGGAAAATTGTGGGGTACAGCTCTGGCCAATGGACAAGTTCCACAAAAACAACAGCTTTTCAACATAACCAAATTAAAAGCAATTTGCGCTCTCTACTTCCTAATGCAATCAAAGATTGAGTGAAGATAAATCCTCACAAAACTTCAAAATGATCAAATTATTAATCCACCGCTCCCATCATAGAGAGAAGGATCTTCCACCTGTCCTATTTCAAAATATCTCCAACTCCAAAGACCTACAGTTAAAACAGATTAGTAACAGAATTTCCACTGGCTCCTAAATAAAAGCAGAGGAAAAATAAATTCCTATGTTTTTGTACTAAGATTTAATTTTTGCTGATATTCAATGAGTACTAAGCAAACTTTAATGCCAACATCTTTCTGCAGTCACTATCAGAACATCTGCAGGGGGGTATCAGTACCCAATAAAATGCTGGGCTCAAGACAACTACACACAGTTGGCCAAGGAGATTGCAGTTCATCATTCTGCTTTATGTTCTCCAAATCATCATGCCAATTTAAAACAGGTCCTAAGAAAAACAGAGCTCACAAAACATGAACAATCACCATGAGCCAGCAACAAAGCAGAAAAGTTTGAGATTTGCCGGATTTTTTTTGTTCCTCACCCATCTTTGGTAAATTTGGTATTTTATGATGCATCTAGATTGGTAACAGATAAACTCCTACTAAATTTCAGTAATTTATCAATTTAATTCCCTAAATCAAACACTAATGTTTCACAAGCAAAACAGTCTGCCTTTCTTTAATGGATGAAGTTTGACTGTGGCATGAAAACACCATTATGCTTTAGAGCTCTTATAGTTCGTTTTCATCAAACCTGCAACCAGCCCAGAGACAATCTTCAAAGGAGACAGAAAGCAACTTCAGCTAAGTTATTATATCTGCATATCTAAGGGGGGTTTTTGGCTGATTTTGCAGAGAAAACAATTTAATTTTAAACCTTTAAATAGCAAGTATCCAAAATAATGTCATGACTGATAATGATCATTTTCTGAGTTCAGGAAAACCGACCACCAGTAAGAAAAATATACTGTACGTGGATAAACCACCATGAAAAAAAAGAGCAAAGAGAGAATGCAGAACACTAAATGGCTGCCAAAGAGAAAGATTACTCACACAGCAGCAAGAAACCAGAATACCTGGATAAAAAAAATAAGCCAGGACTACATGAAGTGAGAGTCCACCACTTTTAGTGTTTGAAGGCAGCAGCTTCTGTTCACGACTGCTCTGGTACGTTACATCCACAAAGATCCCCTGGCACACAGACAAAACAAGTGACCCCACAGCTCTTCAGAGGCCAGGGAGGCAAAGCAGGATAGGCAAAAATAAGTAAAAGCAACATTAAGACAACATAAAGAAAAAAAAGACCATCATTTCCAGGACTGCATGACTGAAGAAAGCACCCACTCATTTGGAAGCACTTGTGCTTCTGAATCACGTAAGCATTTTTCTTATCAAATCCATGCTTCACACTGAGTATGTTATTCTAACAAAAACTTCTCAAAATTAACAGATTCAAAATGTGCTCATAAATCAATCTTAAAAACAAGTCTGCAAAATTCTTTATTAAATGTATGTATAGTTTTATGACTACTAAGCAAACAACACAGGGGAAAATAAAACAGTCAAGGGAGAGAATTTTATATGGCATGGCAAGTGGTAACATTAAAAACTTGTTTTTAAATTCCTTTTGAAGCAGCAGCTTATTTTAGAGTAAATCTGCATCTAGATAAGGTATAAACACCTAGAAAATGGAACAACACTGCAAACACTTCAGCCAGATAATATAAAACCAGGGAAGATAGGGAAGATCTTTGAGATGGAGAAATTGAAGGAACTTAAAATAACAAACATGCACAGGAAACAAAACAAGTCTGAGAAAGTGTGTTATGATTCACCACCTCCAGAGCTGTTTCCACTCTCTTGGATCACTTAAATTTGATTATTTAGATTGTTAGCCCCTATAATATTTGGGCTCATAATACTTGCATAACACAAACTCAGGTCATCACAGGATTTGTAGCATACAGAGCAACTGGAAACACAATGTGGAAGCTTGGAATGCCAAAATATCCAAGGAGCTATGCAAAAATAGAGCAGGTTAAACATATGTGCCTTGTGATATGACAGCACAAAGATGACAATCTGCAAAAGGATTACACAAATCAAGAAACTGTACTCGATTCTGCCTTACAGATACAAATAAAACTGCCTTTCATTTCTGGGAACCATGTTATCTTCAACTTAATAATCTCCCTGAAAAGTTAGAGAACAGCAACAAGTGGTTCACAATTTTCAGTCCTTACTGATAAAGGAGTGTGTTTACTAGCACAGCTTAGGAGAAGCAAAGAAGAAAAACACTCACTAAAGAACCACCAAAACTAATTTATTTTTTTAACAGTGCTTCCCACTTTGAGAACCATAATCACTATGAAGTTATCTCATCAGCACTGGAAGATAACAGCCTTCAGGCGTGGTGTCAAGGAAATTTCATCTGCTGTAGGTATTACCCTCCCATTCTCCCGACCTCAGGATACCTCCCCTCAGCCCAGAACACGAAACAAATGGAACAGAAAACAACCAAAGAAAGATGCAAACTCACAGAGTACACCTAAAAAATCCTTCCAGTTTCAGTTATCATCATGTCAAATTCAACTTAATACAGAAAATAATATACAGTTAGGATAGCATTGTATAAAGTAGCAGTCTTGCTTATTTCTACCTCAGTGAATACTTGCTCCTTCAAGTATTAACCAGGCATCAAAAGCAAAGAAACCAACAAAGTACAACTCCACTACCTGACATAATTAATCATAAAAAGGTCTTAAATTAAGGTTTGACTCCTGTTCTGCGGGACACTGAATTAACTTCTACTTGTACTGATTGTCTAAGCTACAACTTAGCATTCAAGTCAGCCTAAGGAAGTGTACTTAAAGACATGCCAAAAGGAGTATTATTTCAAAAGAAAAAAAAATATTTACATTTCTGTTTGCATAGATCAAAAATATTTTCTTTGCACTTTAAAGGTTTCTTTTTTTTTCATTTGGAATCTAAGTCATTACTACAGCACAATAAACTAAAATGATTAAAATAAGGACTTTACTGCAATTTTACAGGGGAGCTAGTAATTTATACAAAAGGCTACATGGAATGACATTAATAGTAAGTGGAAATTCTTTATGCTAGGTTCTTATTTAGGCATATTTAATAAATTATAATGCCACTGTATGAGCCAACAGTAAGTTTTCCACAAGTCTCAACTCAAACCACCAAGATGCAGTTTTCTCCCTCTGACATTACACAAGCTGTTTGAATTACAGCACTCCTCTGTGGTGCAGGATGACAACAAGACTTTCAAAATCATAAAAAAAATCTTTTGCTTTTCTCTATCAAATATCTCGGCATACACCTTAAGTAACCTCTTTCAAAAAAAAAGTATTCATTAGACATTAGCAACAGAAGTTCAGCAAAATTTATTTAAGAATGTAAATTCTAGTATGGAGAAGAAAATTAGATATGGGAAAAGAAATCCCAGGTCTTTCCTGCCTTGCATTTTACCTTTGTTAAGGGGAAAAAAAAATACTACAGCATCTCAAAAGGCTTCAAAATTTTTCCCCAGTTCTTTGTTGGTTTTGAAAGATGCAAAACCACAACTGTAATCACTATCTTTGCATATCACAAAACCAATGATAAAAAACAAGCACAACATGGAATATTTATATTTCATTTTCTAAAACAATTCTTTCTGAACACACTCATATTGAAATGAATGACCCTGGACAGAAAGCATATTAAGTTATAAAAAAGAATCAGTTACATGGATAGATAACCAAAGATATCTCTACCTCACTGAATCCTACAAAATTACAACTTTGTACTTTTGCAAGTCATGCCATCTTATTTTTTTAACAGTAATGGGGAGAGTGGATAAAATTCACTGTTCATACAAAGAAGTTCCTTACCCTCTTCTGTTCCCGTCTCCTGCACAACGTAACTGGAGATGACATCCCCACCTGTTTCAAGGACTGCCTGCAACTACTTGGCTACTTTACAGCAGAGACCAATTTTTCACTTTCTTTGGGTTAAGTTTTTTTTTTCCCCTCAGGCTATTAGACATATCTCATTCCCTATCATCCCAGAAGTTTTCTGTGTGTATCTCACATTATCCCTGTGCCAGAAACCTCTATTCCTGTCTCGAAAGCTCCATCTGCTTTTCATCTCCCTTCTATGCCGTGCACCACTTTCCCAGACTGCTCTACAACCACCCCAAGGCAATGGGTTCTAGGTGCATTTCCACACTGCTGACTTCCACACCAGCTCTCCACGCTGCTCATTCCCCCTCTGTTCTTTTCCAGCTGGGCAGGGGTTTTGAAAAAATACCTAAATATATGAAAGGTACTAGAAAGCTGTGGAAAGATCTGAGCGAGAGTGGTATGGTAGAACATTTCCACTGCATCATCCAAGAGAGCTGGGTTTTATCTGTGACCAGCTCCAGAAATGTGATGTCAAATCTCTGCCAAACTGCTGCTCAGGCTGCATGTAACACCCTGTTTAACTTCACTGGAAAGTGAAACAGGGAAAGGAGAAATTAAAAAAAAAAGGGGGGGGTGGAAAAAGGGAAAAACCAAGACAGGTTTTTCCATTACTGCCTAGGAAATTCCCTGAAAAAACCCACCTATTAAACCTTGCATTTAGAAGTTACCAGACTTGATGATGTCACAAACATACACAAAATGCACACAGACTGGTGTGGATGTTCAAATCCTACATAAAAGCAAAACTATTTCTGTCTTACACTGAATAGGAAAATGTTTTTCTCAAATTCTATGAAGTATATTTACATCTTACTACAATAACTATAACAGCTCATTATACCAAGCTCTTTCATCTAGTTCACAAAAAGACCTCATGTTAACCACTCAATTATACCAACCAACAGCTTTAGTAATAAAGATACTCACCATACAAAATATCTGGGCTGTTTTGTCTTCCCATCAAAAGCTATTTTCTCCCGTGCCAGAAAGGCCTGAACATAACCATTACAGAAACAAGGGGTTTATTTTGCAATTTGAAAGCTAATAACTACAGCAACAATAAATGCAGTTAGAAATACTGCAAATACGATTTTCAGCAGAATTTCTGAAACTCGGGTAAACTTCTGTATAGCTCACTGTGACATGGCAATATTACACACACTCACAAAAAAAAAAATTAACAACTTAACCACCTTGCCATAAGTGCTAATGAATGATTCTTCACTTCCTGCATAGGAACAAGTGAGATTGTGCAGTGAAGAGAGGCCTGAAGTACTTTTTAATCTGGTCACATGGATCCACGAAACACACCTACTAGTACCACATGTCCTCTGGATTACATTTCAGATTTACTATTCTGCTTTCATAGATGTCACTCATACAATTTACGTGCCACTGCCAAGCCAGTCTTGAAACTTCTTCACTTTTAAGATTTTAAAAGATAGACAAAATAAAGACTATAATTAAAACTAATATTTTTAAATCAGCATACATCTTAAAGGTTGACAAGGCCTTCATTTTACATAAGATTCAAAAAAACTCTGACTGGAGCCTGGAATTTTCATGTCTAAACCTCTTATCTTTCAAACTATTAGTTCCACACTGTCATTTCACTCAGTAAAAGGAAAAAAACTTCACAATATGAAGCACAAAGAAGTTTACTACTGAAAAACTTATCGGAAATGTGTTTTCAAAACTGCTCATCTATTAAATAGGAACAGAATAATAACATTTCTAGAAGTATTTTGCAAGTCTTATGTGGTTAAGAACACAAATTGTCACTGAGTATTATTGAGTATTCCTTGAGTCAGGGTCTCTCAATAACTGACTTGTTGATGGATAACAAAAAACATGAACAGGTTATCCCCCATTCCCAAAAAAAAAAAAAAAACACAACAAAAACAAACAAACAACAACAAAAAAATGAAAAAAAAAAAAAAAAAACACAACAAAAACAAACAAACAACAACAAAAAAATGAAAATAAAGCCTCACAAGTTCCATGAAATTTGTCTGTAAGATGGACATTATTTAGTGCTGTGCCTAAGGGAAAGATTACTACACAGGTCCAAAGACAACCTGTTACCCTTGGCCTACCAGCACATCAATCAGCACTCACAGATCACTCAGCAGAACAGCTGATCCTGCAGCTTAAATGCACCTTTTTCATGCTCCTTGCCCAGTAAGGAGGAGGAAGGAGCAAAGGATAAACTGCTAAGAGGAGTAAAAATAATATAAGAACAATAAACCAGGGGTAACATCTAGGTGACAAAACAAAGATACAACACAAATTCACAAGGGTGAACAAAAAAGTTCTTCATACAGATTTACTACTCAAATTTCTGCTCAACAACTTCTTAAAACTGCAAGACCTACCACTGCTTTCTAAATCAAACAAAATCCAATGATGAAACTATTTCAGATTTAAATGTATTTCCATAACAAATGTTCCAGTAAACAATATTTAAATTATTTCAGTAAACTAAGTGTTTGTAAGAAAATATCATAATTCAGCAATAACAACACCGGAGAGCTGCAGATGCATCTCCATCACACTCAGCTCAGCTGGTTTACACCCAAATCCATGCATTTGCTTAGGTCCAGTGTTTATAGCTCACTGGATCATTATTCTTTCTTTCCAAGTCTTGTCAAATGTTTCTCAGCACTGCAGCAAGACTAGCAGCTCCAGAGGACTCTGGAGGAGCACATCCATCCTTCCAGCACAGGTCTCCAGTTAGGGAAAGCACAAGAAAATGAGCAGCATTCACGTGCTGATAATAGTCTTTGTTCCAACTGTAAATCCAGAGGATCACTAGGCTTGAATGCAGACTATTATAACTCAGCCAGCTGATCTGAGCTTGCTCACAAAGTCACACACAAACTCCTGCACAGCACTGGGAACTCAGCACAATTTCCAGGGAAAAAATGGATCAACTATATACCTGTCAGTCCTAGAGTTACTGCACTGGACTCCACTGCTGAGCTAAAAATGCCACCTTGGTTATTTATCCCAGGTATCAGTCTGGGGTTTGCTTTTTCCTTTCTGGGTTTTTTTGGGATGGAAGATAAGCATGGTGTAACAAAGTACAAAGTCTATCTGTGTGCATGGAAATGGAAGGTTAAAATTCCCCCTATTTTTCAGGGCATTGATAGGCACCTCTGTATTTGTTTTTCCTGTTATTATAAATACTGACAAGTTTCCTACAAATATTTTTTTTCT
Organism: Parus major; assembly: GCF_001522545.3. Taxonomy (NCBI): domain Eukaryota; kingdom Metazoa; phylum Chordata; class Aves; order Passeriformes; family Paridae; genus Parus; species Parus major. The sequence continues at coordinate 65,557,082 of NC_031773.1, forward strand.
GTCAGCAGGTACTCTCAAAATACAACAAAATGTTAAAAACAGAAGTTGCTGAACAGTAGCTCTATTCTGACCACATGCAAGATTTTCCTCTTCATCTGCTTCACTTGTATTTGCTATCACTGAAGGAAAAATCAGAGATAACACAATGTGGAGAATGATAAAGAACATGCACAAGGAAATGGGAATTTGATCACTCATGGAATTCAGGCCCTCTTACCACACCCTTTTATTCATTCAAATTTTCTAAAGAGGAAACAAGAAAAAAAATCCCAAGCCCAGGGGCATGATCTGAATGCTACCAAACCTGCTGACAGCAGGAGAGTCTTTACCAAGTACATTCTCCTACCAGTTTCCTCTAGCTAAACCCAGGGTCTGTAAAGTCAAGCCTGTTAGTTCCATCTCTTCCCTTTTCTCTCTATTCCCTCCCCAGGGAACCTTACTTTACAACACATTGAGGAGTCAGACACCAAGTGCCTCAGCACTTCGGAGACACAAGGAGTTAGCAAAGGTCATGGTGTACAACAGACTATCCCATATAAAACAACACTTAATAGATAAAATATCATTCTCTAATAGTCACAGAACTCACATTTTAATTCAGAGGTGACCAAATCAATGAATGATTAATTCTTTCAGGATTTCAATATATTATTATATACCTGTACCTCCACCCTTAAGTCTAAGCTGTTTCCAGCTCTTCCTTGGTATTTCACTATTCCAGTTTCCAGTTTACGCACTCTTCAGCACATCCCCTACCTTTTGCAACACTCTGCTTGTCTGTGTGATCATCTGAAATGCACAGCATTCTGTTGTGGCTGCCTTCCAAGCAGCAGCAATCATCTGGATCACAATGTCAAGCAAGCAACTTGCTGGACTACATGTGACAAAAATAATAAAGCATTCTAACACACTGCAGCAAAGAGCGCACACCAAACAAAATTTTCCAACGCCAGGAATAACAAATGGCACTCTTGGTGGCATTGCTCTTTTCCCACCAACTCAACAAACAGGCCCTGGAATTAGAGCACAAAATGCACTCTCAACACCCCAAGTCTTCTTTCATCCTGGCAGATCAAGACAAAACTTTGCAAGGATTAAAAACAAGGCACGGTCCTTATTTAAACCACTAAACACAGAGAGTCCCACTCCTGCAAGAGAGCCCATACCGCTGGTAGAGAGAAGGAGCAAGAACCCACACACGTGGATTTAAGCGAAGTAAAGCAAGAGGAACACGAGAACAATGACAGAGAAAGAAAGTAGCAACCAGCTCTGGAGTGCACAGAGCTAGGCATAATGACGCTACTTCCAGAAAACCCCTGAAAGCTATTTCTGTTATTTCCTCAACCCAGACATGCACTTGGATAAAATCAGGATTAGATTTACACTTTCATTCTATGAAAAACAAGAAACTGTTATCTTAAAGCTCCTTTATGTACCTGGTGTTTTTCCAGAAGTCTACTCCTATACGTACTCAATTTCACATAAAATCTCAACTTTTGAAAAAGACAAAAAACAAACAAAACCTACAAATAAACCCAAACATCCACACCCCCCCTTTCCACTTGCATAAGTTTAGAAAAAAGAAAATGTGACTTCCGTGAGTCTCAAAAGTCTGATGGAAACTAAAGACCTGAATTTTTTTTCTGTCTTCTTAAGACTTTTAGGCCAATTACATGGTTTTGGGAACTGACTCACGAGGGGGTTGCTGGGCTGATTTTAATCTTCGAGGTTAGGTCTAGTCACACCCCATTTTCATTCTGAAATAAGGGTATTTGTATAGCTACAAAGATTTTGATCTAACATATATTCACAGTACATTTCTGGACCAAACCACATAATTCTCATACTTAACAGTGAAATTATCTTAATAAAATACAAATAAAATTCTACTTGTTACTTAACTGTAACTCTAGCAGAGAAGTCTGACACTTTTTCTGCTAAACATATAGAAAAACTGTACAAGTTTCTTAAACTATTTAAAAGGACTAATTAGTAAGGGGCACACAGCACTTTCACACTGTTTTTACGTCCCTTTTTTATCTTATTTTTAGTTTTTCAAGTAAACTGTTGCATACAACATCCAAGAGAGCTACGACATGAGCCATGTTCTTTGAAATGCTTGACTTAGTAGGCTGAAACAGACCTGAATGGTAGAATTCAACCATGTGTGAGAATTTGCTTGTGCTTCTTCAACAGAACAGAGCTACAGTCTTGGTAAAACGAAATGTGTAGCGTTAACATACAAAAGCTCAAGAACTCATCTTCACAGATTCTGTAATTCACGATTACAGAACTCATTCAAAGATGACTCTGAGCCTCCAAATACTGAGCCTCCTTTCATACTGTGCTTGACTGTTACTTGTGCACACGTAATGCACGAAAGGCTGGTCTCCTTTTTATTTCAGTCAACTCGATATTTTCCCCCTGATGTTTTAAGAGGTTTTCACTCGGTTTTCTCCCTCTAGAGCAGAGACCCTGTTGCGGGCGCAGGTAAAACCGCATCCAGAGATGCATTTCCCGTCCTGAAGCTTCAGTACACCCCGCTGCGCCTTGGCGCAAGGCACAGCCCTGAAGAACCCCGAAAGCACCACCTGAGAAAAATCCGCAGCTTCCGAGGAAAGAGGCCCCGGAGAAGGAGGCAGCGCCCGGCGGGGCCGCTCGGGGCTCTCACGGATCGGCGATGGCCGGGGAGCGCCCCCTCCTCCCCAGCCAGGGCCGGGCAGCCGGGGGCCCGAGGAGCAGGGGCGGGGGCCCGGCACAAGTTGGCCGGAGAAACCTGTGGCTGCCGTGACACCCCCGCGGCCGGGAGCGGGGCGGCGCCCGGGGAGCGGGGGCTGCCGAGACGGGGACGCGCCGCTCTGCCCGGGAAAGGGCGCCGGACACTGACCTGTCCTCCGAGTCCATGCGGCTGAGGGGCTCCCCGTCCGAGGACATCTCCAGGCTGCCCCGCCGGCCCCCCGACGTGGCGCTGCCGCAGCTGCTGCCGCCGCCCGTGCCGGGGCCGGTGCCGTATCCCTCGTCGCCGCCGCTGGACACGCTGCTGGAGCTGCTGCCGCCCCCGCCGCCGCCGCGGCCCGGCCCGTCCTCCTGACTGCCCCGGGGGCCCTTGGGCTCCTCCTTGGCGTCGGCCTCGCTGCCGCCGCCGGGGCTCGGCGAGCGGGTCTCGTCGCTGCAGCAGCCGCTGCTCGTGCTGCTGCTGCTGCTGCCCACCAGGCTGCTCTCCTCCTCCTCACCGCCCTCCTCCTCCTCCTCTTCCTCCTCCTCGTCCTCGTCCTCCCCGTCCCCGGCCTGGCTGGCGCTCTCCGGGCTCGGCTCCGACATGCTCTCCGCCTCGCCGTTCAGCAGCAGCAGCGGCTCCGGCTCCGCCGCGGCCGAGGACGAAGGCGGCGGCGGCGGCGACGACGAGGAGGATCCAGCCCCACCGGCGGCCGCCACCTCCGCCGCCGCCACCTCCGCCTCCTCCTCCTCCTCGGCGGGCGCCGCCTGCCCGGGAAGGCGCCGCTGGGGCTCCGCCATGTCGCTGCAGCGAGCGGCCGCCATGGCGCCTGCGAGTCGCTGCCGCGCGCGCGGGGCCGGCCGCGGGCGTGCGCACGGCGGGGGCGTGCGCGCGCGGCCCGTGCGGCCGGTGCGCGCTCCCGCCGCCCCCCCTTCTTCCTTCGCCCTCCTCGCGCACCCGCACCGGCGGGGCGGGGCCCGGCTCGTGCCGCCGCCGCCGCACGCGCTACGGAGCGCGCCCGGGGACAAACTAGGCGGGGAGGGCGGAGCGGCGGCAGCCACCGCCCCCGGCGCGAAGGGGCGGTGGCGGGCCAGCGACGGTATCCCGGTTTGAGTCTGGTGGGGATCCCACCTTGAATTCCCCGGGGATCCCGGCTGGAATTCTCCAAGATCTCGCCTTGAATCCCCCGGGGATCCCCGCCCTCGGTCCACGGATAGCGGGGAGTGCCGCGGGACGCGCCGGGAGCCGGGAACGAAGCGCTCCCGGTTCCCCGCCTCGCTCCAGGACAAATCCCGGCGGCACCGGTGTCCCACAGCGGGGCACGGACGTTCCCATTGCCGGCCGGCACTGCCGGGAGCAGGGTGGCTCGGGCGGGGCCGGGAGAGCCCCGGTGGCGGCGGGTCCCCTCACGGCACCGAGGTGGGAAAGCGGAGCGAGCGGGAAGGGGGAACCGGGGCTCCTCGGGAAGGGCGCGGCTCCCGCCGTGGAACCACCCGGGCAGGAGTGCCACAGCACGGCTCGGCAGAGGCTGAAAGGAGACAGGGAAAGGGCTGCGGCGCCGCTGACAAAAACGAGTGCAAAAAGCGGCCGCGCTGTGAAGCGAGGTGAGAGAATAAACCAGAACAAACTGGCCTTAAACCTCCATTGGCAGGGAAGAGGCTTCCTGGCTCCCGGGGGAAAGCTGTGTGACCAAAGGGGATTGTGAAATATGACAGAATCACGGAGTGGCTTGGATGGGCAGGAACCCAAAAGATCATCTCATCCCAAACCCCTGCCCTGGGCACCTGGACACCTTCCACCAGAGCAGGTTCTTCTAAACCCCGTCCAGCCTGGCATTGGACACTTCCAGGGATGGGGGAGCTTCTCTGTGCCAGGGCCTCACCACCCTCACAGGGAAGTATTTCTTCCTAATACCCAGTCTAAACCTCTGGGTGTATAAAAAGGGAAAGGTGAAATCCCAACAAGGATGACTGTCAATTGTATAGAGGCCTTCAGAAGACAGTTTGAAAGTTAAGGTCGTTTAATGATCATGTGAAAGGGGATAAAGTTTCCTATAAAGTGCACAGAATGGGGATTTGGAGTAGAACAGAAAGGTAGAATCTGAACACAGAGATAAAATCAGGTAGTTTGACAAATTATTGGAAAAATGAGAAGGGTAATTGAAAGCTATTCAATCAAAGGTAAATAAAGGTAATAAAATGTTATTCCATGTGAATTTTAATTATCTTACATCTGTCAGCCTTTAGCCAATGCTTACAGAGCTTGCCACATTTAAAACAAAAATCATGAAGCCGCGATAGTTAAGTTTAAAAACAAACTTAAACTGCAAAACACAGAACCACAACTCATTCCAGAAAAGCATTGTGCCTCCTGCACATGAGGAAGAACATCACCAACTCAAGTTACAGCAGGCATATCTGGCATGTCCACAGAGATCCTGGATTCCAGGAGGAGTTAACTGCGTAGGATTGAAATCTGGAGAAGGTGCTCCAAAAAACTCCATTTGCATAGCTGGAGATGGCTCCCAGCCCATCACCCGATGTAGTTGGGAGCAGCAACGAGAACAAGCTGTGGTGTGGCAGCATCAAAACAGAGAGCCACAGCACTGAAACAGCAACGGGGGGTTGGGGACTCAACACTGGATTAATCATTGAAAACAAACCAATAACATATTTAGCCTGCAGAGGAGCATAAGCAAATTTTGGAAACCAACAACAGTGAAAAGGTGATGATAGTTCCTCAGATTTCTAGAAGCCTCAGCTAGAAAGTGGAAATGCTAAGAATGCTTTAAAAAAATCCAGAGGGGAAAAAAAAGACAAGAACAGCTGCAATGCTGTTTCTCATCTGTGCAAGATGTGTATTGCAGGTCTCCTAACCACCAAAACAGACACCAAACTGTTTCTACACCCTGTTTCTTCCTTTCCTTCTGCTAACAGTGTGCTGTGCTTTGCTCTCCGCAGAGGAAGGCGTGGGGCTCCCTGGTGGGTGTTGCAGTCACGGGTCTAATCAAACACTAAGCGTGACGTTTCAAAAACAAGCCACCCTTTGATTCAGTCCAGAAACGGCAGTAGCTGAAATAATTCCTATGTCTCTACTACCCACTGATGCCCTTCTGCAGTTCTGTGCTGTAGCAAGGGACAGAATCTCATGAGAACTGTCATGAGAAAACAAAAGTATACAAAGGACTTCGGTAAAAGACACCTTTCAAAAACTGTGAATATGAGATAAAGGGGAGGAAAGTTATCACAAAGAACTCTATGAACCCTAACGTAAATTGTCCTGATCGGCTCCCCTGTGTGCTCAAGGCAATCAATGTCTTTTTTTTTCCCCCAGGTCTCTCTGGGTTTCTCGGGGTGTGTTCACGCAAAGGCCCCTTGTGTTTGGTGCTGAAAGCGAGCAGGGAGATGAGTAGGGCGGTAGAGACGCCAGCTCATTAGGTAATTTGTGTATTCAAAGAGTGTCAGGGAAGGAAACCTCAGGACGTTTCTATTGCCTAATGGAAATCACTTGGCATTTAAGCAAGTGCTCCGTACCAAGGGGGTCACTACTGCAGCAGGCAGTCTTCAAAGAAAAACTCTGAGCATCTCTTGGTGTCCTGCTCCCAGGTTTTCAAACGCACAAAATTCTGCGTCCAGGCTCGGCCCTTGAGTAATAAAGTCCTAATCAACTGCAAGTAGCAACGATTATTGCTCACTGAGCTTTCTCTGTACAAACCCACACAGCTTACTGAAGCTAGATTTCCTTTTCCTACAAGGTTTTTTTACTTTTCAAACCTCTTGAAAGAGATCTGTCGGGAGAACAGGTGATTCTACAACTTGCAAAAGCATCTAAATCATTTACATTTGAATGCTGTGATTAAAGCTCAAAGGAGGAGTTAGGAAAAAAGAGTTTCCTGTTAGGAAATCTTTTGGGGAAAAAACACATCATTCACTTGGGCTTTGCAGGTGGATGTTGCTGTGTCATTCACACCAAAGGTTTCTATTATGCTCAGTCTAGCTTGGTATGATCACCTTACAACGATGCTTTAAAGCTCGGACGTTTGTGTTGAGGAATCAACAAAGTACAAAATAATAAATATAAATTTTAAAAAGCCGGTAGATAAACCAGGAAAAGCCTGTTCACTGGTGAAGATTCCAAGCAGGACCATTAGTTCAAGAGCAAACAGCTTGTAGACACAGCAGAGCAGGGAGAAGGAATGAAGATTTTTATTCTCTTACCTCAGGAACACCAGGGTGCAGGGCATTCACACTGACAGCAGGGTCAGAGACAAGCACACTCCAAAGAAGTAGTTTCTTCTTTTCTTGAATCACAGCAGTTTTGCTGTTTTATGGGGTTCTCTTGAAGGACACTTAGGTGAGATCACCAGAAGATATGTGTAAGGCAGGTTTCTTGAGGTTTCCTCCCTAACTTTGATCAGCATTATAGTACTATGATACACAGTATATAAGCAAAACCCTTCAAAACAGCAAGAAAGGCCTATAAAGAGAGAAGAAAAATTAAATAGGCCTGAAGTACAGGAAAGATAACATCCAGTCTTACACTTGCTAGGATATCAGGAGAGATTCTGTAAAGCCAAGCATTTGATGCCTGAGCTCCCTTCTCCAACCCCTGTCTCCCCATGCATGTCTTAAGCAGTGCAGGAAATTCCTGCTGCCTGCACCTCATGACTCACCTTGCTCAGTATTCTGCCTACTCAGCAGCCTCTGGAAACTGCACCCTTCCCTTCTTTCTGCCCCACCCTTCCCTATCCAAATTCAAGGTCTGGAGGAAAAGGCTGCCATCTCTCATTGCTTTAAGTGAGCACCCGGCGCTGGGTTCTCACCCTTCCCTTCAAACTGGGCTGAAATTGCCTCATGATGCAATTCTCACCCCGCCCTCTCCTGCAGCACCCAGTTAATTCTCCCTTTAAACTCAGTTTCCATCCTCTTTTCTTTTTAAAGCTGCCTTTAATCTTTGTACTGTCTGCTTAGAAACCGTGACTGTAAGAAACACCAAGTCATGCTTAGGTTGGGCCAACCAGAAGAAAGCTGCAGGGAATACATGTTGGGAAAAGGTCCCTCTTCTCTCCCCTGGATGGAGTGTTGAGCCCTGTCTGGGATTGTAACTGGCTTTGAAAAACACTTTGCAGCAAAATGAAATCTTGATACTGCTAGGGACCTTCTTCCCCCTCTGCCCTGCCCCTGCTTTGTGTCACGCTGATCTGCTGCCTCTTCTCTGGTGCCAGCACAGCTGTCCCTGAAATTCCTGCCATGGTCTAGACCAGGGAACTGCTTTTAGTAGTAACTAGGAGGGAAAAAAAAAAGGCATTCTGTTCCTGTTAGGTCATGAAGCTTCAGAGAGCTCCAGACAACTCAGTCAAATATAACACTCTGGGTATGGGGAAGAGAGAACAAAGTTTAAAATTTGCTAAGTGACACAAAGGACCAGGAGTTACTTCAGGAACGGAAAACCCCCATTCTGTCATTCTGGAGGATATCCAAAAGCACGTCCTAACATTCATTCCATTTGCATTTTTGCCAGCTCAGTGGAGTTGAGGGCATCTGTGCTTTAAGCCATCTATAAACACAGTGACAGGAAGGCCATGTTCCATAGATATTCTGATGTAATTTATAGGAATCAGATACCTTACAAATAGATGAAACCTCTAAAATGCACACTAATTGATGCTCAATTTGTTGTCAAATTATATTGAAGGAAAATGGGAAATGCAAAATAATAAAGCCTGAAAATTTCTTGTAAATGAAAGATAAGCTGTGACTTCAAGGCATTAGGAGGCCTTGTAATATTGATTGTTGTTCATTGAAGTGCTCTACAGGTTGCTGCAAAATGTGAAATATAAGCACAGAATTTCAAGCAAGTACTATTCAGCTGTGATATCCTCTTAGTTATTATAGATACTGAGAATGAACTCGGAATTTGTTCAGAAACAAAAGCTACTTGCAGTACATTTGCACTGGTATCACTGAATATTAATCCTGTCACCCCATATCTCTCAGTTTTTGTGACTTCCAGGGACTTGCATAAGTGTATTCTAAAAATGCATTGTGCTTCTCTTTGAAACTGTTGGGAAAGTTTTTCAAATGCCACATCAGAAGATTTAAATAACTGATGCAATATGAGCAGGTAAAACAGTAATATATGTGGGACTGCACAAGCAAATAGAACATCTTTTCTCTGTCATCAGTATTGTCAATATTTTTATTCATGACTAAAAAAACCTACATAAATTATCAGAAATACTTTCTTTTCCTCCCAAAGTGTCCTAAATCTCCTTGTGTACATTTTCTTTTTGGCACAGTTTGCTCTTTTTCAGTAAAGGCAGCCAAAATTCTTCAGTCTTGGAAGAATCAACATCCTTAAATGCTGTAATTTAGATTCATTTTAGCCAGAGATAATTAAAATATTTGCTTCCAGATTATAGAGTCTTTACATATTGTTAATTTGGGGAATTGGTTTTCTCAACATTCTTATGCAAAACAGAGCTGGATTCCAGCTTTAAATGAAGGTGTGTGCCTGAGCACATGTAGAGGGCTGTCACCAGTATGTCCATTTATTTTCTGCAGGTCACTTGCTGCAGAACCCCACAGTAAAACCAGGGGAGGTCATCCCAACTGAGGGGCAATTTTGCACAAGCACACTAGGCAGTAAATCCCATTTTTTCCCTAAAAATATAGATGTGAAGTCAGGAGCAGAGGCTTTTTTGCAGACATGGAAATTATTTTCAACAGCCATAAAAGTAATCAAGATCTTGCATGTTGCAAAACCGGTGTGTAACCATTACAACCAAACAGAAACACATAATTAATTGAATGCTAATTAAATACAAATCACAGCTTGGAAGGAGTACAAGTTTACAACAGCTTTTCTGTGTTCTAGGATTACTTTAAAACTCCCCTTCTTCAGTTTGTGGTGGTAAATAGAATATGGTTTTTCCATGGAATGGTTTTAGATTTCTTTAAATTAATATTTTGTAAAATTTAAACAAAAATCCTCTTGCAGAAATCTAAAGTTTGTGTGCTTTTTTTTTTTTCTCTTTTCTTGAACAAATCACCTATCCTTCCAAGATCAAGGAACACATGTCCTTCCAAACAAAGTTCTCAGCTTCCCAGAACATGCTGTGGTGGGCCCAGCAAGGGGCCCTGAAGATAATTAAGGGAGTGGAGCATGTCAGATGAGGAGAGGGTGAGAGAGCTGGGACTGTCCAGCCCCAAAAAGTGAAGGCTCAGGGGGATCTTATCAAGGTAGAAATATCTGAGAAGGGGAAGTAAAGAAAATGGAGCCAGACTTAGTGATATCTGGTAAGGGGAAGAGTCAGTGGTCACAGACTGAGATGCAGAAAATTAATCCTATTTAAACATAAGAAGAAACTTTTTTTGCTTTCAAGCAGTGGAAAAGATTGCCCAGAGAAGTTGTGGCATCACTGTTTGTGACGTTATTCAAACCACATCTGGAAATGGTCCTGAGCAGCCTGTTCCAGCTGTTGCTGCTTGGAGCAGGGGGCTTGGATTCTATGATCTCCTGAGGTGCTTCCTAACCTTAACTTTTCTGTGATTCTGTAAAACTGAGATATTATTCCCATGTTACACAAAGACACAAGCTTTGTGAAATCTGCAAAGCCAATAAATATTTTTCAGGGTTCCCAAATATCACCATATACCCTGGCTTTGCCCCAGCCTGATGTGGGGTTGAAAATCAGATTGACACCACTCCTGCCTTGCTTTATAAAGATGAGAAGGTGGTCCTGGTTGGGAGCCACAACAGCTGAGTTGAGCTGTGTGACTGGGACTGAGCCCTGAGTCCCTGCAGGAAGGTTTGGATGCAGCCAGAAAGACTGATGGCTCCATTCAGAATTCCCACAACAGCACAGATGACAAATTTAGGGTCCTGCTACATCCCATGAGATTAGAAATGACAAGCAAGTGAGATTATGTTTTTTCCGTGATTGCCAGATCTTGGCAGGCTAGAGACTTACGGGAGAGAGGTTATCCTTAAAAGAGGAATTTATCTCACCCTCTAGCCAGCTTTGGGCAACATGCTGTCTTGGAGAAGGTGTCAAAGTCCTGATTTCCCAAAACCTTAACAGATGGAGGATTCATCTTCTCTCCCCACTGCTCCGCTAATGTTATAAGAAAAATTCGGGTCATGGGAAGTTTATCAAGCTAGAGATCTACAGAATTAGTTTACTTAAATAAGAATTTATTATTTGGTAGGCTTGGGCACAAGCAAACACACGAATTTCAGAGAAGTTCAGAACTGCATCCAAAGACATGAATTGCCATTATTAGGGCATTCGCTGAACAGAGAAGTCATACTCCAATTAATCAAAACTAATTTAACAATTACAAAAGCAGCAGGTTTTGTACTTCAAATGACTTCATTGTTGTTTGCCACTAATGACAAATGTTTATTACAGATAGTGTATTTGTCTGCTGAGCTATTAAAACACCTTTTGCTATTCATAACTCCTCAAACCTTTCCTGTAAGATGAAAGATCCATCATGTTCATGGAAAATAAGCCAAGCTTGTAGAAGTACAGCACCCCTCCCTATTCTCAATCAATCAAATCTGAGAGAGAGAGAGAGAGGGAGACTGATGAGAACAACCTACTTTTCTGTGCGTGGCATTCACTGAATGTGAAAAGGGGTTTCAGCAGGACCGAGAAAGTAGCTGTTGTCATGACAGCACTGGGAAGCCCAGGGACTGAAAAGATCTTCATCAGCTCACTGCAGCAATTCTGTGCCAAAGGAGCTGTGCTGCCTGTCTGCATGCTGACAACAGAGCCAGGGGAATGCCTGCTTGTCAAACCTCCGTGGTTTTACTCTGCAAACTTCCCCACTCCCGGCCTCTGAAGCTGGAGTATAGTTGCAATCTGGCAAAAATGGATCTCTCCTGCCCCCCTGCTTCCCCTTCAATAGTCCCCACACTTTCTGTTTCTCTCTCTGGTTTAACAAGGGCAGCACCCAGCCTTCTTGCACACCCTTTTGCCACAAAAATGCCATGCTGAAGGCAGCAGTGGCCTGTAAAAACCCTAATCAAATGCCAGCACATTCTGCAGTCCAGTTCCATCGAGGTAATGACTGCCACTCCTGCAACCTCAGTGTGAGGGACCAGCGTGTCTGTATGCTCTGGGGTTCCTGGAAGCTCTGGGGCAAGAGGCTGAGGATTTCTGTGGCAGGATCTGCTCCTTGGGGTCATACCCTTGACAGGGGTGGAATGTTACCTGGTCAGCTCTGGCCACTCCAGCTCAAGTCAAAGCATCGTCTTTCACACTGAGTTAGGCAGCCTGCTGTCTGTGCTCACTGTAATCACCACAAGCACCAGTTTTGGGAGAACTATGAGACTGTTCCAATCCCAGTGAAGTCTCATTTTACAGAAATGACTGAAAACGTTTGCTGCATAGGTCAGATCCTCATAATTTAGACAAGGAAAGAGAAAGTAAGGTATTTTTGGCTGTGCACATATTGATCGAGTTCTGGTGCTGTTTATTTGAGGCAGTGGGAAATGAGAACATTTGGAAACTTATGTTATGCCCCCACTGGTTATCACTGATGGAATGAAAACTGAGATTGAGTGCTTTACACCCAATCTTGCAACAGCCACCTTTATTGCAAACTAAATGGTCAGAGATATGTGATCTCAGAGGGATTTTACAGGCTTTGTCTGAAACTTTGGCGTCTCTGGTATTGATTGCAAAATTGACCTCAGTGGGGCCAGACTATCAAACTCAGCCTGAGAGCTGGGGAACTAAGGAGTTTTGAGGAACTCACAGCAAATCTTGATATCCTGATATTATTGATGGCTGCTAGGAGAGGTGAACTTGGCCACTACTGCACAGGAGAGTCTAAGTTGCACTAGATTCAGAATTTCACCCTCCATCAGTCAGGATGTCAATAGTTCAGAGGTCCACTCTCTCAGGAAGCCTGGAATACATGGCAGAATTGGGATATGCAGGTCCTAAATTAGCTCAATGCCCCAGTGATGTGCCCTATGGGTACACTGCATGTCCTGTAATAGACAAAGCAGCCATTCCCCTCCCCTGAATTCTGTTCCCAGCTCAGTTGCTCCCAGATTCTCCAAACAGCTGACTGCATAGGGGCGAGCAAAGCATTTTAGCATCTTGTTACACAGAAATTTATGCATGGTTAGGATATGCTTGAGAGTCTCTTTCCCAGGACTGCTCTGAGGTGTAATTGTCTTTGAAGCCTTCCAGTGAAAGCTGCTGTTAAACCCACACATGGAGTGTTCTCAACAGGGATGGGCCTGACTTTTAATGACACAATGCTTTTGAGTCTAGTCAGTCTTTTAAAACTGGTTTATTTTTTCAGTCAAGGTGAACATTATGTACTTGATGACTTTTGCCTAGTGACACATGCAAACTGCATTCAAGAAACAAATACTATCCAGTAGTTTTGCTAGGCAGATCAGTGCCCCAAAACAACCTCATATAATACCGAAGTTATAGTAGGAAAAGGGGCACTATATATTCTTGGCAAGCTGTTGCTATAGAGGCATAGTGTCAGCAGCAGTTTGGCTTTATATTGCATTTCACTGGATAATTTATCAGAACCATCATCTTTGCAGTTGAATTTCTGTCTGGGTTTGGCAATGCTAAGCATTTGTTTTATCTTGGTGAAAAGTGGATTTGGCTATTTAAAGCCTGGAAAATACAGAAAACTTTTCACAGCAAGGGGAAAAATAGCTGATTTAAAATGTGGTGACTCTTATAGTCCATGATTACATGTCTTCACATAAAACTGGGTTTCTTAATTGAGGAAGGTATTTGATTGAGGTTGTGCTAGTGCATAAGAGGTACAACAAAGAGGGATGTATTATAGAAGTGCAATTCAGGCACCGAAAGCATTAAGGTATCAGCTCTGTAGAGAGCGATGACCTACTTCTGCCTTGTTTCTTCCAAGGAAAATCCTTTGGCACCACTTCAGGCCATGGTTTCTGTTCTCCCTGCTATCTTGAGGACCTGATCTTACACAAAAGTGCCTCAGACACGTTCACATCCCAGTTTCTCAACCTCAAGTTTCATGTAGAGAGGAAGCAAAGCAGCCAAATTAAAATGGGACTTCACAGAAAAAAGACCCCAAACATTCTCCTCACCATCCTCAATAAAAGATAAATTAAGTGCTGGACCAATGTCCATGTGCCACTCATATTTCAGCTTTTTTTATCACAGTACATATTTTGGAGGTCTTTTGCATATTAATACAATCAGATTTTGGGACTTTCTTATATTGCAGGAAGTGATCTCAGCCCATCACCTGCACTGCACTATGGTAACTCCTTTTGGCATATTGCATGCATATTCCTTTTCGTTACATGCAACATATTCTCACCAGCTTATGTTCTACAGCAAAACCTCAACAACTCAGTTTATATCATGCTTAACAAAGTATGACAAAATAAATAAAAAAAAAAATGCTGGTTTAAAAGCCATATAAATATTGAAACACGAAGCATTTGAAAGTTACTCCCCTCCTCCCTTATCTAATTACACTATTAATAAGCAACATGCAGAATTTCATCTGAGATGTAGGAACCACAAGAGATCAGATTTTCACACCAATTCTCTCCTGTATCATGATGTTCGCAGTGTGAGCGTGTTTAACTTTTTAAATCATGCAATCTGTCCACCTGAAACCAAAAAGGGCTGTTCCCATCTGGGCTCAGATCTGCTGCATTAACACAAATTCTGCTGCCCTGGTTATGTGCAACTGCAGGTTAGGCCAAGAACACATTTTCTCTGTTTTGCAGTAATTTGTCTCGCAGTTCCAGTGAAATATGATTGTCCCCTTTTTATCTTTAATTGTTGCTGTGCAGCATTAAGCAGCAATATCACGATACTTAAAAGTCACTTTGTTTTTCCATTTGGTGAAGCAACCCCATTTTATGGGCAAAGGAAGGCTCTGAGATGTGGCTGCAACCTTGCAAAGAAACCTGTTTATGCAAAGTCCTATCAAGAACTTCTTTCATTTAGGTTAAAGGATCAAGTCCTTAACATTTGAAAATACACAATAAACACACAACACTGCATCATTGAGTAAGGAAGGTTAATAAAAATACAGCCTGGCATTAACATTAAAAAGGCTCTAAATTTTTTCTTCACAGGTAATTAGTTCACACAATGAAATAATCTCCTTTCTTATCCTGGAAACACATGCATAAAACAGCTCAGATAACATCATTTACATACAGGCTGCTGCATCCGCATGTTAATGTCTGGCAGTGAAAAGTTCAGACAAGTTTGTAATCCCCGATTTCCTGCGCGTGCTCAGCACCCAGATTCCCAGAAGGAAGAGAAAGGGATACTAAATATTACTGAGATGACAGGTCAGCTGCAGCCCGCCACATCTGGACAGCTTGCACGGCTACAGAGCTTCTCAGACCACAGGGTCTTTGACAGTCCTGGACATTTTTACTTTTTTTTTAAACTCATCTTGGTATTTGTTCCTTTTGTCAGTCACTTCTGGCCATGGCCATCATCCTAAGCCTATTGTGCCGCCGCCACTTGCTTTGTCCGCGTTGCTCCATCGCGTGGTATTGGGAGCAATCTGCATTCCCATTTAAAGCACTATCATGTCACCCATCAGCGATCGCTCGCTTTCATCCCTTAAAACTCCCATACAATGGCAACCACGCCGTGAGGACAAAGGGCCGGGCAGAGAGGGAAAAGGAGGGAAGCTGCAGTGGGAAAGCAGCAGCAGCAGCTGCAGCCGGGCTAACTTTGTTCTCCCCGGCTCCTTCTGGGTGAGCACTTGAACTTGGACATCCGTGCCCTTCATGTCCTGCTTCCCCTCCTAACACAGCTTATCTGCCCAGGGCAGGCACTGGAAGGAAACTTGGCTGCTCCTGCATCAAGGCCACCAGGTAATAACAGTGTTATTCCAGCCCAAGCCAGCGAGCCCGTGCCAGCTGCGGGAGAAAGGGAGGGCTGCGGGGCTGGGGGAGGGAAAGCCTCCTCTTGCAGGGATACCGATGGCCAGCAGAGCTTTCCAAAACACGAATCCAGCGTGTTTTCCAAAACACGAATCCATCCTTCAAATCTACAGCTCCTCCAGCAGTTGTTGGAGGAGGACATCCGTTCAAGTGAGCAGAAATCCGGTTTGCTGCGTTCAAAGATGCAGTTACAGCGCCCAAGGGCTTGGGAATTGCCCGGAGAGTCTGCAGTGCTAAAGCTTTAACTAGGATTCACTCCCCTATCCTGTCATCCTCTTAACGCTTTGGAGCCATCAGCTGTAGAGATCTTAGACTTCACATACCGCCTATGATTCACTGCCTGAAAGTGTTGTAAAAGTTAGGGATTGTGTTCACAGGTGAAATAACTGCAGTGCTGCAGCCTGGAAACAGCCAGCCAGGGGAGGATGGATGGAAATCCGTCTGGAGCACTTGTGTGAAACAGGCATGGCTCAAAGCAAGGCTTTAGAGTCCCACCTTTTACAAACATGACCCAGCTGTGCTCCTTGGGGTCCAAGAGATTTTAATGAGGCAAAAATGATCAAAATGTCATGACCTCTGTTCTCCCTCATCCTAAAACCTGGATGATGGAAATGAAGTGGAGCTTAGCTAGGTTATATTTAGCTGATCACACAGAATGGAATAGCTTTAAGGTCATGAAATAGAAGTTTTAAAATAAAAAGCTGTGAGGTCAGGCTAGTTATCCCCCCCAATCACTTTACATAAGCAAGTGTGGTTTTTCCCAGTGTTGTAGTCCATGAGTATTAACCAATTCCTCTTTACTAAGGCAACCTAAATGGCTGAGGCTGGTTGGTTAATTTGTACTTGCTACCTTGTAAATAGTGGTCAGGATTTCACACATTATCCAGGCACTTTGTCTTTATTAAAAATATTTATTATTTGTAGACACAATATACTAGAGGCAGTAGTTACAGAATATTATGGGTCTGTTAACACAAGCTAAGAAAAAAGCCAGGAATGTTATTCAAAGGTGATTTTGGTTTCCAGGCAATTTCCTTGCTCACAAAATGACACCTTCAGCTAGACCTGACTCCTACAAGCTGGCTTCCTTGCAGTACCAGCTCTTGCATGTGCAAATTCTCTGAGACATCCTCCAGGTAGCCAAAACCCAAGCACAAAATAGCATCAGGAATGCTCCTCATAGAGTTCAGCTGTCTTTTTTCCCCCTCTGTCTAGACACGACCATTTCAGTGTATAAAAGGAGTAAAACCAACCACCATTAACAGCTGTTTCCTAGGCTGGTGGGTGAGTGTCTTAGGTTGCAGTGCAAGATGTAACCAAAAGGATGTATTCTATTACCAGCTGTTAAAACCAGGTGGGGCAGTGTTCTTTATCTCTCCCACCACCCATCCTCCCTCCAGGAAGATATCTTCTGTTAATGGGCCATTGAGTCTCACTGCATGACTGATAAAATTCCATCATCCCATTGGGAGATGCTGCACCCAGGGGGAGGAGCCAAGCTTTTCTACATGGATATAATCTGAGCTTTGGAACAGCACAGCAGCCTTTTCCACTGGATTCCCAGAGGAAGACAGGACCCATCTACACCACTGGACCTTCAGAGGAGAACTACACCCTGCTGCAGGATCACCTCTTCAACGGAGCCACATCTGTCACTTCAGGAGGACTGCAGCCACCATTTATTTTGGCAGTAATCAACACCCTGACTGACAGGGTGTCAGGTTGTACTCTGACTCTGTCAGTGGTTTTGTGCTGCTGCATTCTATTTTAGTTTTCCTATTAAGTTGTAGGGTGTTTTTATTTATACATACTATTAAAGAACTGTTATTCCTAATCCCGTATCTCTACCTAAGTGCCCCTTAATTTCAAAATTGTAGTAATTCAGAAAGAGGGAGTTTACATTTCCCATTTCAAGAGAGGCTCCTGGCTTCCTGAACAAACACCTGTCTTTTCAAACCAAGACAATAAGCATACAAAAAAAAAAAAAAATTCCTTCTCTTTAAAGCTAAAACATCTGAAGCAGTCTCCATGTTCTTGCTGACTTGGGAATTTTCCAAGAAGAAAGTTGCACAGTATGAAGCACTCAACTACATGTGTAATCAGTGTCAAGACTCACCAGAAATTCGTATTGTAAAGAGGTGATTTATTAGTTGAGTTGCTGAATTCTGAAGTCTTTTTTCCCCCCAATTGCTTTGAATTTACTGTCAATTAACAACAATTTTCTCAAATAAATTCCTATGTACTTGTTTGTACTTACTAATTATTTTATTTCTAGTAAGGTGACTATTACATAGGTTTTTTTTCCCCCCCTAAACAGAATCCATTGCTGAAAATAAAGGAGATTCACATGCAAGTTATTTGGAAATGTTGGGCATCTCTCATGGTATGCTTTGACTCAATCGTTCAGGATGAAAAGCACCTGCAGATTTTTGCCACTCCAAGCAAGAAACTGCCCAGATTCAGCTGCTCATGTAGGGACAGACAGCTGGGGGATGGATAAGGCAGTTTTGCTCCACATAAGGAACGCAGAAGATTTTACACATTGGGCTGTAATGGATTTAAAGATGCAGAGTCCAGTACAGCACCAGTCACTTCACTGTGACACAGACAACAACTGATGAGGATGAGGTATTTTCCTGAAAGTTTTCACTGACCAAACCACAAGGCTGTAAGTAAATCTTCCTTGCTCTACATATAAAGTTAAACATGCAGAGTCTGCATTTTTATTTTTTTTTGAACAGTACTCATTTAACCTTCAAAAGAGCAAGAGGGTGTTTCCATTTTTAGTCTGAAATACTTTGAAGTATTCCCGTTTCATAGAGCAGGGATCTGGATAGAATTTGACAAAAATAAAAAATTAATTCCTTATTTTCCTTTTGGTTTCAGTAATAAAGAAGTTAATGATCCCACATCTGGTTTTGTCCAGATATACTTCTACAGCAGCCCACTGAAAACAGCACCGTTTGCTTATAGTTTTACTTTTATCCCAAACAGAACCCAATCCAGCCTAAATAAGTGTTTTTAAACACATCCCTAGCCAGCCTGCCACATGAGGCAATTAACAACCTCTCTGCTGATGTCACATCCCCAGAGCTGCAATTAACAGTTGCTTGCAGTTTCACCACAGCAGCCAGATAATATTTAGACAGACCTTAAAAACATTTTCCTTGGCATACCACAGAAAGAAGAAACACAACAACAAAACAAAAACCCAACCAGAATCTTCATTCCACAAGTAACATTTGAATGCTGACACATCTGGAACAGCTGGGTAACAAGTTGTCCATGTCAAGTTCAGAAAGCAGCTGCTTTTAGCCGTCATTTTGGGTCAGGCATTTGTTTGCAGCCACCAGCATATTCAATTTTATTTTTGTAGCAGCTTCTTCAGTGTTCCCATATGGACAAGCCAGACAGCTCCTAGGATATACCAGCAAGAATATATAATGTTCTTTAGAAGAAATGAAGGCCAGATGTTGCTTTCTTATCTCCATGTGCATCCCTAAAGAAGTTAGATTAAGTTGTTTCAGATATATTATTAATGCCAGGTACAGGCAATTTGTTTATCGGCCGTTTAAATGTCAACTTTCTAAAGGACAGTAAATAACATTTTAACTTAGGATTCCAACTGAAATAAGATTAAACTACCCTAGAATAACTTCAGAAAATAATTATAGCACAATCCAGGATCACAGGGACAAAATAGTATTGTGTAGAAAAGATGTGATGAGCCATTTCTGAAATCTGAGTGAGTACTACTTATGGTTATTAGAACAGGGGAAAATAAAACCCCTCCATCTCATCTTTAAAATACAATGAAAAGTTGGAGGTAAGACTTATCCAACTGCCCCACTGATTAAAAGTCTTCTACTCTGCTGCTTAGCTCACCCTGGGTACAACTTAAGCCACTAGTCTAAGTCCTAGAGAATTTAATAAATCTATTACTGACAGTGTAATTCATTAATGTTTTTCATGTATGCACTCCTGTACATCTTGTGGATCCAATAGGGTGGATAAGAATTCTGTCACAGACTGTCCAATTAATGTGATTTAGATTGAAATGTGCATCTTTATTTTAGTTTTTTATTTCCTGAAAATAGAACCTCATTGGAGTCATTTTATGATGCATACTTCTGAGGAAATGTTAACTCAAGATTACTTTTTCCACCTCAGTGATAACATAAACAAGGTTTGGGTTTCAGCTGCCTGGTGAGGTCTCTCCCTCTGAGCCAGCCCACAACATACAAAAACTGCCAAGACACCAACTATAACTTTTTGAGTAATGTCACTTTATTAAGGGATTTAAAAGAATCACATTCTCTAGTAGCCTTGGAACAATGCAAATGGTGAACAAAAGACAAAAATAGATGTAATTGGTTCTGAAAAGCATGAACATCTGTAGAGAATGTGTTGCATTATTCCTAAGGACCCTCGCTTTTGAAAAAAAAGCACGTTCCATATATACAAGTGTCAGTGCAATAGCCAATAAAGCAATCAGTCAGAAATATAAAAATATCCTAGATACAAACTTAAAATAGATGTTTGAAGGCTGACCATATCAGTATTCTGATATTTCTATATCTCAGGAGTACGATCACTGGGATGAGTTATTCTGATGAGGTAAGAGAGTAGATGCTCTGTGATAACACAAAGCCATACATTTATTATTTTTTTCCCATAAGACAGAAAAATAGAGCACCCAATGAAACTCCAAGTATTTGCAGCAAGTGCCCACAGGAAGTGAAATTATAGTCTATGATCATTATTACATTCCTGCATCATTCACCTTTGCTGTCTTTGCCAACAGTTCTATCAGCAAAACTTGCTCATTCTCCCCCCCCTTGCCCAGCTCCATTATGAACTGCCCTTTCCTTGCAGATATTCCAAACCAACAACTGCTTTAGACATAGACAACATCTATAAATGTCCAAAAATCACTTAGTCATTCTTTCCTTTATTGGTTGCAATTCTTTTCTCTGCAGCAAGGGCAGAAAGAGATTGCAAAACTTGTCAGCAAAGAGCTCTCTCTAGAAGGGTTAGGGAGAGAACAGGGTGTGTCCTATTTGCTTTGCCTCAGGTGTTCCAGTGATGCCACTGAACTTAAGCCTTGGTTGGTTGAGCAATAAAATCACATTCCTCTTTGCTCTTTTGGATGGAAGGATGCACTAATTTGGGGCTGCTGTTCCAAAAATAGAGGGCAATTTGATAACTTTTCAGCTCCATGCTGTCTGCCTGCATCATCATTCATCTTTTCTTCAGCCACCTCTTTCACTGTGACCCCTCCAGGCTCTGCTGCTGAATTCTGATCCCTATTTTTTTACTTTTCAGAGAAAAAGTGAGAACAGGTAGCCAGACAAGATACTCTGTATCTTTGTGGCAAAGAGCACCAGGAAGAAGAGAACTGCTGGCAGAGCTGGGAGTGCCAAAAGAATCCGACAAACACAAACTTCTACTTGGGGAGAGGGGCAATGGTAAAGTAATTTCACACTGTGTGACAGTATCAGGCACTTCTCTATGGAAGAGCACCATGAATTATATAGTTTCTAGAACAGCAATATTAACTCGATCAGGATATGATTTGTAAGGTAAAAAAAGCCCAACAGGAGCTGGCAGCTGCCTTCCTGTGAAACTTGCCTTACCACTTATGGCACACACATGCACTGAAGCACACAGCAGTTGCCTGAACCTGCAAAAGATTCCTTAGCTTTACATTCTAGATTCAAAAGCTTTCCCCAAAATATTTTTGTTTCTCTTAATTATTTTCTAAACCTCTTTTGTCTCAGGCAAATTCAGGCAGCTGTGTGAGATGGAACAGCGAAGCTGGTAACATCTGTAGTGTGACAACACTCGACAGATCATTTCAGGTTTTCTTTCAGTTTCTATGCAGATGCCAAAGCCTCCAGGAATCATCACACATCTCTCCTTAACCCCACTGAACCTGGCAATCAGCGTTTGCAAATATTGAATTACTGCTCACCACACCCCACTAAGACAGGCTATTACCTCCCGTGTAAACAGGCAGGGAACGGAGGTGCAGAATGACTAAGTGATTATTCCAGTATCACAACACAACTCTGGGAGAGCCAGGAGCTGAACCTGTATTTCTTGCATCTCAGTCTCACGTTGTCTGTTTTGTTCTGTGTTGCAGCCTTAATTCTCTCCCGAAGAGGAAGACTGGGATCTCTTAAGAGTCTGTCACTGCTACTCTGGTTGACAGGTGATGTTGCCAATGGGATAGGAATTGCATTCCCCACATCAAAAGGTGGAACACAGTGTGACATCTGTTTGCTGGAAGAAATACTAACCATACAAGTCCTTAAGAACATCAACATTTATTTAATATGATATAAAAGAAATGGGATATGAACATTCGTATTTGAACAATAATAAGTGGCTTCTTATACTTACATTGTATGTGCTCATTGTATAATATATACACAATGAACATAATTACATTTGTACACAAACTAAGTACTGGATTGAAAACCTGCTTATTGCTGTACACACCCTAACCCCATGAAGGAAAAGCCCAGTACCTCAAAATACCTACACTCCATTTTAGTCAAGAAAAAGTAACCACTAACATTAATGTCTATGTTGACAGAAGTGTGGCAGTAACTGCTGACATTGCAACCTGACCAAGAAATCATTACAGCAGAAACAGGACATCTTTTACTAAGCAATAATAAAAATGGCACATTTTAAATATATCTATATGTATATATATATATAAAAATTTTACAAATAAATTGTTAAAACAATAAATTGTAATGTTTAAAAAGTGTAAAACAAGGTTTAGTGGTGATATGTAAAATTAACCGAGTTATGCATCTAAAAGAAGCAAAAAAAGTAAACTTATATGATCCATCATTAAAAGAGCATTAAATTCTGAAGAACAGCAAATAAAGTTCTGACTGTAGGGTGCACATTAAAGAAGAGCCTTTGTTTTATGTGCACAGAAATCGTAGCAGCAAGCTGGTATCAGGAGAACAATCTGAAGGTTGTTGAGTGTACGTGTGGGCCATTTAAAGCTCTCTTGGAATAAACATTTTCCAGGAAGTGATAAAACGATGCTCTGTGGCCAAAAGCATCAGAACTATGAATTTCATAGATTTAAAATATACTGTACAATATCTTCTCATATTTTCATAGGTCAGGTCCATACATCTCAGGCATGAATTGTTTCAACAGAAGCCGTTGGTGCTGAAAGACAGACACAGATTAAGTTACTCTATTTTAGCAACAGAATATTGTCTAAAGAACTCAGGGGATTAAGTACAGCAAGGAATTCCTGATCTCATCCTAGCAATGTTAGGTGTAGAACATAATAAAATATTTTAGAAATCAGTTGTTTCCAAAATCTGTTTTCCTGATGAATAATACTGCTGTCAAGATATTTTGACAGACAGAAGCAAAACCAAGATTTTTTTTTTTTTCGAATTTACACCACTTTGAATGAAAACCTGTTTGCTCTGAGGGTTTTATCTTGTTACACGTGGTCACCTCCAAATGCTCTTCACCTAAAACCAGTAATAACAGCAAAGATCCTAACTAGTCTTAGAAATGCCAGGCACATTTTGAAGAGGGAGGCAGAGTTACTGAGTTGCTACACTGTACTGGGGAGTAGTTCAAGTGCTCCACCCAGAGCTTGCTGTATTTTGGTAATTGCTGCAAGGACTTCTATAACTAGCTTTTAACAGTTCATCAGTAAAAATGTTCCTGAGCTTGGAATCCAGGTGCTGTATAAAATTTCATTATCCCCCCCCATAACTCAGTGCAAATGCAATGCTTAAAATCTAGTTAGTGGTACACACAGAGATTTGTCTCTGCAAAGTAAGGGCTGTGACAAGAAAGGAGCCTTGTGTAAAGGGGTTTCTCCTTAGCCCTACAATATCCTGTGACACCAATTTCCTATGGCAAATTCCCCTGGCATTGTGCCAAGAGTATCATTTTTCTAATTGACTGTAAAAGCCAAATATAGGTATTACCTCTTCATTCCCTGAAATCTACTATGCATTTTCCAGATGCTGCCTGAAAAATTTGGCTGCATGTGACCAGGGCTGATCCTACAGTTTGGAATTTCCCTTTGCCACATAAGACTTTTTGAAAATGAGGGATGCTGAATTCCTGTATGTTAAAAGATGTGTCAAAAATCTCTCAGCAAAGCACTGGAATATTGGAACCACAGCCCCAGAAGGTAAAGGGCAATAAATATTGCAGGCAAGCATTGTGCTCCATCCATCTCCTCTTGTATGCTAAGTCCAGCTCATGACACAAATTTGTTTTGGAACTCCAAGGAAACAACCAAGAGAGGCATCAAATGCAGCAATGTGGAATGTATATGCACATAGTTAAGAGCTTTCCCCAACTCAATCCAAACACTGAACAGCCACAACAAATGTGTTTGAAGTTCTGGAATCCTTTTTCCAGCACATGAGGCATGTGCAAGCAGGGAATCAGACTGACAAGTGCCATTCCAGATGGACCATTCTGTCATAAGCAATTAAAGCCTCTTTAGAGGCTTTGGAGGGTAGAATTGTCCTGGACACAGAAATGCTTCACCTGCAGAACTGGCTGTGGGGATACACCTCACCAAGGGGGAGCCAAGCCTTTTCCTATTCATTTCTATTTTATTTAGCATAAACCCTAAAGAAAATGAATTTGCTGATCTGAGCTGAAAGCAGCTTAATGCAATTGGTGATAGATTTCTGGTTGCTCCCCTGTTCCTGACAGACAGACAGAATCCAGCACTGCAGTTTCACTTTCATTACTGACCCAAAACCCAGCTGATGAGGGAATGTTTGTCCTATTTCAAAAGCAGATGCACCATAAATGTGTATTTATACACTGGACCTGAAAAGCAAATCAGTATTTCCACAAGGAAAGTCTAACTCATTTTTTTAAATAGTTCCGTAATAAACATTTTGAATAAAAGTACAAAAATTCAAGCTAAATCTAATCATGGAACACCACACCCATCAGGAAGGCAGGAGCAGTGTCAGGACTGAATGTGAAGGTGGCATTTTCCACTTTCTCAAAAGGAGAAAATACTTTAATAATTTTCCTTTTTATTTTTTCTTTTTTTAAGGAGTATAAATAGTTTCTTGCCCTTAGTTAATATTAGAAAGGTCTCTGTGATGACTAGTAAGTCTAATTTTGCTAAAATTAGACTTTGGCAATTGAGACCGGGACAGTAAATTTTAAAAAAATGCATTTTCAGATCTCTTCATGCTAAATGACTGAAAATATCTCAATTTTAAATTGTTATTGATTTTAAAGCTTTCTTAAGTTACATCAGCTATGGCATTTAACATTGCCATTGAAACAAAGCTCATTCTTTCAGCAGAAAGCTTATTTAAACAGACACTTCCTGACAGCAAAGAATTGTGGATTGATTTAAATGCTGGTAAAGTGCTGAAGCATTCACACTGTTATCCTACTAATTTTGTTAAACACTTGCCTAAACAAACACACACTTTGTATTTCCATTGCCATTCATTAAGTGGGAAACAGCACAGGTAGGAACATGTAAATCCAGCCTAACTCATGCCTCCTAACTTGATTCCTAGGAGCAGTCACCCACTCTGTCAGGAAAGAGCAGCTGTGTAGAGAAATAAATATAGAGAAATATAGCAGCTGTCTATGGAAATAAATAATAATAAAAAAAAGTTTTAAAATTGTTGCTTCTATGTTTTAAGCCATAAATTCTACAGGCCACTAGCCCATCCCTCCTGTGCACCACCAAGTCTGAGCTCTGGTTGCCCATTTTGCCCACGGCCACGGCTGAAGCATCAAGACTCATTTGCACCTGTGCAGTGATGCTCAGCCTTAACTCCATTTTGTAACAGCTCAGGCCTCCCGTGTCATTCCAAGGGCTATTACCCTGCCAGCTGTGGAAAACATGCCTGATAAACCAATTAGCCCTTTCTCCTTGTAGCTGCCTTGGGAATGAACTCCTTGCAAGCAAATCGATACACGAATTTGTTTGTTTTCTGGCTAATTTATATTCAACACCGTAGGAAACTCTGTCTTGCTGAGTATCAGCTACAGAGGTTTCTCACAAAAATAACAGCACACAAATACCTGAATATTAGGAATATTAGCTGAATATTAGGAACAGGAAAGGTGGGAAAAAGAAGAACGTACTTGTCTGTAACTATACACACATGAAATGTGATCCTTCTGTGAGCTGTGTCTGTGTGGATGGAGCTGGTGACAAGGACGATTCTGGTGAAGAAGGCAAACTTTTCACTGCAAGTCATACAGCAAAATAAATAAGAATACAAGTTACAGAGGTCATAATAAAGCTTGAAAAACCACTATTTCAAGCCATACCAAATTATGAAATGAAAGCTACTCAAGTGAAGACTTAAAAAATCTGATCAGCACAAAAAGCACAGCTTCAAGGGAGAGCATAGCTGATCCTTAATCAGAAATAACTAGTAGAACAGCAAACACATGAATGCTGATGTTTTATGTTTCCTAGAAAGAGAGGGGAAACAAAGTAAAATTTAAGTAGTTGGGATAGGCCCAGACCCACCTTCACATCCCAGCTCAGATTAACTAAACTTTTTCATTCTGCTGAGCAGTACAAAGTGTACATACAAGCTCTGGTTTTGATTATCAAGTCACAGAAAGGATTGCTGACTGCACTACAAAGATCCAGATCACCTTTTATATCCATAAGTTGAACCATTTGGTTTACTTAACCATTCCCATCAGCAAATATCCTAATAATGTCTTGAATTCTACCTCCTCCCTTCCTCCTTTCCCTACTCACCCCTCTCTTTTTTTCCTTCTTTGCATATAATTTTGCTTTATTCCACTCTTCTCCTTTTGCAAAACAGTCCACCACCAGTAATTGTACAGTCAGGCAGTGTTTCCTGTTTTCTTCATCTTCCTTACTCCTCAAAACACGGCCAAAATGGGGTGCTTTTACTTGCTAAATTTAAAATATTGGAAACTCTCAATAATTCCACAATTTTGGGCATATCTGAGGTCACTCAGGAGCAGGGAGTAATGGTAAAATGTCTACACACATCCAGCACTGAGATGAAAAAGGAAAGATTTGCTCCAACCAAAAACTCCAGTATGACTCAAGTTCTGGCAACAGCTATTTAAATCCCTGAATTAGAGACTATAAAAGCTATATTAAAACCTCAGAAAATTGGAATTTCTGTAGCTGTCCACTGGGAAACTGTTTTTCTGTACACTGTAAAACTGAACACTTCACATGTAGACTAGCTCAGCATTTTCAGTTCATAAGGGTTTCAGAGCATCAAAAGGCACAATCAAAATGAAATTAAAGTTTTACACATGTACTGGCTAAGTTGTGCTTCAGTCAAACTGTTTTTCCATACCTGCTGCTGCCTGATTTCCTTTTGAAGACTGTGCTGCTAATTCAAATGAAGACACAATCCCTTCTTGTTCTTGAACACTAAGTATTTCACTTTCTTCTGAGCTGGTTTTGGGTTTGTGGTTTGCAACTGTGGTCACACTCTGAAAACTGCTTAAAAAAAGCACAGCATTTAGGACTGGCTCTAACTTAATTTCAGGTGTTAACCACTAAGTTTAGGAGCTATAATTTAATTTTCTCCTGTTAACAGAAAAAAAGCTGCAACTTGCAAGTCCAGGTAGCATAAATTAAGCAGGCATTTTGAAACCCCTCTACTTTGTGTAGTTAGAATTTTAAAGAAGCACCTGGAATTTAATTCCTTTCCTTTATAAACTCCTGCAGTTTCCTACTGCTGAAGGGTCCTGTGACAAAGTTATGAGCTCAGGACCTGCAGTGCCACTCACACTGGAGTTATAAATTTGAGAAATACCCAAGATGTAACATCCCTCTAATTCTGCAATGCTGCAAAGTAATGAGATAAAAATTAAAGCAGGAGATACAGAATAAGATGTTTAGTTTGCTCCTAAATATCAGCAATAAAGAGCATGAGATGGAAGTGTTGGCTGAAGTGTTCATCATAAACTGATACAAAGCTTGACCTTATTATTGAACTCATTATTATGGACATTATTAAACACATTTTGGAGGCCAAAACAAGGATTATGAATGCATTTTGCTTACAGCTGGGACAAGACTTGAAAATAAACATTGCTTCACCCACCAACTCCTCAGCTCTGAATCCCTGCAGCAGTTAAGCCCCTCACTAGATTTCCCTATATGTAAACCACTCAAAACCATATAAATAAATCTTTTCAGTATTTATGGCAATTCCTTGGTCCTTTCAGCTAATAAATACAACATGCAAGTTTAAAATAGCCTTTGAACATCTTGTTTGATTTTTACCTTATATCACCATCATGTGTTTCTTCCAATTTATTTTTCTTTTCTGCCTTCTCTTCATTACTCACTTCTTTTGAGTCAGATACAACATGTGCATCTGATAAAAGATCATCAGTTTTTGACAGCTATAAAAAAATTGAAATCATGAAACAAAAAGCTGTAACACACACTAAGTGGCAGATAAGAAATACAGTACCAGGAAACAGTTTTATTAACAGACAAATTTTGCCATCATGTATACTTAGTAACTCAGAATTACATAACTTAAGAAATTTTTATCAATACCATGCAGGTTAATAGAGTTATCCTAAAACTTATACCAGAGGCCATGGCAGGGTTTGACTTAATAACTTCCAGAACTTATCTGAACTCCTTGGATTGCAGCCTGCCTGTTTTTTCATGCTATCCCTCTCTTCACAATTCCAACAACAATTCCAGATGCTGCAATATTTTTTTGATAAGACTGAATGCTGCTCTTAAAGTCTGACTACACATAAACAATTTGAGTGTATTACATAATTTTCCTTTTGAAATATTTGCATATTTAACAAAGCAACAGTCTCTCAATAAGGAAGTATTTCTAACAGATAACAATATAAATTAGTTACTTGATTTTATACCATTCTCCATCAGATATATATTTAAAAACTAAATATAAAATAGGAAAACAAAAGGATGATTAAACAAAAGAATGATTAAATAGAAGAATGATTAACTAAGAATACAGAAGAAGAAAAAAACCTTTACACAATACTTTAAAAAAATATTAAACTATAAACAGGACATGATTATGCAGAAGCAACTCTAGTAATCCATTCTTCACAGTCAGTCTGTTTTTGCTGAGTGTTATGGGCACTTTAGTACCAGAAACACCAATGTAATTCCCTGCCAAGCTAATTGTTACAAACTATTTCAAGGCAGAAATCAAAGCAGTGACAAATATCTAAAAGTACAGGTACTGCCTACTTCCATACATGATTTGTTGTGTCAGCTTTGTTCTGCTTGCTATAAACTATTTGATGCACTACAGCCAACCAAAAATTCAGGGACATTAAATGGCTGTAAAATTACACTGGGGTAGCCTAAGCAATGAATATGTCAATGATTTTTATTTCAAGACCACATACAAGAAAATTCAATGTCTCAGCTACAGACAGATCCGAGAAAATTTTGTGATTCTCTATGGAATGTTGTATATCCAACAAGAAGTCTTAATCTTCCAAGCAAAAG
The DNA here is from genome assembly GCF_001522545.3 of Parus major. NCBI lineage: Eukaryota > Metazoa > Chordata > Aves > Passeriformes > Paridae > Parus > Parus major. Next base: position 65,586,265 of record NC_031773.1, read on the forward strand.
GAACAGGCTCACTTTCCCAAACTCTGGTGTGTGTGTCTCAAAATACTTTGTTAGTGCAAGACAAGCTGATGAACAGTTTAATAAGGAATAGTTCTGTACCTCTTTAGTAAAACTTGAATTATGTTCTTGTTCTCCATCGTTTTTCAGTTGTGCTATTTCTTCTCCAGGACTTCCATTATTTTGTTTCAAATTATTTTCTCTACTGGTGTTCTCTAGCTCCTTCATGTTCCCCAATACTGTATCGTCCTTTTTCCGATTCTGTGGAACAAAATTGGTACGTGGACAAATTGTTACTGAAGTTATCACAGGCTCACTTCTGAGCCTTGTGCTGTCCTCTGACTGATTAAAATAAAAAATACTTGAAAAAAACTTAAACATAGATTGCAGTAAGGAAAATGGAAATCATTAAGGACTCGGAATTTTCTCATTTTAGTACCTTTCAAAACAGTTCAGCCTGTCTAACACTTCTTTGTCTGTAAGATTATTGTACTTTCTGCCCCCTCTTCCTCTCCAATGTCACCCTTATCTTCTGAAATTTCATTCACATTTAGCTCAGTCACAAATCAGCTTAGCAGCATTCTTACTTGCATTCATAAGTGCTGCTCTTTTTATAAAATAGCCTTTTCTTGTTTAAGAAAAAAAAAAAAAATCGATAAAAATCTGCTTTCGGCACAAAATTCACAGTGCACCTGCATGCACTTCCTCCAATTATCTTGGGTATTCTCCAAGCTCATGGTGTGAATTGATTTAATAGAGGACAACACAGTATCTGATAATGGCAGAGGATATTAATTACTTCTTAAAAAAACCAAAATCCACTGCTCAGAGGATAAGCTGATGTAAAAATTCTGAGGAAGAATGATAGAGGTGACTTAAGATTGTGCACTGTGAACATGATATTGGCAGACCCAAAGGGAGGCTCACTGAGAACTGGAACTGAGAAAAATAGGAGCCATGGAAGCAGTAAATCTCCAAGCTGAATTCCTGTGATCTAACACATGCACTCTATTAAGAGGAAATTCCACGTAAGTCAGTTCATAAATCAGTGTCTTTGCTCTCTTCAAGTGTGCACCCCTTATCACACACTTGTCCCAACAACAGTTGTGAAGCAACTTCCTTTTGTATGATGGTAATCACTTCAAAATTACACAGCAGGCCATTTATAAAACCCTTTTTCCCCTCCAATTCTTAAATAACCAAACCACAGTCGAAAAGACTTCCAGCAGTTAATGCCACTGCACCATTTTTCTAAAAATCAATAGACATAAAAACTGCTTTTAGAAATAAAAGCTATTACTCAGCATAATACCTCATCCTGGGGCTTTTAGCCAAATGGCATTCTGGAAGAATTAAAGTTGTGATAGAAAAAGTGACTTTGTAACATGGACTGTTAGCTAATTATTCAATAGAGAGACCTGACTTTATAAATTTCCTCTCTTCCCCACAGGTCTGGTTTTGCAGAGAAGACCGAGGAACAAGGTGCAAGGAACAGAACTGCTCTGAGTTCTGCCAGAGATTTGGCCCATTCCCCCAGGCTGGGCAGGCAGCCAGGTGTGACACAGGACTGCAGCTTCCTCTCCTGGAGGTATGGGATGATCCACAGGGAAAGGGTAAAGTTTAAACACCTCTGTAAGAACTCCTGAAGGAACCACCTGCAGAGCTTTGCTTTGCACGACCTCTTCTCGGGAAAGGCAGTGTGAGTCACAGAAGGGTCTGTAGGAACCCCCCTCACATACAGCATTCCTGATGTCAGCCCAAAAGCAGCTGCTCCACTGCAAAGGCTGAACTGGAATTTGGGGTATTCTGGGGATGCAGAGCTCTTGAAGAAAAAGTAACTTTTGTATAGTTCTGTAGCAGCTTGTCATGCTGAGAAAGGGAGAAAAAACAACCCAAAATGCGAAGCTAGAACATCTTTGGAAATACCTGATTTCCTGACACTGCAATATATTTAATATGCTTTTGGAAAATCAGATGTTTAAATGCCTACAAAACAAAAAAAAAAGTAAACATTTCCATACCAGTAGAAATGCAAATAAAAAAACCCCAAAACTGTCAGTAAACAGTGTGGTGTGAAAAAACAAATATTCCAGAAGATTAAAAACCTAAAGAAACTAAAATCCAACCAAAAATCCACTCCATGAAGCTACTAAAAAACAAAACTAACTTTAAATATTTAGAAAGTAGTAGGCTGCTTAATATCTGCTATCCTATATCTGGGTTTGGTTTGGGGTTTTGGGCTTTGGTTGTTTGTTTGGAGTTTTTTAGATTTATATTCAGAATAATATTTCCTGGTTAATGACAAGCATTTGTATCTTCCTCTTCTCTCCCCACCCTTTGCCCATGAATAAACTTTTCAGGCAAATACACAAGTTTAAGAATGAGTAAAAACAAAAGTGTGGGTTCTGTTTTAACGTGTTTATGGGCTCAAACACCACAGCAGAAGTGCACCACTTAGGAGCCCTGATCATAAATACACATTCCTACCTAAAAATGTTACAGATGTTTGAATACATTACACAGCAGAAAAATCAGCACTGACTTCATTTCAACATCAATGGAGTCATCATTCTCCCTGATCTTGTTTTCAGTCACAAACCTTGCAATTTCACATTGTTTGCTAAATTTGACCACACACCCCACCCTGTTACCAAACATCACACAGTGGGTGATCAAATGATGTGGATTTGATGTTTGTTTTCCAAGAAGGCAAAGAAGTGGCTCCCATTAGGTGTAAGCTTGGAGGCTGCCCTTTTGAGTCTGTGACTCTACAATTAGTCTCAAATAAAACTCCTTTGGTTTTTAACTGGACACATCAATTTTGACCACCGTGGGACCCACCTGTGCCAATTTGAATGGATTATCCCTGACATAGGACAAGTTCTGGGAAGGAGACTGGTCTGAAACACCAATAATATTGAGTCCTTTCCTCTTCTCCCTCAGACAAGCTTGTTGGTGTCTCTTTATTCTTTCCATCTGTTCCTCCACAGTCATTCGAGGCCGGGAGCCTTCTGCAAGGCACAGCTGCTCCACTGCACTCCTTGGTCTTTCCTTAAATGGAAGAAAAAATACATATGTGTTTCAAAAAAACTAAGATTTCTGACTGCTAACTTACCAGAATAGATCACCTAATGATTTACTGAAGAGCAGAAAAGTAGTGGGCAAATAAAGACCTCCTATGTATGTGAAAAAAAGCTACAAAATCCAATTATCAATACATGAACACTGAAATTCAAAATAAAAGGAAGGAATAATTGGCTTTTCTGAACAATAACATTACCATCACCAATGATAAACATTAAGAGAATGGGTAGGTGCTTACTCAAAGCCACCTTCTCAAGCTGAAACAATTTACCAGACATTATAAAACGGGCAAACACAAGATATTTGACTGAGACAGAAACATAATTGAAATGTAATGATCCAGGACATTTATACCAGTTGATCTAATAGTAATTTCTGCCTTTTTATTTCAAGAAAAACTACAGCTGGGCATCATTTAACTGCAAGTATGGGCTGAAACAAAGTGAATTTATTACCACTTAAAAACCTGTAATTGTAAGCATTATATTTTTTCCAAAACAACACCCATTTACCTGCTGTTTTCTTGAAATTCACCAGTTTCCAGGCAGATTTGTACTTTTTACAGCAGATAAAAATCGACTTCAGGCTAATCAGCTGCATTCAGTACATTTATAGTAACTGATTTCAGACATGAAAAGTGGGATTCTTTTTCCAGCCAATATCCTGGGAGCTCCTCTCTCCTCTCCCAGTCTTCTCACAACTTCTCCTCTACTATTTGTGCTGTTAACTATGGCAAAAGTTTTCCTCTCCTTTGTGTGAACTAATGTGTGTCATTCACCCAGAGAATACAGAACTGTCTAATCTGAATTTTCAGGTCTATTACCTGCATGCTGCTTACCACATCCTTTTTCTGTGGCTGCTTTAGCTATTTCCCAAACTCTTTGAGTATTGAAATAAATAAAAGCCTGTGATTGTTTTAAAGGGGCTGTTAAATTGCCAAACACAAGTGTTTGAAAGGTGCTTCATGTGCTTTCAACTCAAGCCTGAACTTCAGTAGATGAGCAGATTTATCACCATTTAGTTCTTGCCCAGTTTCAGTGTCTCCATGCAGTTTAACTTGCAGGGCATTTATAATTTTATCATTCTTCCTATAGCTGTCTTCATTAATCTAGTATATAATGCTTTTATAACAGTGATTTTTATGGCTTTTTGTTTGTTTTTTGGGTAAAGAAAATGAAAATAACTTCAACTTTTGGGGTAACTGTCAAACTTAAAAAATAAACACATCCAATGCTCAAAGGTTTTTTTTTAAAGTACCGTTCTTAGATCTATCTTCTTATTCTTCCTCAAAGTGACGTAGGATGCTATTGTTGAGGACTCTGGCGTTGGGGATTTGGTTCTGGGTGGTACAACTCCCACAGGGAAATGTGAGCCTGCAAAACAGCCAAGCAACATACTGAGTGCTGCCAAAAATGTTGATTTGTTTTCTAGAAAAGACACACCACCAGCCTTGGGAACTGTTCTTCAAAGGGCAGATTCAGAAAGTGGCACTGAGAGTTGATGGGTGAAGATGCTGAAGGTCCAGGATGGCCTCATTTGGGTGTGCACACCCATGCTCATGTCTGTGTGTGAATGAAATCACCCCTGAGCCTGGTCAGCTGGTGAGTGAAAACAGGAGCTGAGGATATTCTGCTATAAAGCAACAATTTGGGTCTGCTTTAGACATAAACAAGGATAAAACGCAGCAGAATTCCATTTTTTTTTAGTGTCACCCTTATGTACCACACAGGTCACAAATATTCCTCTGGTCTCATAGCTGACATTTCTCTTTAACTGCTGGTGTTTGAAAAGAGAGGGAAATGGCTGGCATGAGGAGTGCTCAGTACAGCAAAGTGCACAACCACCAGAAAAACCTTTATCAATTTCCTCTGAAATCATTTATTTTTAAAACCACCCTCAATAAGAAACTACCATCATTTAAGTATGACACCTAAAAAACAGCAAGATAGAAAAAAAGCTCAGAGATGAGCTGCCTTTAAATTTCTTTCCTTATCAGCTGAAAAACTTGAGACAGAATGGCACAAAAATGTTCTCTGTACCAGCAGAGAGCTGTGATGCCTTACACACTGTAGGAAACAATCAGAAATAGTTACATTTTCCTACTGCATGGGGATTGTTATTACCAAAGAAATGGCTGTTAGAAAATTCATATGCACAAATGATAAAACACAGCAATGATAAACAAGAGACTGAAGGGAATTCTGGAATATACAATCCTCCCACCGTTTGCTACCACTGCAGCTGTTCTGGTGCACACCTCTAAATGTTATTTATCTTAGAGGAATTTGCACTGTTGCTTTCCCTAACTGAGGACTGCCTTTCTACAAGTGGACATAGTAAAATAATTTCTGTCTTTGAGATAGAAAGCAGATTGGGGTGCTTAAAAACTGTTGGGTTGCTTTATATTGTCAGTGTAGATTTTCTTACTTTATCATCACTTCACCTCTTGACATAAATTACTGTGAATAATAAGAAACATCACAGGTCAATAAAACCTAGGCATGTTGTCAGAAAGACAAGGTTTTCAATTTAGGTCATTGATGATCAGCAAATCTCAGGATAAATAGTTCATTTTTTGCCACCAAATTAGCAGAAAGTTAATTATGTGCCTCAACGTTGGATCTCTGCAAACACCCCAGAGAATCTGAATTGACAAATTGTGTGTTAAGTGCAAGCTTAATTTTATCACAGGGCCATTCACATAGTTTATACCCAAATTGCATGCCAACCTTAGTTTTAAAAACCTCTGTGAGCATTCTGATCTTTGTATAATCAGAATTCTTGATAAAATTCTATGATCATTGCATCGGCCTGCTCTGTAAATGGTTAGTGAAAGCACCAAAACAGAAGGCAGTGATTTCTGCTGGAACTGGCAACATCAATCCTTAGGGTAAAAAAAAATAGCCAAGTTTAGGTACTTTTTCTCTCAAAGCTCTTAATATGGTTTCTGGGAGGTGCTAAAGCTGAGCATTTTCCTGAAGCCACCTTTAACAAACTATTCTGTGTGTTTTAACAAACAGAATTAAGAAGCACTTCCTGGTAAAAGACTCTACCAAGCAATTAGTAGCTTTTATGGGAGCTAGATGAAGAGAAGAATCTAAAGCATTTAGCAATTGCAAAGACCTTTATTGTCTGTACACTCCAAGGTCATGATCATTATTCCTATTATATCAGAGGACAGAAGGCAATTCAACAATTACAAGATTAAAAAAAAGAAAAAGACATTGTTTCCCTGCCTTATGAGAGCCTGAAAATTCTGTGGTGCTGCCTTTTTGGACGTTCCAGAGACATAACATCGGGAGCTTGATTCAAAAACTGAGTAATTGTTCAAGGGCAAGAACATAAAATGGGTAATTGTTCAAGGGAATGGTGTGTGGGGAATGTGAGTGATGTGATTAGACATGGTGTCAATAAGGATTTCAGGGTTGTTGGTGAGTGTAATGTTTGATTTTTCTGCGGTGTAATTGACTGAAATTTCTCTCGTCTTGTAATTAAATCATTATTTTATTGTGGAAGCTGTTCCATCAAACTGAGAAATGGACAGGCTGCAAAGACACAAACCATGAGGCAGCTTCTCTGCCACAGTTGAGCTCTGCATTCCTTGTGAAAAAGCTGAAGGGTTGGAAACACCATGCCTGGGGACAAACCTTTAGCAGAAGATTCTGATTCTGAAATTGGTTCTGTTTTTTCTTCACCATTTGACTCATCCACTTCTGCTACTGTAGTTAACTCGGGTTCGCTCTTATAAAGCCTATAATCAGGACCCTGAGGAACATCAAGGGATGTGGTAAATAAACAGGCACTTTGGTACAAGTATTTATGTCTTAAGACTCAAACCAATGGTTTTGTGATAACCCTGCTCTCACTTGTTCCACAGTTTCAGTGGAATGGCAGAAGTATTTTTTGGTAGTTAATTTGAGTAACAACATTTGCAGACAATCAGAAATTACAGGAGAAAATCACCATAAAAAGGCAGAGTTGTGGGTTTTTTTGTTTTTTTTCTGGAAACAAATTGGTATAAGCTTCAAAAACTGAGCCCAGAGTTTTTTAAAGAACTAGTGAGGGGAAGAATCTAAGCTTCTGAAATTTAAGTCTTAAGACATTTTATATAAGCACAGAACATATGACAGGAAAATGTGAAGAGCAAATGATGCAGCTATAAACAAAACCAAATAAAGTGAAACCATAACACAAAAGTAGCCAGATGAGTAAACAAAAATGGTGACTGTGCAAAGGAGGGAGGATGCTTCAAGAACAACGTGGCAGTTGAAGCCACTTACACAGTAAGATCCATTTCTCTGATATCCTTGAACTTGGTACATCTTCTTTTCTTCTGTCAGATGTACTGGGCCCCTGCTATAACAGAGCAAGGAGCTGCTATCACTGGGCAGAGGGGGGATTATGGGAGGATGCTCTGTAAAGTCATAGGACCGAGGGAGTGGAGGACGAGGTGGGACTACTTCCTCTTCCTAAAGATTGTAGAATAGTCACCTTATTTAGACGTGCGCACCTGGTACAGTCATTTATAACTTAAAAAGAAAAATATATTACCATGGCTACAGCAGCTATAGATTTTGCAGTTAAAGGGACAAATGTCAAATTTAACGCAAAAAAATATATAAATAAATCTAACACCTGCACTTTCTGTTGGACATGTACAAACTCTCTAAATCGTACTTTTAAAAATTAGATCCATTATCTTCTGAAAGAGTTTTACATAAATGAGACTTTTAGAAAGTTCTGTAAGCCAGATGTATATTGCATACACTTCAGATAACCATGACAATGTCCCTTTAAAACTGTAACTTCCAGCCAGATTTTCAGAGGAATTGAACATTTGGGAGCTCCCACAGTTTCACCTCTTCTTGTGGGTGCTCTGGCCATCTGAGAACCAGGCTCAATATCTGAATAAACATAGAAAGCAATGTATTTCTTCCCATGAAAAGTGTGATGGGTAGAAAACACATCCATAAATCAGGGTTTATATTTCTATGGTAAGAGCCTAGGGAGAGTAAAAGGTAAGAAATGGAAAAGAGAAACATACCAGTGAGAATACAGAGGCACAGTACAAATGAATGTTAGAACTGCTAGTGGAGATATCAGTCTTTAAAACTAGTTCATAACGCAGTGTTTTTATAGAAACATACTGAATATATCCTTCAGACAGCCTTAAAAGTATTCACAATAATGCTTTGTTTTTAACACAGCCATATTACAACTTCCAGAATGCTAAAATAGTAAATATGCTAAAACCATACCTCATTTTTATATTTAATAGAAGAAAAGGTCCTTGATACCATGATGCCTGTTTGGGGGGAGGGGGAAAGGCATAGGGAAAGAAAAAGACAAAAATGGTTTTCAGTAAACAGCTTTTAAAATATTTAAATATTTAAAATATTTAAAATAACCTGTTGCTATCAACTACATAGAGCATCAACTCGAAGCAGCATTTTCTTCATTATTTTCTTCATCATTATGCCATTAATTCAAACGTACAAAAGCAACAATGGAGCTTACACTTTAAAAATTTATATGATCCAATTTCATTTCCTATGTGACAAAACCATTGCTCACCTGCCTCAGAAGAGCTTCTTTGCTGTTTATGTTTAAGTAAACCCTCCATGACATCCTGAATTCTCCACAGCTCCTTCTGAATCTGGGCACGCTGTATCCCTGCTGATTCAGTCTGTCAGCAAATAAACAGCATACATGGCCAGTACATCAGAATATGTTGCAAGTGGAAAAAATAGAAAAGGGAGAACCTTTCTCTCTCTTTAGGTTACACTGCATATCCTTTCATACTGAAGGAAAATAAAATGCAGTAATGACAGACTCTTTCCCATGAAACATTCAAATATTGTCTGGAACAAAAAGTGTAAGGTTGGCTAATTTCATAATGCCTCAGTCAATCTGAGAGCAATCTGCCAATTCAAACTGCACTGCAAGAACAGAATTACATCTATGGTCTCCAAAGAAAATCCAAGCAGACTTTGCACAGGAGACCCATACACACCAATAAAAAAGGAACCATCACTTCCTACCCCAAAGCAGTTTTACACACAGTCCATCTGTGTGTAAAACCTATTTACATCCATGGGCACGCACACTGCAGGCCAATCAATGCAAGTTTTCCAGATTTTCTTTCCTTGTAACCTCATAACTACATAGAAAATCAACCCCTGGAGCAAAGAACCTGCAGTGCAGACCACACCCATCTGCCTATCCCAGAAAATCTGTGCACACCTCCATGTCACTGTGTGTGTCACAGAGAGCTCTCCTCAGGAATTCAGCAGCAGCACTTTCCTGTCCTGCACAGTGAGAACTACAATACACAGCAGAAGCCTTTCTTTGTAAGGCCTGAAGCAACACCTAGAGCATTTTCTGTAATAGCTTCTTTTAATAAAAAGATTTAACTTCGAAATATTCACTTAAGTGGAAGGATTTGTGTGAAGATAGGACTGCCAGAGCAATTAAGGTCTGAGAAAGCCACCCCATTTCTAACCCCCTCACTGAAACAAATAAAAGGAAGTTTCCAGATAAAGTAACACCAGCATTATAATGTAAAAAAAAAATAAAAAAAAATCTGAACACTTCTTCAGAACTTAAAAGGTAGAAAAAGAAATTTAAAGTTTCTAAGTTAGTTCACCATTTGTCCCCCTTTTTTCATTTGTATAGTTTTAAAACCCATAAAACAAAGTGAATTGAATGTTAAGATCTTTGCCACACCTGAATTTCTCCAAGCCGATCGAGCTGCTCTTGCATATGGTTCCTTGTTACAGTTACATCATATTCCAATTTATCATATTCTCTCCAAGCTCTTTCCAGCTCCTAAGTATATAACAAATGTAAAGAATTACGGATGCACATTCAGTTAAAAAAATTAAAAAGACAAAATAAAGTATTTTTTCTTTTTCCAGTAGCATGAAACTTCAGGAAGTAACACATAGACAGATACAAGCAATAAATAAATAGATACATAATTTAGAGAATGCAATGTTTAAACAGCCTTTTGATTTACTAATGATACTGAATGAAATTCAAACAAACAGCATTTTGTCTTTTCACTAACAAAAAAGACAGGCAAGGGCAAATTCTTCAGAAAACGCCTTTATAGTCAGCAGGCCTGTGGATCTTAAGCTGTCTTTCCAGCGAGGCAGAAAAGCCAGAGAAATGGATGCAAATTTGTCTCTTTTATCACCCAGAACACACATGTGTGAGTGCACAGCATGTGTGTGCACAGGCAATGCATTATGCAGGGGAAATGTAACTCATCCTGCAAGGCTGCCAGGGAGTGCCCCAGGCCTGCCAACACACCACTGCTTCACATATGTGCAACTGCAAACACCACAAGGAAAAGGTGAAAAAAGAAAAATGATTCTCCTTTGAGGTCAGCCCCACCGTCTCGCTTTTGCCGCCCACATCAAGCCATTTACTCATTTAGAATAAATTAAAAAGTTAATGAGGGAAAGTGTATCTTGAGGATTTCCTTCCCCCTGGTTCACTTTTCTGTGTCCAACCAATTCCTTCCACAACAGTCCAACGTTCTGACTACAACCAGGATTTCAGGGCAGACATGGCATCAGTTTTTACCACAGCTATCCCCTCAAATTTCACACATTTTTGGATATATCTATCTGTAAGTAGGCAAAAATGATTCGTTGTCATTTCAGCACAGAAATCATCACAAAGTGGAAAAGGACAACAAACAGCAATTTCCTTCCTATCCCCTTTTTTTGTTTTAAAGACTTTTTGGAAGTGCACAATTTGAAAGATCTTTTAAATGTAATGTCCCACTTCTAAGAGAGACTGTGGCAGTCCTGCAGCTGCTTTTGCTTAAAATAAGTCAAATAAAGTTTGTGCTTGACACTATTTTGCCATCACTTGAAATAGTCTATTTGCATTATTTACTTCCTCTGTTATCAATTTCTCGTATTTCAAAGATGGTAATTACCACACCAATTAAGTCAGTATGCACCCATTAAAAAAAAGAAAGTTAAAAAAAAATTAAAAAATTAAAAGAAAATAAATTAGAGAAAGACCACTCAATGGATGCAGTGAAAAGATCACTTTCCATCCACCTTTGACAAAAACACAAGCAAGTAAAAGACAACAGAGTTTTTGTTGGGATGCAGTAAAAAATTAAGCAAAACCAATGGAATTAGGAACATGCACATCATCATTTCACACTCCATTAAGTTTTGCAGGAAAGAAGGTGGTACTCACTGCAGTGGCTCGGGATACTTCCCGACAAGTGCTGAGCAGTCCGTTCTGCAAGTCATCTCTCTGCAACACTACATTTTGTATGGCTGCTGGGTTATCTGCATTCATTTCTATCTCCTGACTTGCTGATAGCAAAGCTTGCTCAAGCGTGTACTATTGTAATAAAAAGAATTATTTTTAATGTTCTGCATCATTGGGCTGATTTTCGTTTTATTTCAGCTATCAATGTTCTGATAATAAGCATGTAAAATAACATCCACTTTAGGTAATAAATACAATTGTCCTACTTTCTCCTTGTGTAGCTGTTGAAGCTTCTCCTCCAGTGCTTGCACAACTTTATCCTGTTCACATAAACGGCTAAGCTTAGCCTAGTACAGAACAGAAAATAACCACAATTAGCATTTTGTTATTTACATCTTCAGTAATCTAAATCTAACTTGATCAAATCATTACACAAATCTACAGAAAATGTTATTAAAGTAAGAATTCTAAAATTATGCAGGCATCAGTCTTGCATTTTCAAATTACTTAAGAAACCCTCCTAAGAAACCATCAAGTGCTATTATAACTTGAAGCAGCATGGCTCAACACATAGAATTCATGATTCTAGAGCTAAATCTTTACAACTTAATAATAGGGATTAGATTCCATTTTAATTTACATATTGCTTAGTATTGCAAAGACAATTTCATACATTCACAGTCCCATGGTTTTTCAGGTGATTGTATCAAATAGTTAAAATTTCAGCCTAAAATGTACTATTTCCTGCAAGTTAGAAGCTTATTACAGAGACATGTCCCTCTATATCATGATGCAATTTCTGGTGGCAATCACCTGTATGAAGTGGGTTTCAAACCCAAAAGCCAAGAGGAAAATTATTATCAAAATAAAGAGACAAATACCAACACTTACAAGGAAGAAGGAATACAAATGACTTACATCAATGTCCAGCTCTTCAGTTCTATATTTGTATAGTGTACCCCTACATTCTTCTTGTGTTAACTATAAGGAAGAATAATATTGCCATAAAACAACTTAGTTGGACTGTGAAAATGAAAATTACTGTTCAGCTTAAGAGTTTTAACACAGATATCAGCTTGTGCTCGAGAGGTAAACCTGCCACATTGAACAATACATATTTAGCCAATATACATTAATGAGGGTAAATAAATGGAATGTCAAGCAGACTGTCAGTAGAGTTGCATTAAATTAACAGGCTGTTTCTAATGCAAACTGGAGTTTCAAAGATGTACAACCCAATCAAACATGGATTATGTAGGAGGATGAAATTGCCAGAGTACATCTAAATAAAGATGCATCACTGTGTCTAAGTTTTGTTATGTGAATTCTACATACAGGGGGATCATTCTACTCTGAATTAACCATTCCAGGCTCACTGAGGTCAGCTGTTTCATCAGCAGGATGATCTGATGTGAAGCCAGAACCAGAGCAGAATGACCTAAGTTTACAACATGTATGTAAATAACTCGTTAGAGATACGTCCAGTAAGGGCCACCACTTTTCATATGGATTTTTCATAATGCATTTCCTACTTTTTCATAGGATTTCCTCCCCTCCAAACAAAGCATTATCAGAAATCCCACAAATGGAAGCTCTTCTATTTTATCTCTGGACTTGGGTAAACTTGTCTCCTTATGCTAGTCAGAATGCAAAGTACCTCAAACTACTTTCATGCAACTCCTCACATTAAGTTCTTAACTTTTTCAATCTGTTACTGACCAATAACAAGATTCAAAATATTTTACAAGAAAAAATATTTTACACCCCATTTTAGAGTGAACTGTCACATGCAGTAACTACTTACTATCCCTATACAGGAGCTAAGGACATAACACTATCAACCTTAATATTCTATTAATTAAAATTAAATTATGTTGTATGTACAGAGTCCCAACAGAGATGCTTTCCTTCCATGTGTCTGTCATAATTAGGTTATTTTGACTTAACAGTACAATAAAAACTACTGAAACACAAGTCCATGGTAAGGGACACTTATAAAAAAAAGAACTAGGGAAGGTTCATGAGACAAGCATTCCAAACATGAAATAAATCTTCAACACACTAAAGTGTTTCATTTCACGATATTATGTCCACATACCTCATGCAAATGTACCTGGTGACAATTTAGAAGTATGAATAGTGTATTAAAAACACACAGTAACTTTGTTTGAAATGGACATTTTGAAATGAATGCTGGAATATGAAAAAAGCCACAGCACTTTTGCACCTCATGAATGTCACACAAATTAAGATATCTATATAAACTCCCACTACCGTAGAGTTGTGTTGTTTTACTGTTGATTTTATCACAATGAGAGAAAAATGAGGAATGGAAATATTTAAATAAAACTCATAAACATGGCCAAATGTCTTTAACTGACAGAGGAAACCTAGTTATATTTCACAACAGGAAGACTTTACAGAAGGAAGATTATCCCCTATTAGATAAATACACCTTTCCAAGTCACTGCTCAGCATTTTATGTGGCTTGGCTGGAAAAATATATTGCATTTCCAAGCCATTATTTTTTTTTATACTTTTTTAAAAAGGAAGACATTTATTTTTTTGTCATTTCAACCTTAATTATAGCCAAGTTTAAAACAGTTTGCCAATTCAGCATCCCTACCCCTCTGTACCTCCTGAAAGGAATATATCTTAAGTATTCAGAAAAGGAAAACAGATTTTCAAAGAACACTCTGGCTGTGCTAATTCTTCTTATTAAAATCCCATCACACTTTTCAAATTGCTACCAACTTCTTGCTTTGGTCAGCAGTACCAGTTCCACACAACAGGCTCTGCTGGAGAGCCACTTCATTTTAGCATCTCCACTGCACCATTCTGCACAGACTTAGCACAAAAAGTCCCCCAAATAATCTGAATAACTTAATCCATCTCTGACAGAACAGCAGCTCCGCTTCTCACAGCACATCAATAAATCCGCTCAAGGCGAGAAAGGCGGAATGCGATCGCATCCTGCTGGAATGACAGGAGGAACTGCAGCAGACAAAACGCAATTACACATTTCAGGCAAGGTTAACAGCCTCATAACCCTGGAAAACGCCTTAGAAGAGCTCCAATGACCGAGTTATCAAAATGTACTTTGTGTCACGTTCCACAAACGCCTTTCTTGCCAAATCGTTCCTACAAAGCCTTTGCCAGGGCAGCAACTCCAGAGCAAGAGTGCCATCTACTGAACCAGTGACAGGAGCTGCTGCTGGCCTCCCTTTCCATTTGCCTCTTTAAACACACCAAAATCCACTCTTTTAACACAGGGAAAGGCACCTAAACCCTCCCAGTCACGAGGGAGCAGCACCCTGAGACCTACAAATAGAAATGACCATTTTTGAAAGGCAAACTGCACATGCAGAGTTTGGCCAAACGTGTATCCTGCAGGTGAAGGAGTAACATGACCTTAACTGAACCTCCCTCCTGGGTCAGAAATCATCTGTCATCAACTGTGCAGTGCCCACCTCTGCCACACACCAGCACCAGATGGTTCCCAGAAAGGGAGAGATCCCCCTCCTAGGCTGGACACCCTAAGATCTTGCTGAGACACAAGTGGTTGAAGCTATTTAAGTAGCTGATATTAAAAACATTAAAGTGACAGCATTATTTCATTGCTTTGTAAGCTGTTTTCCGTCTCCTCTAACTGTTTTGATTCAATAAATATCTAGGGGGATGTTTCACACCCCAAAAGCACGATATGCAGGATACTGCACTTAGGAAATTAGGAACACAGGACAACCTAGAACATTTTGTTGTTGAGCACAAGATTAAAATCAAGACTTCCAAGAGGCTCTTTTGTTTACTTCTTGCTTTTTAAAATACTTTTTGCTATCAGGAAGCAGGGCAAACGGGCATTTAGCCCCATTAAGCAAGGTTCTCCTCTAATTTTGAATTCTGTGACATAAAACACTTCAAATACAAATTGAAAAGACAAGATTTTTAGCTCAGACATAATCACCTTGTGTTCGTAACAAAACCTGAAATATCTCAAAATCTAACATGAAGAGCAGTTTAAATGTATGCAGCTCCTATAACAATAATAATAAGCCATAAGCAAAACCTCCCCATCCTTACAGGAACAAAAAACTTAAGGGTGATTTTTCTGTGTTTTTCATGTGTTAATAACAATTATCCATGGCAAGACCTGGATGTCAGCTTGTTGCACTCAGATTTTAATTTTTCCTCCTTAAGGGAACTCACACATATAAGAGGAACTGAGGAAAATTTTGCTTTTGTGAAGTCAGCCTGTAGTGCTTTAGAGAAAAAGACTAGAGAACAAGATTAACATTCCTCATCTAGTATTAAAAAGAAGCTAAAAAGCCCAAACCAAGGTAAAAATGGGTTTAGTCCATAAAAATCCCTTTTTCCTTGTCTCTACATATGGAATAATTTCCCTGACTTGTACTGGTGAATTTATAGCACAGTCTGCAGAGCAGACTGATGTAAGCCAAGTGATTTAAATAACTCTGAAGATGTAACAAATCACAAACAAAAGTGCCTTATAAATAACACATTTGAAATAGTAGATGTTTTTGCTGTTTTACTAGAGAGCCATTAATCATTACAAAAAGGAAGCAAGACAAATTAAATACAAACTTTTCTTGCTTTCCTTTGCTTAACTCTAAATGAGCTCAGACATAAAATTGAACTGAATAAACTGAAGCTGAGAAAGATCCTTTTCTTTATCCACAGGAATGGTTGCAGTCATCACAAACTACTTTAGCATCCTGACAACAAAAGAAGTTTCAGTCACTTGCACAGAGGCTTCTCCTAATTACTTACATGTCTTTAAAACTGCAGCAGGAAAGATGACTGTTGAACCAATTTATTTTATTTGAATAAAAAAAATTATACGTTGCTTAGGCTGTAAATAAGTTGCCAGAATTTTAAACAGGCTGGTTTTGCATTACAAAAGTTTAGAAGACTATTTAGGCAGTGAAATTCTGAGTGCATTTTCAGCCTGTCCTGAAAGTCAGTTAATGCAACATCTCATACAGGAAAATTTTATCCACGAAAGCAGAAGATGTTGTTACTCTTTTGCAGCTTCTGCAGAAACCTTCCACAAACACTGTGACCTGGAGAGACCACATCTCTAGTGGCAGCAGGTTATCCAGTCCTCACAACCTGTTAGAGTCTCTGTTTCTCTGACAAGGATGTCCAAAAAGGTGTTTATTCAGTGTCAGATGGGAAGCAGCAGCTGTGCCTGCAAGGTGAAGGCAGACACTGCAGCTGACAGCAGAGCTTTGTCAGGGCAGCACTTGGGAATTTATTGGTGTCCCCAAAGGCAGGAGCAGATTAGCCCAGGCACAGCTATAGCTCAAATATGTCTATTTAATAAGCTTGGGCTAGTTTCCCCTGATGCATCTAAAACACCTCTGCTCATTATATACCTATTGATTTGTCCTACACACTCTATCACATAAAACTGACTTGGTTTGAAAAAATTCTGACGGTCAGGTTTCTTAAAAAAATTACAAAAAAACCCCAAAAATTCATTTAGGGCTCGAGGGCACCTTACTCCTCTCACTGCCCTCCACATAGTTCCTCCAGGTTCCATGTTAAAGCTCCTGTTTTGCATGTGGGAGCACAAACTGGATGGTCATGAAATCAGTCACTCACAACCCAACCTCCTCTGGAAAGCTGAGATTTGTTTTGGCAACATTTCTGGATGGGAAACAAACCCAGGATGTGGAGCTGACTTCAAAAAAAAAAATGAAACATGCGATTAGGCTGCAGCATTTTTTAGAAACATGGTAATAATAAACACGTTTTACATGGCAGAACATCTCCTTTTCTCCAAACTATGCAACCTTTATGCGTAATTTTGGCTGACAGGGGCATAAATGTAAATGCAAGGGAACTGGCCAGATCCTCCCCTGTGAGAACAACACCTTCATTGTAGTTGGGGCAGGAAACTTCTTAAACATCCCCTGGCATGACAGGGGCTATTCAGTTCAGCCCCAGAACCTGTAGGACACTGTGGTGCCAACGAGAGGGATTGGCCATGCTCATAAGTTAGTGCAGGTCTCAACTGACAGACAATATTTCCATTCACATTTCTGATTCTTCTTCCATCTTACCATTGCCAACCAGCACTAGGTACTCTGTAAGTGTGCACAGTAAAGTCTGCTGTGACTTTATGAACAGACACTGCCTTTTGGATTTACAGGCCCCAGATCAAAGTAATTTTGATCCTTTCTTTCTTCAGTGGCTAAAGGCTTGGTAGGTGCAAACAAAAACTTGTAAATCCACTTCCTAGAACAAAACAAAATTGCCAGAAATGACCAGGTAAACACCACTCACATGCTTTTGTAGTGGTCAAAAGAAAGAAGCACCTTTGAACACTAATTGCAGAGAATCATGCTAAGACAAATGTTGGAAGCTTATTGGAAGTTTCATGAATTTACTGGACGCCTGCATAAAGCACCAACTAATTAAATTGTCTAGACAGAAAGAAGCTATTCAAAAGTGTACACTGAATACTAAACAACAAAAACGCAGCGGAAGCCATGCTAACGATATTGCAGCGTCTCAGGAAGCATG
Organism: Parus major; assembly: GCF_001522545.3. NCBI lineage: Eukaryota > Metazoa > Chordata > Aves > Passeriformes > Paridae > Parus > Parus major. The sequence goes on from NC_031773.1 coordinate 65,604,136, forward strand.
GATGACTTGTGGGTTTCCAAAGCAAAGAAGAGAAACACCAATGTCATGAATAAATCTGAGGAACAACCAAAACTGTCACTAAGGAAAAGTCTCGCAGATGATAAAGCAATTTCATTCACTATCCAAGACCTTACTTGATGGTACAGTTGCGGTCTTAGCGCCGAGTTCTCAATCATAGTGTGAACCATGGTGATTAAAGGTTCATTCTCTTTCATCTATTTCAAATCAGGAGGAGCATACAGCAAACATCAGTTTACAGCATGGCTAGATTTGAAAGACGACACTGTAAAATATAGCCTCTACTTTAATTCTTTCTAATAATGCAGTAGATTACATTTTAACCCATGCTTTTTATATATTCCATCATTCAGTAATATCAACATCTGAAAAAGTTTAATAGTATCAAACAAATATATCAAAAATAACATAAATGCTCAACACCAATGTAATATTTATTCACCAACACTCTCCCTTTTTAAAAAAAAAAAACAAACTCAAAATAAGTTTGACTTTGCATGGTATTGAAATGAAAAGGAATATTGGATTTTGCAGCAGGAACACTCAAACCTTTATTGGAAAACCTTATAAATTATAGATTTAATAACTAAGTGTACATTAAAAAGATATAAGCATTCCCAGCCTGTGAATAGACTTATTTCCACGTATCACAAAATGCCTTTATATACTACACTGATTTATATCCTTTGGACCTTTGAATCATTGCCTGTTGCACTTATCCACCCCCATACACAGGAGTGAAACTATTTTGGAACCAGACATTTTCTATAACGATCAGTATTTATTGTTAAGCATGCAGATGTCAAATCAGGTATTATATTACACATTGCATACATTTAGGGTTTCAGAAAAGTATGCAACGCAGAAAAAATGGTGAGATTTTGGTTTTAAAAAGGAGACTTTCCTAATAATAAGGGGAAAATTATGAAAACAGGTGGTTTTCTTCTCCAAAAGAAAACTGAGAAGTCACTTAATGAACAATTCTCCTCCTATTTTTGCTGGAAACTTTAGGATCTGTTGGAAACTTCAGCAATACCTGCTTCAGGTATGGTTACACAGCCTGTGTGAAGGAGCATTTATGATCTTTCACATTGCATTTATGTGTAAACATATATATATATAAATATATATGTGCACTCTCCAATAATTTGCATAGCACGGTTTTCTTTCATAAATGGAAATGTAACAGAATGAGTTTTTGATATCTTCCAGTATTTCTTGCCCCAAATTATTTAGGGAAAAAACCTAACTCGTACATTTGGAGCAATATTTTTTTCAACTTATGGTAAGCAATTCTTTTCCTTGTCGTAGATAAAGAACCTTTTTGTTGTTGTTGTTGTTTTTTATCCATTGCAAAGTCTGATCAGCTGGTAAGTTAATTAGCCAATAAAAGGTACCTTAAGAAGGCTCTGTTTGTTCAAGGCAGGGAAAAAACCTGAAATAAGCAGCCCCTAGCATTTACTCAATTATCTCCAGTACAGGTAAATAGAAAACCAGAACTGACACAAGAAGTTGTTCTCCCTCAACATTGAATTTTTTTTTTTCCAGAGTGGTGATACTAAAAGAGATCGCGATAGGAAGAGCAACAATAAGACCCAAAGCCAAGCAATCTAACTACAGCCAACTGATAAATTAAGAAATGAAAAATTTCTCTGAGGCTCAAATATTTTATTAGGAACATAAAGGTTTGTATGAATTTTTATTATCAGGATTTCAGCTGCTTCATACACTCTAGCTAATAACTTTCTACAGTATTTCGAATTTTTATTTTCTGACCAATAACAGACAATGCCAGAATTAATTTCTGTTGAACTGTTCAAAGTTTGTTTAAACCCAGATTAGAAAACAAGCAATGTGTATTTGCTCAAAAGACATTGTGAAGTGATGTTTGGTCTTCTCAAAGCTCCACCTTTGATTTACAGGAGTTCTTCCAACCGTTTTTACTACTACTGATGCTTAATCAAGCTTATCAAACCCTGTTTGCAGTTATATCCAGGAAAGCCACAGTTCATGAAGCCCTTATGGAACAAAGATCAAAAAGCAGGCAATTGGTAAAGCAATGCCAATCAAAGAGCCTGTGGGGCAGTCAAATACAACCAGGCTTTTTCCCCTTTGGGATCAATGTTTCCAAAAAAATATTGTGGCATGTAAGTATTGAGGACTTTGGATCCTGAGGGAGCAGCTGTGTGTCATAAACCTTCCAAAAGCTAAAGCTAGTGCACAAATAAATCAGAGTTACCTGGGACACAGTGGCAAGTCCCATGCTTTAAAAGAGGACCTGTTTTGTGGTCTTCAAGCATTATAATAAAATAATTATTATTAATTATTAAAACTGAATCTGGACACTATTCACATGTCATAAATGGCTCAAGGAAAAATAATGTCTTGCTCATGAGAGGCAAGCCTTGGTTTTCACTTGTTAAAAAAAGAAAAAAAAAAGTTTTTTACAATAAAGGACAGATTTTAGACCTTCCATGCAACATTAGAAGTGTTACACTCAGAGATTCTCTCCAATCAGGAAAGTCACAAAAATTTGAATTAATATCTCCATAAGCAAACCAAAGTGTGAACTGCCACACAGCAACAAACCCAAATAAAATACTGCCAAAAAACCCAAATAAAATACAGCAGTCTTGGCTTTACCACCTCTTATTTCAAGTAAATAACTCTTTCTCTGAAAAAGTGATGTTTCATCTTTCCTCTTTTTTTTGTACTGAGATAGTATAAAAAAAAAGCAAATAAATCCCCTATCTCCTTGACATGTGAACTGCATGAACTTTATTTCTGAGTGGGTATTTTATGTTTTAAACTGGAAAGCCAGGCTGTCAACAGCTTTTCTCTTCCTGCCTTTTCCTAGATTCCACTTTTGGTAGGAAATTGCTGACATTTGGGTGTGTTCTAGAGAGGTGGCAGCAATCAGCTGGGACAGCTTGCCTACTAGGACTGGTGACCTCACTGCTGAGGTGACACTGTAAATTTTGGGTGACAAAAGACTCAGATTAACTGTTTGATCCTTTCCCTCTCAAACTCCCAGAGGGAAAAAGCAGCAACAGGACCTGACAAAGCTTTTCTCCCACCTTCCCTCTGCTCTTTAATCCTCTCTCCCAGAAAGAAGGAAAGGAGGAAGCACTTCTCCCACCTTGCAGTCTTTTTTCACCCTAGACTCCCTGTCCTTGAGCCTTCCTTCTTCCTTTGAGGAAAAAAGTAAAAAAAGGGCTGGGTCAGCCACTTAACCTTTTCCAGATAACTTGAAAAATACAAATAAAAGTAGTATCCTCTAAGCTGCTAACACAGGACATAAAATTTTAGGCTGAAACACAAGACACCATGTCAACTCCATTCAAACCTCCTTGTACTATTTCAGCCTTCCTTAATTTACTACTTGTACCCAGAGCCACTTTCAAAACCTCAGAAAAAGGAAGATGATGAAGAAAAAATAGAAGCAAAACACCAAGATAGTGAGTATGTTGGCTGTGAGACCTTCACTTCTTTGTTTGACAACTTCTTGTTCAAGTTCTGTTTATTTTTAGGCACACTTTGAAAGTGGAAAGAAACTAAAAATTAAAGTCCCAGCAGAATTATTTTAACTCCTATACATCTAAACTATTTGCATAAATAGCTATTTCAAAACACTGTAAAAAAACAGAAAAAAGAATAAATTAAATTAAATTTAGTAAAGTTTCTACTGTGACCAACGGGCCTGGGATAGGGAGTTTTATTCAAATAAGCTCAATAGTAAAGGATTTTTCAGCCAAATGAAATATTATGACTATCAATACTATCAATATAAAATTCAGAAGTGTACTAGAAGACTGGTGTGCTGGAATTCTTGATAATAACAGAAAGGTTCAAGTGGGACCATCTGCAATGGTTTTATTTGTAAAGGAGAAAAAAACATGTCTAGCTTTTTCTTGGGAAAAAACCCAACCTTACATCATGTTTTGGATACTCTTTTTGTAATTACTGGGTACAAATAAAGTAAGGCAACAGCTGGCTTGCATTTAGCAGCACACAGTAAGTGATTCTTTAAAATCTGATAATGCAGAAGGCTGAGATCCTGTGTGTACTCAGTGTCCCATGCTGGCAAACAAACCATCATTGCCTAGGGCTGCTATTTGTGTCCAGAACTGCTTCCCAAATTGCACCTGAATCTCTCTCCCAACTCTGCAATTCTGGACCCAGCAGAGTGGTTTGAAAAGAAAAAGGGACAACCATTTATTTGGCCATAAGACATCAAAGAAATCATATGGCTGGGTAGATCTGTGTGCCAAGTCTTTTTTTCTCCCTCTCCCTCTGAACTCCAACAACAACAACAAAAATTCTGAAAGCATAGTATGAAACCATCAGAAAGTGTAACATGAGAATTTCTAAGCATCGCCAAAGGAAACAGCAGTACAAAAACAAAAGATGATTTCAAAGGGGAGATTGAATGCTCTTGATTCTTGACAAGAAAACCACCTAATCAGCAGCCAGCTTACTGCAACAGAATATAAGTTACTTTCCCTGCACAGGACTTTTAGTCTGCCTGAAAAGTCACCTGTGCAACCTTGGAACAAACTTACTATTTATTGTTTAAGGTACTGAACCCTTTGTGACCAAGGTGAGAACTGAAGATACAGGGACTGGAGTGTGCTATAAGCAAAGCAGGTTTTGACACTATCTGCAGAGATTAAATACAAGTGGAAATACCTAATTTAAGTACACAGGACATTTAAAATCCAGAGAGGGTAAGTGATTCTGCACACTGGTTACAGATGTTGGTAACAAGAAAAGCCTCAATCACACTGAAAGAAGTTTTGTTTTTTTTATGCTTTCCAAAAAGGGAAATTGATATTTGGCAAAGTAATGAAAAGCTACAAATGTGGTACCACCCTAGAAGCAGTGGTACTTGAAGCAAAAAGACTCTCAGGGAGATTTATTCCTGACAGGTAGATGACAGTATTACAAAAGAAGAGAAATTAGTATTCCAACCCGCTCTTCCATGATTTTGTGATTACGTATTTTGTGATTAATATATTTTAGACTTGATTTCTATGTTGTACTCATTCCTTGCATCTCAGATATGGCACAACTCTAAGACTAACACACTTTCCTAAGTTAATGCTTACCACATCATATTTCTAAATTTTATCTAGTGCAAGTGAAAGGAAAATAATTTTTACTATTTTGCATCTTGTACACAGACAATTCCCCCCATTTAATCCTGTCCATCAGACTCATAAGCTTGGCTAACCAAGCAATAACAACACTTTTACACTTCACACTGACAGTTATCTTTTCTTGACAATGAATTACACTGCTGAAGACAGAATCAATCCCTTATTCCAAAACATTATAGACTGGAAATATTTGAGTTGGATGAAATATTTTGGTTTAATTCAGCAAGCAGTATGGCCCTACTGTTTTGGACCTCCTGCAGCCCCTTAAATAAAACAATACAGAGATGTTTAGAAATGTGCTGCTATCAAACTGAATTGGTCACAATTCCCACCCTGTTTTCATAACAGGAAAATAAAGTCACTGGGTGAACCAAGCCCTAGTGAGTGTGTATTGTGTGTCTCTGTGCACAGCTGGAGTTATTCATAACTCACTGAAACCCCAGCAGAGGAACATGTAGAATATAAAAATTCTAACAGTCAGTTTTATGTCAAAGGCTCAAAAGTTTCATTGAAAGACAGATTATTACAAATAGTGTTTTTTATATTTCTGACCAATGGTCATCCAGTTGGTTACTTTAATTCTAAGTACTCATGACTGTCTTTTATAGCTGCTAGGAGAAAAAAAAAATCCACTTCAAAACTTTTCAAACACAACTTGTACAGAAATCCCATTTGGTCATGCAACAAGGCTATAAAGAGAGGTATGTGATATTGCAATTCTTCACTTGACAATTCTGTTAGTGAAGACAGAACTGTACCCTCACTCCATAAGATACCAGAAATTGGAAAGAATTAAAATCTTAATCTTATATAAATCCTTCAGAATGAACTGAGAAAAATAAGAAAAGGAGTCATGTTATCATTTGTTTAAAATATTTCTTCATGTCTGACCTCCTCTTCATTTAATGTCCCATAGAAACTCTTCTTAAAAAACCAAAATTCTCGGAAGTATCCATTTTTTATAAACTGCATGTGTGTCATATGAGCTTGGAAACATATTAGGGCTGGTTACAGAAGGTAAAATGCTACAGTTAGTGTTATTATGAAAAGGAAATTAGGAACGTATTTAGAACAGAAAAATGAGTTGGTGATTGGCTACTGTTTTCTGGCAAATTTTAAACTGAGGGATTTTTTTTTCCCATAACAGCTCTAATTTCTGATCAATTAAGATATTTTATGCTGTGGGCATCATCCAGCTTCATAAAAAGCACTGAAAATCCTTCTCCCCAAATATTTCCAGCTTTGATAGGAGCAGGCAAAAAGCATTAAGAAATATAAATGCACAAGTAAATTGCAAATCCCACCTGGTGATCCAAATATATGGCATTCCTTTGAAGGTGATGTGAAAGAATCTCATTCTAGCAGGCAGCAGTCAGAGGGGAAAAGGAAAAGGACAGAAGGCGCAGAATGCATGAAAAGAGCTTTAAAGGATGTAAACTAGACAGTGATAGACAGCTCTGTTTTATGGAGAAATATAATGCTGTTTTTAAATGCCTTTTTCTGGCAAACTGTTAACAAGTTTTGAGCCCGACACAGAAATGATGAAAGTTTGCTATGAATCAGACCATCAATGAGCTACTACATTTCAATTTTTTGTTTACATATAAAATACAGTAAGCTTATGTAAATGTCCACCACACAGGCAACTATGAACCCTTTGACAAATCCATGTTTTAAACATGTCCTGCTTTTCACAGACATATTCCCAATAAGATGGTATCTGATAGGAGGCTGTATAAAAAACAGATTAATCTCAATTTTGTTTGAAAGAACCAACAATTTTGACTTGGCTTATTCCAGAAAGTAAAGCCTCAAAGGGTTGATAGCAGAACGCCTCACACACACAAAGGATTAATGTTACTCTATTCTACTCGCACGTGGAGTGAGAAAACTTTGCACAAAGCAAACTTTGATTAATGAATGACTCTGGGTTAGTGAGGATGGAGCATGACACACATTGCTGGATAGCTGACCTTTGGGCTGCTGGCCTCAAGCTTTAGCTGCATGAGCTGTGCTAGTGTGTGCTCCCGGATACTACTCAGCTCCGCCTGCTGCCGTCTCAGCTTTATGAGCAGCAGCGTCAGCTCCTCCGGCTGAAGGAGCGCCGTGTGAGAAGCCAAAGAGTAGAGAAAAGGTTAATTGGTACTCCAAATAACACTACAGTAAAATAAGGCACACCTTATAAAAGGTTTATTTCCTAAGTAAAGTGAGGCGCGCCTGCCGAGCGCCTTACAGAAACTCTGGTAGCGATACAACACGAGAGACACCGTTTTCCCCAAATGAACACTTCCAAATATAAAATGAAGGGTTAGCTTTTGACTGCTCAAACCAGCAAATGCCATAAATGTCAAACATTCTGTATCAAGGACAAAAATAATTGAGGATTTTGCAGGACAAAGTCTGTGCAGTCGTCAAACTTTTCCTGATGTGCATATCAAATTGATGATATTGACTTGAGACACAATTCCAGTCCTCAGGATGTCATTACCTGTACAGGGGCAGCCATTTCAACTTGGTGAAAGAGTCAAAACATGCTCTCAAGAAAATGCAGTTTTAAAAATAATTCTTCAAATGTATGCATTGAAATTGAGATGAAAAAATGATGACAAACCCATGTTAACTGAACTACCTCAGAAATAATCACCTCTCACAAAATAAATCTGCACAAGCATGACAAAAATAATTTTCCATCCCACCTTTTACATGTCTGAGGCTGCTGGTTATTTAATTGCTTTACTTTTATGATATAAATATATATACAATATAGCCTTAGAAAGGGATGAAGAATCACATTTAAGACCCAAGATTATATGTGTTATGGAAATAAAGTCCAGCTCAAATGGGCATTTGTCAGGTAATTCCACACACATCAGCTTAGGTCAGTTTGGGAACTCTACCTGAACCATTCCTGGGAACTATTTCTATTAGCAATACCTCAAAGAAAACAAACCACTAAACATCACAAGTATTTTTGTTACATTCCTGTTTGCTTCTGTTTCTTACACTTCTCCAGAAGTCAGCCTTACAAGAGGTTAAGCATTCATCCAGCGTTTTGACTTTCTCACAGGCCCTGCGAGCTAAACAAAGCCCAAACACGAAAACCTCCTAAACCCCTGCTTGCTCTCCCCCACAGCCACCAAACTTCCCCAAAGCAAAGAAGTAAATACAAGAGCTCCAGAGAACCACACATTAAAAATAAAGTGAAAACCCATTTCTCAGAATAAAGAGGAAAAACCCCTGAGAAGCAGCATGGCACTGGCACTTTTGTGAGTTCAGAACAGAGGAGCCCACAAGAGGGAGCAAGGGATTTCCACACAGCTTCAGCTGGCAAAACCATTTGCTTTTGAGGGAAAACCAACACCAAACCCAAATTGTCTAATGGCAGTTTTCCTTCTTACAGTGCTCCTTCAATACCTGGATTTAAAATTCTTAATTTCAGATAAGCGTAAGAATCTAGACTGATACACAAGGCATTTTTGAGTTCTCTCCAAAAACAGGCAACAGAGCTTTCAGCCTGGAAAGCAGCATCCATTAAAGCACAAGAAGTCTTATCTTTAGGAATATGAGAACAAAAAAGTAGCACCTCCAAGCAAAAAGAGAAGCAATCCACTTTTTCAAGATCAAAACTCCTTTTGGTACATTCTGAATAAACCCAGTTTTAGTGCATTAAGAATAAACTAATGGCACTCCAACCCAAACTTTTTTCCCCACAGAGGAGCCCTTAGAACAGAACTCCTACTCCTCTCTAGACATTTTTAATGTTGCTGCAAGTGCTGTGCATCTGATGCAGGTCTTGGGACTCTTGCAACAACCACAACACAAAATTTCCTTAGAGCTACCCTACAGGTTCTCTCTTCTGGCCCCTGCAGTGCTCTGCTCTGGGCAGATTCCTGGTTGGTTTCTGGGACCTTCTCATCCCTCTGGAGCTCAGCTCAGCTCCAGGAGCAGAGCACAGGAGAGCTGAGGGCGACACAAACCCCAAGAAAGGTCTGGAAGGCTCCAGCTGCCAAAGGCCAACCCACAAAAGTCACTGAAGGTGCCAGAAATCCGTGCTGGGAAGTGCAGGAAACAGGGATCAAGGCAGTGGAAGGACTGGCTGCCCACAGTATAACAAAAAACCAAAAAAACCCCAAAAACCACCCCAAAAAAACAAACAAAAAAAGGATCTGTTTTCTTCATTCCTAACTCTCTCAATCAGTATTTTCTGATGGACAGAGACATGGCAAAAAAGGAGGCAAAAACTGGTGAAGAAGTGACATAAATTTAGGGCAATTTTTTGGCTGAGAGTCATGTTTCATTTAGGAATGTGGACAATATTCACCAGCTTCACTTGGATGAAATATCTTTAGTGAGAATTTCAGTGCTACCACAGTACAGTGTCAGAAAGGACATCATTTTACAAAACCCTCTTTTAGTACCTTTTACATTTCAAAAAATCCAATCTTTACTTCTAGGAATTTCTAAATAATTAATGGAGAAATAAGTGTTCTATGATGTAGTTTACCCTCTCCCAGGAATTTCAGCAATGTATCAACGATGATTAAAAAATAATAAATCTCTATTTCCCAAAGAAAACCTTGACTCAGCAGCTACACAATATTTTCAGAATTCTGTGGAATCAGAGAGTACTTCTTTCCCTGATAACTTAAATAAGGGCTACATTTAAAGCAAGCTTTAACTAGGATAAAATTTCAGTGTTGCCTCTGCATACTTAAAGAATTATTCTTAAAAAAAACCTTATGTACCAAATAAAAATCCAACTCACTGTTTTGCCTTGGAGGCTCTGAGGAGTAACAGGCTGTAAACTCAGACCTGCTGGCATCGACCTTCTCTCAGGCACAAAGACATGCTGTACAAACACAAAAAAAAATATAGCACAGTGTGACCCATAGTTATTTCTAAAGACTCAGAAACTGTAAATGCTAAAAGTCAAGCCAACTTCCCCCTCATGAAAATTTGTTATGATTTGTACCTGTCATGCTCCCTGCTGATCTGTTACCTAGGTCAGTCAAGTAGTCTATCTCTAAATTTTAGAAATACCCCAAATTTCGTAAGTAATTTAATTACCATTATTGTTGCCCTACTGACAGACTGCATAAACAACAGTTTATCTTTTCACTGAAGTTTCTTGTCCTTTTCCCCCCTCATGTTTCCCACCCTTTTCTCCTCACCTTTCAAGCCCTTTTTCCTCTCTTTCTTCCTGCCCTTTTCCATCTCACATTTCAAAGTTACATCACACAGTGACACTCCTCAGGCACTCTCAGGTTTGGAAACCCAAACTCTTCAACCTTTCAGTTTTAGCCATCTGAACCCATTTTCTGGGCTCAGATTTCTGCCTGTGACCTGCTCTGGAAGTGGGGTATCTGACACAGGCAAAGCCTAAAATATTCTCAAGAGGTTGGTCTCAGAACTAATATTCAGCCCTTGCCAAGCACAGTTCTAGCTCACATTTTCCCATGTCTTCAACTTTGGACCAAACCTGGTTTGCTGGACAAGGCAATTTCCTGTTCCCATCACGTGAGTAGCCCAGATCTCCAGAGAAAGCATTTCCTGAGTCACCTCTCCCATTGGTTTTGCAGGGATATATTTTGCCTACACCATGGGGTTGCCTGAACCATGAGTATGAGCACAGTCTCCTAGAAATGACCTCCTAGAAGTGAGCAGGAATAAAAGGCCTTCCTAAACACACACAAATATGTATTTTTGTACTTCAGCCAGTGCCAGGGCTGTGGGAAGCAATTCTTTTCCTGCTAATGCAGTTCAGAAGAAAACTGCTACTTGGTGCAAGCAAGGAGGAAGCAGGGGAGTGTCACTAAAGGACATGAAATGATTCACACTACTACTTTCGGTGTTAGAACGAAAACCTGTCACTTTACTTCCTGACTCCAGTATTTATAGACTCTAGACAATGAGCAGGGATTGGATAATTAAGTTACCACCTTCCCAAGAACACTGGTCATGTGAAACATCCATCAAAAGACATTTCTTAGAAGGAATGCATAAACATCTATGCTTACAGTTACTCTCCTGAGTAAGTAGTTACAACTACAAAAACAAAATCAGAATGTTTAATTTTCAGGGTGACAGGGGAGGATTTGTGACTCAGCACAGGGTCTGAGTCAGATCATGTCTGGGAACCACTCTCAAGTGGCAGAGCTGATGCACCATCCCCAGCCATGAGCAGGGTCTATCCACAAACCACATTTATTTCTGACAATACACAGAGAGACTGCCACTACAGCTCTACTTCCAAAGTGCAAGTAATATAATCAATAATATTCCTCAGAGTGGATGTTTATCACTTAATAAATGTAGACACTGGCTAAGAACATTGAAAAATATTAAATATTCCTAAGTATGAAATGTTTTGTAGCAAATTTAAAGGAAGCCTGGAAAACAACAGACGGTTTTAGCACAAAAAGGTCCACAGCCACAGCAAGATATCTCAGATAAGTATATCTACAATGATTTGTGAGAAAAAAACCATTGAGCATTTACCTTCTTTTCTGGTGTTGCAAAGGGAACTTGTATGACACAGTTCATTTAAGGACAACTGAACAATAGCAATTTGGGGAGGCAGTCTTTCTCTGCTTTGCTGGATTCTCAAAATACTAGGGGCATATTTCTAGATAAAGTAAATTCTGTGGGTGTAGTGCAGCATTCTTGGGGCTGCAGATGTAATTTCTATTTGAAGAATAATAGGGAAGGTCTTGGAATAGTAAGAAAAGACACAACACAGGACTGAAAACTAGTTGTCATGAAAAGAAATAAGAAAGAAATTTTTTAAGCTGCAGGGTGACTGTTTTGGAGTTGGCAATGCCATTTAAAAATATACAAACAGTCAATTCAAAACCATGTGCTGTAAAAAATCAAGTTTTGGTATCTGCCCATGATGTTCTCATTCCTGCATTTTCAAACCATGTCTTCAGTGACTTCTTAAACTGAAACAGTCACACACAAGGGGATTCATGCAAATGGGCATGTGGATGTGAACACAATTGTTTTGTGTTTGCCACGTCTTGCAATACCACCCTTGCCTCGTCCTTTGAGGTGAAGGGATCAGCAGAATAAAACTAAAAGCCACAACAAAACCCAGCTCTTCTTTCTGTATCCTTTTCTCTTGGGAAGCAGTTCAGCTGGAGAACCCTCAGCCTGCCAGGGTGACTTAGGCACACAGCACAGCTTGGTGGCCACACAGCCTGAGGAGGATGCTCGAATAAATGTTCACATGGCTCGGGCTCCTGGACTCTCTGCTGGGAGAGACCTCTACCACCACCCACAGAAGCATTTCTGGGGGCTTTAACTTTCTTTAGTAGCCTTTTGTTCAAAGTGTGTTAGTGTCCACTTCCCTACAAAGTTGCTGACCTTGCTCATCTTTCCAGTTCCAGCACGTGATGGAGCTCCTGCAAGTTCAGCCTTGCTCTCTAACCATTTGATTTTAGCTAAGTGGGCATTAGTCTCCCTTCTGTCTTCTACATAATAAAGAGTATTTGAGTTGTTTCATGTCCTTCTCCAGATATTCCTTCTAACTCACCACTTGTGAACAAGTTTAAAAAAAGGTAATAGCTTGAAAGGTAACAAAAGCTAACAGGAAATCTGCAAATGTAAAAGTCCAGCCAGGGAGGATGAAATTAGTCTTGTAGTACATGGAGAAGAATATATTGGTGACAAAAATTGATCTTCTTGTGGGTTAAAAGCTCCAGCATATAACAACTGACGTATTATAAGGAACACTGTTTTAACTTCTCATGATAGAAGAACTACAGAATATTGGATAAACTGTAGAACAGGAAGTATAGGCTATAATATAAAATAGAGGCTATACAGCCCTGGAGAGGAAAATTCATCCCACCTCTTAATTTGGAATAGTGCTTAATGGGCATAGATGGGACTGAGCTCTGGAGAGACACAGGGTGGCATTTTCAAATCACTGCCACAGAGGGGTTTCAGGAGGATTTTGAGAACCTAGAAATAGAAAGCCAGCCATTGAAAGCCAATGGAAAACCTTGGATCTCTATGTAGATGGGAGTTTAGATGTTAAATTTACCCTACTGACTTCAAATAATCAGTCTTCTAATTACCTACGTCTTATGGACAGGGGTGTTTTTTAAGTTAATGGCAAAAGCTGGTTGTATAACTAATTAAATACAAAATAGCATGAAAAACTCAAAGGCAATAGGAGGTTTGTATAAAAGATACTAAATAATAAAAGAAGGACTAACATAAAGTGTTCAACAAGGAACAAAAACATCAGGAAGCAAAACATGGCTGACAGGACAAATAATACACACTCTGCAGCACTGACCCTGGTGAAACTTCTCAGATATGTGAGAAGCACTGATTACTGAATTTCCAGAGTACTTGAGACATAAAGGATGTCAAAACAAAATGACTCCTTTGGTGACAAGGATCTAAAAACTTTAAAATCCAACAGCTCATAATGAACTCTAAGTTGTTTAAATTGCTTTAAGTTATAGATTTAATTTTTTTTTTCCCTGCATAAAAAAAAAAAGACATCCAAGAATAAAGCTTTTAGAAAAATACTCAGGAGCATTTTTACATCCAGCTGAAGGAGTAACTTTAATTTGATTATTTCCAATCTAATCAAACCCATGGTAACACAAGCATGCTGGGTGTAGCAGAGTGGCACATATGGCACCCAAGTTTACAGCTCTTCGTGTCTCCCTCTCAGTGGTCAAGCACTAAGGTTGTGTACATTTAGACTGATCTTCAGGGATCTCCCTAATAGCTCAAAGGCACAAAAAGGAACAATACACTTGATTTGCTGCTGGAACCCAAGGCAGCCAAACTTGTTGCTGAAGAACAGAAAGCAGAATGTGTAAAGAAACCCAGGATTTTGAGTCCTCCTGGTGCTAGAAAGGAGTTAGATTTCTGTATACACATAAGGTATTCTGAATAATTTGCCTATTGACTCTTCCTTATATTTTTTGCAGAAACATATTGTCATGGACAGTAATATTTGGACACGTTTTCATCATCTAGTGTGTTAAAAACCCACATTTTTACTACCCTTAGATTTTTCAGCACTTTTTAAAATCACACCTTTCTCCATGAAACCAGTGATGTAACAATCTCCGTTATAATAAAATATACTACGGTGCAACACGAGTTTTCCAGTAAGAGGAGGCTCTCCAAAGAGAAATGAGTAAATGAGAGTTTTAGCTATAAAATAAAGGATTTTTACCTTTGTGTGATGTGTCCTGTGCCTGCGATCGATGGTCACATCTCCCCTCTGCACCGGCGACGACACTTCCGATCGGTACGTCCGCTGCGGGGAGTATCCCTGGAAACCAGCGATGGAGCCGTGCGAGGGGGACGTGGGAATGGAGTGCATGGTCTGATCAGAGATATTGATCATGGTTTTTGGGCTGCTCAGGGTGCTGTGCCTGCTGAGAGTGGTCTGCTTGTTGTAGAACTGGCGCTGCTGCCACTCGTAGAGCTGCCACATCGTGTCGTCGCGCATCGAGCGCCGCTTGTCCTCGGCGCTCACGGGCCCCATGGCTCGGTCGTAGGCCGAGGGAGCCACACTGCAGAGGCTTTCTGGACGTGTCTTGCTGTTCCTGGGCAGTGTCCTGTACCCTTCTGGGTACCGGGGCAGCACCTGAGCTCGATGGCTCGGCATGTTCCTCGGTAGCGTCTGGTAGGAGATGATGCTGGAACACAAGTTTCCTTTTGTTAGCCTTAACACCATGGCAATAGAAAGTTGTTCGCTATGGGCTGGGTTTGTCCAGCTCTCACCTTTTATAATGCTTCAAATGCCATTTAAAAAACTCCCAAGAAAATCAGTGCAACAGTTCAAGAATCAATGATGCTGACTGAATGCACTGCAGCAGCCAAAAGTGGGTCCTTTCTCTCTGATTAGCTCTTGCTGATATAATCCATATTTCATCTTTTAACCAGTTTGCCAGTCTAGTAGTGTCAAGTTTTGATCAAATCTTGCAACTTGCCTATATTTTAGATGGGTGAAAGTTTTTAAAGCTTTAAAGTTCTACACTGTTTCCATATGCTTACCATATTTCCATTTGAAATGTTTGCTTTTTCGAAAGTGAAAAAAATATCCTGTTTCCCAAGAAAATCTTGAGCAATTACTATGGACATAAAAAACCAAAAAAACTCTTTTTAACAGCAGTCCATGAGAAAACTGCAGTAATTGTGTAAAGAAATTATATTTTGCAATTGTCAAGGACAAGCCATTCTGTATCAGCCATTCAAGTGAAACAAAGGGCAATACATGTCTTTGTTTGATAATACTATTTTATTGCTTTTCAACTCAGATATGAATTCAAAGGCTTATTTAATTTTTTGCACTGTTCAAATTCTGGAGTTCTACAGTAATTTAGCAACTTTCAGCATTAGCTGAACTACAGAATTTTCTACATCAAGGATTGATACATGCCTAAGTATGACAAAGCATTTCTTGTTCATTTTTTTCAGAGGACAAAATCTAGGTCATGAACATTGATTTATTCATCCCTTATCTAAAACGCAAATGAGCACCTCTCAAAGCCTTTTGGTACAGAGCATGCATATGATTGATGCTTACTTATAGACAACAAAACCAGCCTCAAATTGGACCTGATTTAGCCATGAGAGGGCAGCAGCTTCCAGCTACACCCCACACTAATCTGAACTAAAATCCCTGCACCATGAAGCACCAGAACCTGGAGATGGTTTTGAATTACTTCTGTGCCACAAAAAAAAAACATATTAAAGAAATTATGTAGATAAAATGGCAAGGTAAGCCAGCATTATGCATGTGAGATCCAGGAAATTCATGATGGGAAAACCCACTTTTCACTGAAAATAGTTGAGTATTTATGATCACCTGTAAAATTTTGAAGATGAAAACTGCTATAAAGAGCTTTATACACAGAATCTGCTACATTTTCTGAAGCTTTTCAAGAATTAATGAAGAATTATCTCCACTCTGCATTGGACAGCTTCCCATTCTTGCAACAAAATTATAAAAAGGGAAAAGGGATTCCAACTCCTAGTCTTCTGTTGCCAAATCTGCTTAAATACCTCTAAATTTCTTAAGTAACATCCCATTAATGATAAGGCTTTTGTCCATCTCCATATTTAAAATCAAACAAACAAGTTGCTTTTGAGCTCCATTTCTAACTTTCAAAATAGAATTGTAGCTATACCCCATAACAGCTAGAGTAGGGTGACATTTTGATGAATATATTAGAGCAGCAAGACACACCTCACTCACTGAAGCTCCTCACACATTTTATTCATTAAATGGGCAGTGTAATTCTGTTGGCACCTTTAAATATCCTGAACTTGCAAAAAAGCTGCCTGAAGTTCTTACTGTGCAAAGACATCAGTTTAAAATCTGCATGCAATTACTTATTCTAGAGCATTTAGAAAGATAACATAATCCACCTTCAGTTGGTAAACCATGAAAACTGTAAAAAAACTCAATCACCTCAATATTAAGCCTTTTTTTTACATAATTTGATAAAATCAAAACAGATTCACCAATGTACTGTTGATACTTGCAAAAATGTCATTCCAGTGAAACCCAAAAGCCAAAGTCCAGACAGAACTGCAGCTGCACACAAGGGGAGACGGCTGCAGCTGGGTCTGAGGCTGCAAAATATTTCTGCAGCTGTCATCATAAATAGCTCTTTATAATTGCTCCCATATGAGATAGAGTCTTCCACATGTGTCTACAGACACCTTTAGAGGATGTCTCTAGGGCTATTCTTGGGTAGCAAATGGTTCTGGTGTCTGAGTTGGGCATTTTGGGAAAGAACTTTGCGGCTAAGCCTTTAGGGGCTCAGCTCTGCGACGTTATGATGAATATCCTCGGATTGAAACCTCAAAACAGCCCTCTGTCCTAATGAACACAAATACCAGCTGGCCCCAAATACAGAAATTCCATCTAAGAGTCAAGAAAGGGTGGCAGAGTGAGGATGGATACCTGGTGTTTTATTGCAGGCATTTATAATTTTGGATGAATCTTTTATAGGCAAGGCAGAGAGACAGGTTCAATCCTGGGTTAGCACAACAAAAAACATCACTTTGTAGCAAACAACCCTTCTCTATTTTTTCACATTTGAGAAAGACTACTCAAG
This sequence comes from Parus major, assembly GCF_001522545.3. Lineage (NCBI taxonomy): Eukaryota > Metazoa > Chordata > Aves > Passeriformes > Paridae > Parus > Parus major. Next base: position 65,621,417 of record NC_031773.1, read on the forward strand.
TGAACCACATTTGTGAAAAACCATTTTTTTTCCATAACTGACTTGTGCAAAAGTCAATAAAATGATACTGAAGTGGAATGTGCTTACTTTTTATTTAAACCACATTTATTTTTGGTTTAAAAAAAGTTTGCCTTCCTTAAGGAAGCAGTTTATTCATGTGGCTTTTGCCAGCTTAGATGTCTAGATCCATTGGAAAAAACAGACAACACCTCCAATAATTAAAATTTACATTGCTATCATTCACATTACTTTTTTGGGCAAACTACTGAGGGGTCAGCCTGCTCCTCTAAAAAAATTAGTAGTTGGTAATTAGTAAATTTTTCATTCTATATTGAAGACAGCTCCTCTTTTCTTTTATATTTAGTAACTTAATTGAGCATCTCTGTTAACATTTTAGCATTTGTCCTATTTTTCTTTTGCAGTCTGACACACCAGAGATATTCAGCTGGGTCCTCCATGATTTCTCTAACACAGACACAATAATACAGATGCACTGGAAAGCAGCTTCCTGGAAAGTCAGAAACTTTTTCCCATTAAGCAAAGACTACTTTTTTCAAAAATTCAAGGTATGAGTTTTACAAGTCTTAAACAGCCTTAGGATCCTCTGATCCCAACCTTAAGCTTTAACATAAACCAGAGCTTTTTTCTACTCTCATTCACCAACTTTGCTTCTACTTAAATTTCTGTTTCCAGCCAGAAACTGTCAGCCTGAACAAAAATAAAATTTTAAATTTAAATGAAACCCCATTTAAAAGACATCACTATATACATTAGAAATTTGGATCATTATTCAAGGCTGTTTCCATGCAAAGCAAAAAAGATAGCTCCAGGCCAATTCTCCTTCAGTTTGCTACCTTCATGTAGAACTACATTTGAAAGCATTTATGTTACCAGTGCCACCCTTATCTAGGCAAACAAGTGCTCCCTATTCTCAAGAACAAAATATTGTTAATTAGTAACATATTGTTAATAGCACTTTCCTCTATTTGATTCCCACAATGAAATCAGTTTTAGGGTTTTTATACTTGTTCACAGCAGAAAAATAGCACAGCTATCCTAATTTCTTCTGTTTGGTTGCAAGTTTTAAAGTCCAATTAAAAAAAAACAACAAACTGCATCAAAGAGCCTTCTGAGTTCTCATCATTCAAGTTTGAATAATAAAATAAATGTCAGGGAGTGCAAGTTCCTGTCTGTATTGCAAGTTCAGACTTGATCAAACTACTTATGATGAGCATTTAATGAAACAATACATTAACAATTCCTAATTATATGTAATGAAGGGCAAAAAGCAGTGAGGAAATATTCAACCTTGGCAAGTGGAAGCCAAGTTCATGGAAATTTTCCAAGATTTTGCAAAAACCAAGAAACCACCAGCCACATATCTTGAAATTTGTGGGGAAACACGTTTTTTGAACTTGGTTTATCTTAAGCTCTGCTCTGCCATCCATCTATACACAAAATCCTTAATTTCCAGCTCTTCAAAGTATCACCTGTGATAGCATCTCTGCACTTCCTACCAAATGGAATATTAAAAACCTTTTACATTTTCCTGCTGGAGCTGCTTGTCTGTAAGGCAGCCTTGAAGCAACGTCCCTACACTTCTGTCAGACAGAGAAATTGCTATTGGCACGACATTCAATATTGTCAATCATTCACACATCATTTTAAAGCCTCAGGAATAAGCACTAGAGCTCAATATTATAACTGGGTGATAGCTAATTTCTTGAAAAGTTTTAAACATCAAGTTAGATTTCTGTGTCTTGCTTTTAGATAAATCTTCCCTCCCTCTATTCATGTAAAGCTGGTTTGAAGTTTAAAAGCTCCCGGGAATATTTTTAAAAGAATTGCAAACAAAATATAATTACAAGAATTTGTGAACAAAAAATGCAGAAGAGAAGGCAATTTCAAGAACAAATTTTAAGAAGAATAATAATTTTTGTGATTGATGACACCATTTTCCTGCCAGGACAGGGAAATTTCTAACACCCATAAAGGGTTTATGGTAATTTTTATTTATTTATTAATATACTTTAATTTATTAATAACCATTCAAATGCTAATAAAAGAAACTTTCATACATCTGCTCTCAGAAGTTATCCATGAGAGAGAGCAATGAAAATTCAATTATATAATATAGATCAAGAACTAAAGAAGCTAACCCGCTAAATGCAAGTATTATTTCCCAGAAAGCCTAAAATAAAAATTCAACAGTCCTTACCCTCCTCTTGTTTCCTCTTCCTGCCCCTTCCCCCTCTGTATTTTAATCCACTGCTCCAGCTGCAGCATGGAATTGGTTCTCTGCATAACCCGCTCGGACTCCACATGCGCCTGCACCGCGTTGTGATGGGCCCCATCTCCAGCATCCGCCAGCACAACTCCCAGGGATTTACTCTCAGATCCATTCAGATGGACAGCTCTGAAGTGTCCCCCTGGAACGGTGCTGATGGGCAAAGTCCTGTACTCGGAGCCCAAAGGGTTTAGCTTGACGCTGTTAATTTTTGTTAATGGTTTATCTTGCCCGACTTTCTGGAATCCGTATTTTTCGGCTTCCAAAGCTTTCTTCTCCTCGTTTTTGTTCGCTTCTTTGTTTTTCTGGTGATTTTGTGCCTCTGGCTTAATTAGCACCCGGTGGTTTGAAATATTATTTGCCTCTCGAGGTGATGTATTTTCAACAGTGAACTTCTCCATTCTGGAAGGGAACATATGACAAGTTTTAATAAACATTCCTTACAAATAGTAATAAAAAAGTGGAAGTTATTTCAGTGAACCCCTGTCCATATACTTTGCAACAATATCTTGACTTTGAGAGAAAAAAAATCAGGACATTTTCACAATAATCAAGGACAGGTTGGGGGGGTTTTGTTGCTGTTGTTTTGGTGTTCCTTTGCTTTTGCTTTTAATTTGGTTTGGGGATTGGTGGTAGTGCTTGATCGGTTTGTTGTTTGGTTGGTTGATTTGGGGTTTTTCTGGTTGGCATATATTGTTTTGTTCTACACTTTTCTCTTTATTTGCTGCTTTAAAACCAATTATAACATGCAATTTTTCTTTAAATTCAACAGTCAATTAACCCCCTAGAAAAAAATGTGTGCAACAGGAAATAAAGCCAAAGTCTGAAAAAAGTGGATGTTCAGCTCCTGGAGGGCTGAAAATTCAAAGGGTAAAAATACTCAGTGGCTCTGCTAGAGCTACAGCTTCCCAATGTCAACAGCCTGAAATTCAGATGATTTTCAAAGGCAGCTTGTGATTCACAATACTGCTGAATTTAGCATATAATGAGCTCCTTTAAGGAAAGCAAATGACTTTTCATGGTCATTGGTATCAATTAGGTTTCTCTGGTATGTTATCACTTTGGCTGGCATACATTTGGTGGAGAATGACTGTGGCTTTTCTAATTTTAAGGGGGAAAATAGCTGCTGACTTAAGGAACTGTACCACAAAAATAATGATATTTTTGGAATTGCTACTGCTTTACAGTATTTATACAAGTACTCAATGTGTGCAGTTCTATTAGTGATCTTCTTCTTAAAATTAAAAAATGTCAAGAGGTTTTATCTTTTGCCATACTGGGAGGACCTGAAATTCAATTCCAGCTCAAAAAGTGACTTTTGGGTTTAGTTCACTAGAAAAAAAACCCACCATCTTAAAATGTTTTGCTCTACATTTTTTGGTATGGGAGGAAAGAAGAGGATGAGATATAATTCCTTAAGATTACATCTCTGTATAAAACCAAACTAAGAACAACACTTTATTTTAAGATGATGTTGAATTAACTTTTCATTCTGTTTTGCTTGCCTTTTTTTTTTATTTTTTGGCAAATATTTTTCACCTTTATAACTGTGTCCAGTTCAAGTGTCTGTAAAAAGGCAAAAGCCCATCACACACAACTTAGCAGAAGCACAAGAAAACTGAGTACATACACAACTGTCAGCATTATTGCTTACCCCATTGTGCAAAAAAAACATTTATTTTTTCCCCCAAGATCTTGAATTGCTCCCAAGACCAGACATTTGTGCCTAGGTTCCTTCTCAAGGTTATGGAAGAAAAAAAAAGCATCACCTCCTCACTCCCACCTCAAAACTGTACTACCCAGTCTTCTACCAGAAATCTAAGGAATTTCCCAACAGGAATGTGAATGGAAAACTCCATTTCCTACACTTATCAAGTGAAAAAAGGGTGTTATAATTTCAGTTTTCAGCCTGCACTCTGCACTCTGGAGTTTACAAATGAATATAAAAACTACGTTGCAAATAATCCTGAACATGGGCATTAATGTTAGCAGCGTGTCTCAACAGCACCATCCACCCCATTATATAATATAAAACTTTTTATAAATCTTTCCCAGGTGGTTTTAGAGCAGAGGAAAAGGTGGAAAATCCATGAGGGAGAGGGAGAGTGGCATCTCTAGGACATTCATCATACATATGGCAAAGACAAGCCTTGGCAGTGCGTTCAATTCACACTCTCAGAGTACTTTCCAATGTGTTTTAATTAAAAACCAGCAAGCCCCAAAACCACAGAACTGTTTTTCCATGCAGCCACATGCTGTATCACTCCTTACTATGGTTGTACACAGCAGAGCCAAACATTTACATCTTACAATCTTTGGGATGGTGTAGAGGCTGAAGGACTGACATTCAAACAGACTGCTGGGCTCTCTTAATTTGGTGAAACCAAATCAGCCAACTCTGCGTGAGCAAAGGATCTCTTTCCATAGTGAAGGATCCATATGGGGAAAAATGATCAGAAACAAATGTAAGAAACATAAATCCATATGTATATTTGGCTCCATATTTATAGCAAGCTCTCAAAGACATATTCAATGAGGTTTGCAGGCTATTTGGGGACGGGATAAGGAGAAGAGGAAGAGAATGAACATCGAACACGAGTCTTTCAGCATATGCTGAATGCAATTTATAGATTTCTGCAACCAAAAAGGAATCATATGTACAATATTCAGTACAGGAAAAGTACTGTTTTATGCTGGTTTATATAAAGAAATAATTCTAAAAGGGCTGGAGAGGGAGGGAGCATGTGATTAATGATCAGATGGACACGAGGACTGTGATTTAACAAAGCAAGGCAGAGGCATTTGAAAAGGAAAAAAACATCTTTTCCAAGCACACTGACGTCAGTATGCCCCCACTGTGGATGGCTCTATGCTAACAAGTGTTTTTTTGGCAGCCTGGCCTATGCTGTTCAGGGAAAGTAACTGCACCAGGAGGGGAAAAAAGCAATCTTAGTACATGCTGCATCACTGAGAAGAAACAAAGGCTGCAGCACACAAGCTGACAGCGAAAGGAGAGAGAAATGACACTCAAACCTGGGAGAGTAGAGAATCAGCATTTAGGGTAAAATGCAAAATCAGTGTGTTGGTGGACACTACCATCTACAAACTCAAGCAAGTACCCAGAGTGGGTGTTTGGGATCATATTTTGAGCCATAAGTTTCAGTAGTTCCTCACAGACTAAAGCATTTGGTTTAATTATTTTAATGGGTCTCTCAGTACATTATTAAACTTGAATGTACTATCTAAATAAAATCAAAACTGTTTAGAAAGGAGTAATTACCATTAAGTCAAGAGGGCCAAATACTGTTTATCCTTCCCTGCAGCTAAACAGCAGAAGGGAACATTTCTACTGCTAGTAGAGACCAGTTCTAGGAGAAACAGGTACATTTATTTTATTTTCTCACTTCAGTATCTCCTTTGTGGTTGATGTGGCAATGTGTGGAAAATAAGAGTAGAAGAGTAGTTTATGAAAAGCTTGGCAACACCCCTCCCTTCACACCAACTCAATGCTTTAAAACTCCTTTTTTCCTTTATCCTCTCCAAGTAATTTGCATATCCAGAAAAATAAAGACACAAAAAAACCTGATAAAATTCAATGAAAGATTTGGTTTAACAGACTGTTGGATTTGATTTCCAGAGTGCCATAAGCAGTGAAGTACCTTGATTTCTAGGTTTAAAGAATTATTCTGTAGAAAACCTCTTGATTTATCATGGGGCATTTTATATTAAGAGTGGACCAAGATCAATTTATACATGAATATTTAAGGAAGCAAGTTCTTAATTACTCATTTATTGTATTCCAAGTATCTAGTCTCTTAGAAAACTGTATTCATTGCAATGTCAGAACCTCTAGAAAAAAACAGAACTCAGAAACAAAAGCACTGCCAAATTTGACTGCACCAAAACCATTTATACTTGGAGCACCGTGCATGCCAAACTTTAGGTTACTTAGAGATGAGGTAATAAAACACTTAATACTTAACAGATTTTTACAGGGAAGGAACAGTCTCTCTTCTGCATAAGATCATATCCTGCTATGTTTCATTTTAAGAATTTCAGAAACAGCCAAAAGATGGATTCTTTAGAAAACAGATGTCTGAAGGATTTTCTTCCTTATTATAGCTAACAGATATGAAAGTCTTTGAGACTTGGTCTTAAAATCTATTTTCTCTCAAGTAATTACTTCAAGGCTACCAACGAAGTTTTCAAAGAGGTCACATCTACTTCTGTTTCCTTCAGAGGTTTCTTGCCTGAATTAAAACAACAAGACAGTGTTGTGTAAGTTGCTTTTCTGACACTTGTTTGGCTGTTGACAAGCCTCTTCTGCCTGTGATATCCAGGCAGATATTCACAGTATTACAAAATTAAGGTCATCTCAGTGGTTCAGAAAAAGATTCAGAATGACCCCCTTCAATTTTATTCCTTTACAAAGTGTTTATACAATTGGTATGTGATTTTTGTTTGAAGTTAAGTGGGTTTGAGTTGGTTTATTAATTTCTCCATGTGTAAATTACCATTGTATCTGCAATACAAACCCAATTTTTCAGATAGAGTCTATTACTACTAAACTTCTCTGTGGTACCTGTGTCCATGAGATTTTTTAACTACTTTTTTAAAAGCCAGAGTTTCTCAGCATTGCTGACATTTATTTAGCTGCAGGGTAGCAGGAACTAACAGAGTGCAGAACAGATCAAGTGACAGCAGCCATCAGCAATAACTCCTCTGCTGTCAATAATGAGGAGCTTTTAAACTCTCAGCTGATGAGGTTTCCATTATAGATGCCATGGAGCTGACCCAAGGGACCACATTCCGACAGAAAACGACTCTCCCTGGAGAGACAGCAGCAGACATTGTTCAGCCTCTGAGAACACAAAGCTTCCAGTGATAATTTGCTTTTCATTGTCAACACACAGGCACAGGAAGATAAGGCTCCAGATCAGGTAAGCAGAAATTTGATGACATCTTAATGAGGAACAAGAATGGCTCCCCACAGGTTGCCCACAGGTACAACTGGTTAATTTAGCCAGAAAGCCCAGCTGTGAATTTGAGGATTATGACAGGTTTAAGCCAAAGGCTACCACCAGTTGAGCTGCTGCTGCTGTTTGGTCAGGAGGGCAGGGAAGTCAAAGACACCTGCACATACTATTTGTCACTGCACTTCTTCTGATGCCACTGGCTAAAGGGATAGCTCCTTTTTTCCTTCTAGCTCCTAACAATCAACAGTCAGAACAGAACTCAGATTATTTTGGTTACTTCAAAATTTTATCTAACACTGTGGAGTTAGTAAGGGGTCTTCAATGTAAGGAGAAATCACTTCAGCCAATTTACATTCTGTTTTAAGGACTACCCTTTCATTAAACAAATCAAAATAAACAAGAGAAAGCAATACACTGTTCCATCAATCCACATTACCTTTTCACAGGCTCTGTTTGCACAAGTGCTGCATCTATCATGGCTTTCATCCACAACTCCATTTCCTTCCCTGTATCTGTGCAGAAATAATAGGTCCTCATGTTTGGATGAGCTGCCTGATTGGAAATGACATGGTCATTGCAATAAAAATGTAAGATTCTGTAAAAGAAAAGAGGTAAATATTGTTACTGCATATTCACTCTAATGCTTTATCTAATAAGATTTTTGCAAATAATATGATCAGAATAAACGAAGATCAAAAGGAACACTACAGTGTCTTTTGGCCATTGCATTCATATTTTCAAAATAACTGCCTGTAATTTTCAACCATAGCTGCTTCTTCATTAAGACATTAAAAAAAAAAGCCCTTAAATTTATTAAATCTACTAAAAATTATAGCACATTCCTTAATGTAGATTAATATAATTCTTATAAATAAGATTTTAGCATAGATTTCGGCAGTCTGAATGATACAGTTAAGTTTTCATTTGTACTTACCATAGTAAATAAATGATGTCTTGGTTAGGAGACCAAACGAGGTGCCAAAAGGAGCTCATAAAACAACAATAGTAAAAGTCAGGACAAAATGTTTAGTAAAACAACTTATATCATGATTTAAGATTGTCATGAAACACTCCTCAGAGTGATTTACGTAATATTGTGATTTAAGTGATAATAAATTCTTATTTTTATTTATGTGTAAAGATACTTTGTATTAAATAACTAATGAACTTTCATTAGTGGGATAAATTTGGCTGCAGATGCTGGTTTATAATTCTAAAGAATTTAAGATTAAGCACACAGGATTTAAGACCCATGAACTAAAAGAGAAAATGCTCTACTAAGTGATATCCATCCATTTTCCCCTTCTAGTAAATATGTCTATATTTACATCAGACTAAGTACTTGAAACTTCTGCTACTCTATTATGTAAAAATCAACCTCAGAAGCTGTTTGTCAATTCTTTTTCACCAAATAACTCTGTAAAATGAGTTTTTGTGACCAGGCTCTTGTGCTTTCAGATATAAAATCAAGTGGAAAAGCTGATTCCCTCACCTTAAAGGCATATTTGCGGTTAATGTGGTCCTCAGCAGTCAGCACAGATATCTGAAAACTAGGCAGAAGTATGCTCCCCAGTATTCCTTCTTCTTTCTCATCTGGGAATGCACACTTGGATTAGAGGAACACCTTTGGACACACAACACTTGCATTCTGACACTTCATGAAACTCTTTCAGCCTCACATGAGCACTAACAGGAAGTTTAGCTCAGAGGGGAATGCATTAAGAACCAGAAACCCACTCTGAAGAGCAGATGGAAGTCAAGCCTCTAATTCAGTGCCAAGAACAAGAATACCACATATCTACTGTTTTTACTGAACAGTAAATAACAGTATTTACTGTTCAGTAAAAACACCTATGACAACACAAGCATTTAAAACCTGTTTAAAACTGTTGGTCTTAGAGAAAATGTGCACATTCTTCTTCTGATCTCTGCCATATTATGCTACATAATCCCCATTATAATATTTAATTATGAATTATAGTTGTAATTCCCATGAAGAGTTTACACTCAATTACATTCCATTATTAAGAATGCATATGTTTCAGATCATTTGTAAAAAAAAGCTCTCCCACAAAACAAACACCCTTTTCCCAGAACCTTGTTTTACATCAAATTTTGCATCTGTAGATCTTAATAAAAAATTGACATTTTAATTGAAAGCCACAACCAGCTTTTAAATCCTCTTATACTTTAATAAAGGAATAATTGGATGTAATTCATAAAGTCAGCCTTAACTTATTGTTTTTACCCTTAATGTATTTCATGTACAGAACTTCTATTCACAATCAGCATGTCAGAAACTGTCCCCCATAACACTTCTCTTACTTGAAGACAGGGTCACAGTAAATAACTGTATCTATGAAATGAAGATGCAAACAGGTATTGCAAAATTTCAATGAAAAACTAACACAGTTACAATTAAAATACACTTAAATAGCACAGCAGGACTATTGCTTATGTGTGGACTTAAAAATCTTTCCCAGGTTCTCATTAACTTCCTCCCTAGATTTTGAAAAGCCAGAACCACCTTCATTTAAATTATTTATATGGGGAAAGTTGTGCCCAGCCATTTTAGTATCACATGACAGTTTAGATATAAAAATTATGCTTTCTGGGACAGTTGCTTAATTGCAGAGCTGAGCATGAATTTATTTCGATTAGAAAGCAGAAAAGAAATGGAATGGATTTACTTTCAGGAATTCAACAGTACCTTTAAATATGACTATCCCACCTTCCCTTCAAATACTAACTCCTTGCTAGCCACACACAAAAATGTGTCCTGTCCCTAAACACATGGCAAATCTTGGGGTTACTTTATTTGGACTTTTGTTTGGGGGAAAAGTTCTCTTAGCCTAGATCACATTTTGACTAATGACTGAGTAAATCCCCCCCAGTGGAGCCATAGAACAGCATTTTTGTTCCACTGAACAGCTGCATGTCTGGAGGACTCTGGTCTGTTGAAGAAATACTGCTACATTCCAGCTCCAGATTTTAAAAATCTGTTTCAAATCACACTTGCTTTTATCTACATATCCCTCTGCCCCATACCCATCTTTACTTGTGTGCTGTGTATGAACAGCACACAATAAAAAGAGCAGATCTTCTGTCCTTTTCTAAGAACTTTTATTTGTGCCAACAAGAACCTTCCAATATGAAAGTGGATAGTCCTTCATGCCTCAGGGAAACAGAAAAAGAGCACTCTCTAAGCTGTGAGAAAGTACTATGACACAATTTTTCTTTTCATCTATAAATTGCATTTCAGCTGCTAACGCTGGAACAAAATTCTGGAAGTTTACTAAGATTTACTAACAAAACTAAAGAAACCCAACAACCACAACTGCACAACCACAAACAGGGTGTGTGGTTTGATCTGGGAGCAAGGGCATGACTTTCCTATTTTTTCAGTATCTGAGACAGAATTAACAGCATAAAAGGGTTTAGAGTAAAAGCTTTTTATATTTTAGCAGCCACTTCTAATACATTTTGGACTATCACTGAACACATTTAATTCCAGTTTAGCAGATTTAACTACTTTCTAGTGAGTGATAGCTAAAAGCTACATTTATCATGTAAACAATTTAGATTATTTTGCTTGTATTTCCGATTGCTGGGCAGAATAACATGTAGAAAATAAAAAGTAAGATTATAGAGCTGTTTATTTGCTGTTGGTTTTGCTTATTGCTTTTTTTATTTTGACAAACTTCCTGTGCAGGGCTTAAATCCAATTTAATCTGTTCTTAAGGCAGCAGTCTTCTTCTTTTGAAGAAGAAGCCTGAAGATTTTAAAATAAACCTGTAAAAAGCACAGAGTATATAATGACCACTTAGGTAACCACACTGTAACTGTATCAGCCAGTTGATGCCTCCACAACTGGAATTTTAGCCTAATTTTGATTCAGCAGTGTTTATCCAACTTCTGTGTACCACTTGGAGTAGAGAAACAAAGCCTAATGATCATATTTGAAAAAATTCAGAATTTGTTAACTAAACCAGTTGCAAACAGAGCTTTTATGCTTCAGACCCGATTTATCTTTGACTGGATCTGTGCTGCACTTTCAGAGAACACCATTTTAAATTCACCAGTCTCTGCTTTCAGCATCACCAGCAGTTCTACCAATTCCAAAGTTTCACCCCAAACTGAAACCCTTTGCTGCCCTTCACCCACAGCTAAGGCTGCTAATGGCCCTGCTAACATTCCTCTTATTTTGCCATGCTTTCCAATCCTCTCCACTCTCAGCCTCCTTTAGAACTAAAATGGTTGTACATTTTATTTCATGTGTTTCCCTATGCCCAAGTCCCATTTGTTTTTCTCCCCAGGATCACTACAGTTCATAATCTGCAGTGGTGAGGGGATCACTAACCCATGTAACTCCAGACTCGAATGAGAAACAGCTAATTTTTTCCATGTAAAATAAGTCTGATCAAGCTACATGAGGTTACTAACAGATTCTTTTGTTCCAAATACAGCAGAGACTTCTACTCATATGGAATTGGACACCATTTCATTTTATAAGTATTCATGATTAGAGTTCCCAAAGGAATATATATCCCCTTTATCATTCTAAAGGCAGAGTTTTAGCTCCCTTGCAATATATCCCTTCCCTATCCCCATTTCAGCTACTTAATTCACATAAAAATCAGATTTAACCTGACATACTTAGTTTCCAGCCACAGAAGCTGTGAGAAAACTACAACCCAGAATTTAGTAACAGAGATGGCTGTGAATGGCTTTGCCCTTTGAGCACAGCCTGGCAGGCAGGGAGCAATTATGTGAAACTGGTAATTAAGAAAGAAAGGGGAAAAAAAATTGAAAAATAAGAGTAGCAGGCCTGGATATTGACAGCTATACAATATATTAATGGATTAAGTTGAGCAGCAGCTTATTTCTTATATTTGAGTGGTGTGTCAAAATTTATCTGCTCCAAGCAAAATTAGCAAACGAAGCTGTCAGGAGCTGGACTTACCTCTGTAATAGAAGAGACAGAGATCTGAGAGCACAAACCAGCGCTTCTTCCACAGCTTCATCCCAGTGCTATCCTGCATGAAGCACAGGGAGCAGGTCAGAGTGCTCACACTGGGGACAGCAGCAGCTCCCAGCACACACCAGGCACTGCACAACTCTGCTGTGTGTGCTGGGAGCTCCTTCTCTTGGCTATTTCAGGGATTTGGCTTCTCACCCTGAGCTGTCGCTGTGCCCCAGGAAGGCTGAAGTTAGGAGAGAATCCCAGAATTGTTTAGGATGGAAAAGGCTGTTTTGAGTCCAACCCAGCACTGCCAAGTCCACCACTAAACCACGTCCTCAAGTGCCACATTAACACACCTAATTACACCTCAGGGGCTGGTGACACAACCACTTCCCTGGGCAGCCAGCTCCAGTGCTTGACAACCCTTCTGGAGGAGAATTTTTTCCTGATATCCAGCCTAAAACTTGAGGCTATTCCCTTTTGCCCTGTCACTTGTCACCTGGGAGAAGAGACCAGTCCCCACCTCACTACAATCTCCTCTTAGCCAGGAGAGTAAGGAGGCCCTCTCTGAGCCTCTTTTTCTCCAGGGATGCTAGAGATTACAATCTACAGTCTAACTAATTCAATTTAAAAACATTTAAAAAAAAAATTAAAAAAGCTTTTTTCTCTTAAAAGAGCAAGATAACACTTTAGGTAGATCCTCCGTTGTTTTCTGAAGAAACTTTCTTTTGAACTTTGTCTTCTACTTACTACCACTCATACATCCAGAGCAAATTTCTTTCCCAAATAAAGTTCATTCCCACAGCAATTTAATTTTCTTTTATGCTTATAACCAATTTACACCACACAACTCAGAATGAAAGACTGCCACCACTACTGCAGTGTAAATAAGCCAGAGCACTGCAGCACACACATCCTGGTAGAACCAGATTTAATAAATATGTTAATCTGTTCCAAGAAGTAAAGTATGTGTGAATTAGCAATATTCTTGTAGTAAATAGGTTTTGTGACAATGAAGAAGAGGGATTCTATAATGAGAAGCTGTGGGGTGGGTCTGTTTTTAGGTTAGTTCCCCAGCCCAAGAAAAGTCAGGATAATTTTTAGCCTCGTATTTCAAGCTCTGCTCTTTTTGGGGTGGGGGAAATGGGCTGAAAGAAGAAGAAATGATAAACCAAGTAATAGCTAGGAAACATTATTGAGAAAAAGTATGTTCACTGTAAACATCCTCCAAAAAAGTAGTATGGTCTGGATTTAAAAATTAGCGGAAAATAACAGAAGATCATTACATGTATTAAGACAGCACACCCTGAATTAAACAAAAAATTGCCACTCTCTGTGATTACATAAATGTTATTTTACTATCAGAAAGAAACCTGCACAAGCTGTCACTGTACATTTCTGAAGATCATATCTGTTGATGAAACTCTTGACTGAATTGGCTCTCGATGACCACTGCAATATGGAAATACACAGCAGTGCCTTTTCCTACGAACACCAATTGAACATCACAGCACTTGAATTGTTCTCCAGGTAAAGCATCCCCAACACTGAGGTGGATTAAAGCCTGGTTGAAGTGCCAGGCCCAGGGAATGGGCACGCAGTGCTTCGTGGTCTCCTCCAGGGGTCGATACCGTGGCCAAGACAATTTAACAACTTCATTAATGAGCTGCACACAGGCACAGAGCTCACCCTCAGCAAGTCTGCACACAATGAGAGTTGTGAGGAGTGCCTCATACTCCAGATGGCTGTGCTGTCATTCAGAGGGACTTGACAAGCTGGGAAATTGGGGAGAGAAGGATCTCTTGAAGTTCAACAGAGGGAAATGCTCAGTCCTCCATCTGGAGATGGAAAACCCCATGCACCATCATGATCCAGGAATGCATCCTCGTAGCAAAGAAGGGCAGCAGCAGCCCAGACTGTGTTAGCAGTGCTGCCAGCAGCTGGAGGGAGGACATCCTTCCTCTCTGCTCAGCATTGCAGAGGGCTGGCTGCAGTGCTGCTCCACAACTGGGCTCACTGGTACAGGAGAAATGTGAACATACTGGAGGGAACCCAGCAAAGGGCCACAGAGAGGACTGAGGGACTGGAGCATCTTTCATATGAAAACAGGGGGAGAGAGCTGGGACTGCTCAGTCTGGGGAGAGAACAGTTCAGGAGGCATCAGTATAAACAGCTAATCAAAGACTGTAAAGAATGTGGAGCCAAACTTTTGCCAAGGACAAGAAAAGAAACCATGGGCAGAAATAAAGAAACACAAAATTCCACCAGAGCAAAGGTAAAACTTTTTTACTGTGAGAATGGTCAAATTAGTATCACAAGTTGCCAGCAGAGAGGCTGTGGTGCAGCCTTCATCTGTGAGGATATTCAAAGCCTGTCCAAGACTCATGGTGTGATTCTGGGGGTGTCCTGGGCAGGGCCAGGAGTTGGACTCGATGATCCTGATGCTTCCCTTCCAGCTCAGCATATGCCAGAGTTCTATAACCCTGCTCTAGCTGAGCCTGCTTGAGCAGGGGAGGTTGGGCTAGATTATCATGAGGTCCCTTCCAACCAAGACAACTGTGTGATTCTGTGCCTCTGAAAACAGCATCAAAGTCACCTTTGTGAGAATTTTCCACTCTCAGCATTGAACTAGAGTAGAGGCCACAGGATTGTGTAAATCTGGGAAAATCTTCCACTAAACAGACACTTCCATGCTTTTTTATCTGAGCAGTTTTTAAAAACTGACTCATCACCAGCACCCAGAAATACACTCAGGTCATTCCAGCCAGTCTAAGCACAGTAAATGACACTGTAGATCAAAATTACATACACACATTTGTCTCAGCTGAGTTTAAATTATGAGTTCTTAAGGGTTCTTGGTGGATATTAAAATCAGATTTTTAATATGGCCTAATGAGTTTTGTTGTTCATGTTCTATTTTTTTTCTTTATCAAGCTATTGTACTCTGAATTCCTGCAAACCAATAAAGTGCAAGTGTAATCTGGGATTGCAGAATAGCAAATCTACAGCAGGATAGAACACTGTCCCAATACTAAAGAGCACATACTTCAGATTACTTTAAACTCCATGGGAAAACCTAAAATAATCTTTGGTTTTGAGATGATTAGGTTTGAGTTAAGGAAATAGACATACCTATGTGAAATACATGAAGAAATGGCTCCACTTACTATTTTTTTTTGAAAATACTACTTTTAGAATAAAAGAGAAAAAACATATAGTCTAACAAAAGAAACTTGAAAACCCCCAATATTCTGGGTCACACACCCTTGTCCCATTATCTCAACATACCTGAAATGAAATCAATTATTTAATTTATCAATGCTCTTTACTTGTCTGATGGCCTTATTTGTATTAGACTGATATTCAGTAAGGAGTTAATTAATTGAAGACCACAGGTTATAGCTTCATTCTGCTACTATCACTGTATTTTATAGAAGCAGTTGTCTTTTGTACCACACACTGGAGGGAAAAAGAAAAAAAGAAGGGGGTGAGAAGGGTCTGAGTACCTGTTTGTAGAGCCA
The DNA here is from genome assembly GCF_001522545.3 of Parus major. NCBI lineage: Eukaryota > Metazoa > Chordata > Aves > Passeriformes > Paridae > Parus > Parus major. The sequence continues at coordinate 65,637,164 of NC_031773.1, forward strand.
GCCTCGTCTGACAACTGGTGCATTAGGATTTCTCTTTATGGAGTTCGATCTCTTTCCAAAATTATGAACCTTCTTTGAAGATCGTGATGTCTAAATTGAATTGAACACGTTAAAGAAACCATGACATCAATAACTGTAGAAAAATCAAAACTCTTCTTTTCTTTAAAATCTTTTTCTTATATGTGTTCCTCTGGGGGACTGCAGAACACAAACTGTATTCTTTTTTTAGATAAATAATTATTGTGATGGTTCTGCTGGCTTCAGCATTTCTTTCTTTTCTTTTGCAGAGAATATAAAGATAAATCCCAAGACAAGTACTAAAAGATGTTTTGGGGCTTTTTTAAACAAGGAAAAAACCAACCAAATACATATCTGACCTTCTTCTAAGGTAGGTAAAATGCCTTGTGAGCTGTAGGAAGAGAAGTCAACTCACAGAAATATTATTAATTATGAAAAAACTACATCACCTGGGCAAGAAATTCCACTCTTTCCTGCTTCCAACACTGACCTAACACATGAAAACTTGTAAAGACTCCAACAAGAAATAATTCCCCCATTTCCTAAAATAAACTAATTTTTTGGTATTCTTTCTTTGTTCTCATCACTTGGGTCATCTCTTGGTTTGAATATTCATTATTTTACATGCTTGCACCCAAGTCTACTTAGAAACCTTTCCATGAAACTTCAGAGTTCATATCAGCTGTTGCTTGTACTTTTTACAATTCTGCAATCATCACATATGATTAAGAGAAGTAGGAAAAATAAAGCATTTTGGATTTCATCCTTCTACTTGAATAGCCAAAAGAAATTGGAAAAGGCACAAAGAGACCTGCAGTGCTTTGCCAATTCACAGCTCATTCTTCTCAGCCTACATTTAGAAAGTTTGTTCTGCAACTAAATAAGCTGAACATTTACTTGTGTTTTAAATTCTGTAAGAATTGGTGCCTCAGACACCATGAGATGTGATAGAGCAAAGCACACTCCTGTGCAGAAGAAGTAAAGTTTAAGCACATTTTTAAAGCTGCCTTCATATCTTTATTTCAAATCCACCATATGGACTGAGACAATATAATCCTGTGTTTCAGCTTCCCTATCTCTTCTAGAGGGACTAAGCATCAGGTTATGCAAAATTCCCAGAGGAGGAATGTTAAACAACCACTCAGGTTTTGTTGCAAATGAGGGTGTGGGGTTTCTCTAGGGAAATCCAGAACAAAGTTGGGTTTTACACATGTTTCAGAGAGAATCCAGCTGTAGGTTAAAAATCATGAACTGAGAACTTTATTGAAAATTATGTGCAGCTTTTGTCAATGATGCCATTAACTGAAGAATACAACATTGCTTGGCAAAAAAAAAAAATAGCATTACAAAAACTATGTGTGCCTGACTAGAGTCTACAGCACAAAATACATTTTATATTTCTTTTTTTGCAAGAATCATGAGGGAATATAAAAACAACCAGAGTGCTTTTAATTTCCCTTGGAGATACAGAAATTTGACTTAGTTCTGAAAAGCAAGACAGAGCAAGCAATTGAAAACCTAATTAAGAAGTAAAAAAACTTCCACATTTTCTTCTGAAAAAAATCTATCAGTGCAAAACGGAGAAAGATTTGTAAGAAGCCAAGAAAATTATGACATCCAGCTGTGAAAAAGGAATATATAACAAAGAACCTATAAAAATCCAGTTATAAAGTGAACTACATCTCTCTCTGTTAACCTGTATGACTGCTGTATCGGCATATCACACAAAAGCTGTGCTAACACTTTGATCAGAAATCATTTGTAACATTCACACCTACTCTAATATTAGATGTTAAAGGTTCAAAACCCCTCAAGAGTGCTCCAGAATTCCTATACTTGTAAAAATAGCTAAGGCATTAAGGATGCTTCTGAAGACAACCAACCACTTATGTCAAATCTAACAATTTCAGATAATTTAGACAGCTCTCTCTAAGGTAGGTCTGATAAAAACCCATATTGACTCCAATTTCACTGAGCTAACAGCAGAGTTTTAATGGGTTATATACTACCAACTGTGAATACAAACTTCCTTCAATTAAATGCAGCATCACAAGTGCTTTCTAATTTTAGTTAACACAGAGAACACTTTAGATAACTTGTAATTATTTTGCCACACACTGCATAAAGAGAATAACTTCACAACAAACTGAACCTTAAAATGATGAGTATTTTGGGATATTGAAATACTTCAGGTGTGTACATAAACTAATTATGAGTTGTCAGACTTCAGATAACCTCCTCCACTTGTTATGCCTGGGATCCCTGACTGTCCTGTGGTCTCTCACACATAACTCATTATCTCCAACTCTGACAGGGAAAAAAAGAAATAAGAACTGAAGGGTTTATTTTCTTTTTTACTTTTTTACCCCACAGCACAAAATAACACAGGACATATTGCCCAGCTCCAGCTTCTGGAGAAGGCAAAGAGAGAGTGAGGATGGTGAATGAACGATCCAACTACTAATCACTTGCTGGAAGGTGCAGAAGGCAACAGAGCAGGCAAACTTGGAGTCACACCTGGTACCATCTGATCCATTCTAAGGCACAGTTCCAGCAACTCAGATGCCTCCAAAATCAGATCCTGTGAGAAGAACCCTGCACAAATGTGCTCAGAAAGAAGCCAGGATGTCCAGTCAGCGAAACTCACTGTTTTCCAAAAATGAAAAAACAAACAGCAGGGTTTTGAACTCTGGACAGCAGACCAGTCAGCATCTGGGGCTGCACATTTCATCATCCTACAAGTGGCTTTTCTCTCTACTTAGCTGGTAGAAAAACACAGCATTTATGTGAGGCTTCTTTCCCAGTTTCAGAACTAGCACAAAAGCCATTAATTAACATCAAATTTATTGCATGCAAATTTGAAAAACATAGGTTGAGAACTTGCTAATAAGGAAATTTTCTGCATGTAAATTCAGAGAGTACAAATCTGTACCTTTGTTACTTTCAACTTCTCTTTAAAAATATTTTTCCAGTCTTCAAGGCTTACATTATCTTTCAAACCACAAAACAACATGATGATGCTGCTTTCTGGATTTTGTGGGCAATTTCAGTGCCTTCCAGTGCTGCAGTTTTCCATGACCTGTGTGGGTTTCTGCCTCAGCATTTCAGCTTGGACCAGGATTTGCTCTTGAAGGAAATCTCCCAGTCATTTACTCTTTGTGTGCTTTGGTTTGCATAATAAAGCAAAGTGGATTCCATTTAGGCAGCACTAAAATGTGAGATGCACAAGGAGCACTGCTGGACTGGTCTGAATATAAACCATGAAAACACAGTACAGGTGTTCAGCTCTGAGCACCAGTAATGCCCTTCACACCCCTCCTGTTCACTGTGCTGTTTGCTAATGAACCTCATCACTATTAATCCAAAATTTCCAGCTAAACCTGGATCCTGAGCAGACCTGTATGGCTAAACTAAACTCAGCTAAAGCTGGGCTGAATTGAAATACCTATAAACAAACTGATTAATGTTTATGAGCACTGGGAAACATCCCAGCTGTAATGGAGTCACCAGGAGCTCCTCAGCTGTCCTGGGCTAACACTCCACACACATTTTTGGTGAGAAAAGTGTTCAGCTTATTCTGCTGATAATCAGGACAGCAGTGAAGAGCAGCAGATCTGAACTGTGGAGGGTGCCTGGTAATGTGACTGACTTTACACATTAAAAAGCAATTTATAGCATATAATCCTGTTTGTCTAGGTAGTGATTTTAACAGCAGGAATAAAAATAAGATAAAAAAAGACAACTAGAAAAAACAATTTCTTAATTCTACAGAGAGATGAAAAGAAATACTTCTGTAGCAATCTGAAACCTGTGGGTTTTCACAGCCAGGGGTCTGTGCCACTGGCTTCATGTTTGGAAATATGCTTCAAGCTAAGAGGAAGTAAGTAGCACTTAACAGAGCTGTAATGTGTTATTTGCCCCCCCTCATGCATATAATAGGAAAGCAAGATTAGAATGAAGACTTTTACTGGGTAGGAAGTGATTTTTGCCTCACCTCATATTAGCCTCTGGTCAGCAGCAGCATTAGACTCCAGAGAGTCTTTCTGACACAAAATAGAAACTTCTCCAAATTCCCTATCTATCTGGGACCAACTAACATTAATGCAAGGAAGAACTTTCTCCTAAACTCCTTATCTGTCTGAAACTTGAGTTGTACCCCAAACTTTTCCATTCCTCATTAAATTCCAGTATCAGGTGTGGTCATGAGTTATCTCTGAAAACAAAAACCACCTAAAAAAATGGCAACCACTGTAATTAGCTCTCCCTAACTCCTATATAATTAGTCCTCCCTAACTACCCTCACCAACATTTTATCCCTGTTCTATTGTGCTGCAATACACCAGTCCTCTACACATTATATTCAAAAAGTTAAGAATTTCAGGCTCTACTGTTTGAAGACATGAGTAAAACCACTGAAGAAAATCAGTTTTGTATCCAGGTACAACTCATGGGTCATTTCTATACAGTCATCTTTAGAAAGGATTCAACTCATTATCCTTGAATAGCTGCCAGAAAAGGCAGGCTGGTATCAGCTGTGGATCAGCTGTGGTTCTACTTTGGCAGCATTCACTTCCCCAAAACCAACACTTTATAAATGGTGTTGCACTAATGCAGACAAATTTACATCTGAAAACTGATGCACAGCAATTACACATACAGCCACAACAATCATATTAATATTTTAAGTGCATTTAAATAATTAGAACAGGAGGAATGAAAAGCAGAACAACAGTATTTTTTTTCAAAGTATTATTTTCACAGGAAACTAAAGTGTCATTAATCAATGAAAGTAAAAGAAATCACAGTAACTGGGCCATAGAAATCTCAATTTCCTTCTCAAAGACTGAAACAAACATTAGGCTAAAGGGCATTTTCAACTTCTCTTTTGAAAGAGAAGTGTGAAAAATGTAAGACACATGCTCCTAAATTGTAATTAATTTTGCATATTTAACCAGAGACTGCTTCCCAGAAAATGAATTTTGAGAAACTAGCTATGTAATTATTGCATTCCACATCACTGCTATGACCCTAACAAGAAATTACCTTGGGTTTTCACTTGCTTGGTTGTTTTAGGGCTTAGCTGGTTTTGAGTTTATTTTTTACTGTTGTTCTTTGGGGGTTTTCTAGTTTGTTGTATTTTTAACTGGTTTTCCTGCATGGACTTAAACATGATCATATGAAAGTTGAGATGGATTTTGTTACTGTTCATAATACATCTGTGACTCTCTATTTTTCCCCCCAGCAACATTAATAGATTAAGACACTTTTCTCATTAAATAACAGTTTTCTAACATAGGTCAAGGATTCTGCCTGTCCCATGAGATATTTAAAACAACAAAAAATTTCCAAATCGCACTTAAAGGAACCTTGCAATGTTTCTCACCACACTGTAAGTCAATTATTTCAATTCAAGTTTCTGACATTAAGGAATTTGTTCAGTTGGAACGCATTCCAAAATTTATTTTTCCCTTGCAGGCTGGATTAATCTGCTGAAAAAGCACTTCTCAGGGTTAACATTTTCAATGACTAGCTAAAGTATAGGGTTTTTCTCCTTGTTTAACTGTTAACTACTGGGTAGAAGAGATGATGGCTCTTGTCTGTCATCACTGATCAAAGCTGTTTTCTTGGCCTCCTAGAAAACTTAAGGCACTTAATTCTGTAGGAAGTGCATTTCTCTCTCAGGAAAGCTGAAAATGTAAAAAAAAAATGTAAAAAAGCACACAATATGCTCATCAGCTTTATCCAGTAAATCTAGAAATTGGTAAGAATATCTGGGCATTCACCTTAACCTCCTGAGAAACTGGCTGAATGGGGAAATAAACATAAATTAAGGTGACCCTAGGATTCTCCTAAACATTTACCAGGAACTTTTCTAGGAAGCCAGGACTTCTGCTTCTGGTCCAATGTCATCTGCTATTTAGCACAGGGTCACCTCCCACCTCTCTCACAACTACTTCTTGCACACAATTCCAACTCTCTCTGTTTTTCCTGGAGACATCCAGGCAATTGTTTGTGATGGAGCAATTCCTGTTACAATGCTGGCCCAGTGCCTCATCACTCCCTCAAGGTTTTGCTGTTCACACAGATCAGAAAGGTCAATTTAAGTACCTGCAAGTCACAAGGTCTGAGATACCTGATAAAAATTACAGCTGCAGTGACAATTTCTTTGAGACACTTCAGTTTCCAAATTAAACACGGAAGGAGTTGAGTGCCCTGAAAAATATATAAGCTTTGTTTCTCTTTTTCTGTGGAATACTAACACATAGCACTGCCTGGTACTTTGTGGAATAACTGCATTATTTTAGTTCTAATTTATTTGGACATAAAGACTTACTCTGCCCACAGGGCTCATTGGATGAGCAGCATAATCTGATGTCAGATTATAGTTAGTTGCTTCACATATCATGCTTACTGGTCGCTCCTTCTTTTCTTCAGATGACATTGCTGCAGCAGTCCTGAAAATAGAATATGTAATAGCACTAGAACATGCTGTGTGTGCAGACTGCTAATAAAAAGCACCCCTAGATGTAGCCTTGTACAGCCTGTGTCCTACTTTTCCAATTTGAAAGCAATTCACACTTCATTGCAGAGTTACCTGCACTGTGTTTTAAACTCCAATCTATTATAGATGAATTTTAAGATGTTGCTTAAAAATAGAATTTCTCTATTAGAGCAAGGTGTTGGTGGGAGGGAAAAAGACAGGTATGAGTGTGAGATGGAAATGGGAAGAAATGCTCTCCAAAGGCCCCATCTGGCTTTGCCCCATTTGGGTGAGAATAGGCACAGTGGTGAAATTTGGCCAATTTTCTGATGGTTTTCACCCAAACCACCGTGTAACGTGTTGCAGCAATGGTGGTGAGTAGGACACCCAGAACCCAGACACCAATAAAATCTTGAGGTCAGGTATGAGCTCCATGCACACCTTCTTGTACTGTTGTGTGTTCTACAAAACTAATGCAAAGACAGCAAATCTGAGTTATTATGACTCAGAAAGTGTCCCAGCTGGCCAAGGAAATAACCAGTTGAGGAGGAACTATCAGGCAAAACATTATAGATTAACAGCTTGTGGTTGTGCCTCAGTGGTTATAAAATTTATCCCTTTCTGGAAGTTTATTTGATTGTTATATAATATCTAGGTTGTTTATTAAAATTACAGAGTAACTAAAGTGACAAGAGGAAATTCATGCAGTACATAAATGTGATGCGTTTCTATCATACAACTGACTTGAGCTATGGTTGATATCTTAAAAGTTAGTATAAAATATTTATCATTACTTTCAAGTAATTTAAACAAGTAGAACTATCTCCATGTTTATCTGACTTGGAAAAAATAAATATTGCCACTAGTAATCACTGAATCTTACTTCATTATTAATGGGCTTTAAAACCTGTGTTTTATAGAGTGAAACAGAAGGCACTTACTGCTCATTCACAACAAAAATACAGTTGTCCTGTGATGGCTGCCCTGTCACTGGATGTTTGCAGGTTACTTTTCGTTCATTATGACTGTGAAAGAGAGAGAGAGAAAGAAAAGTTTAGGCAATAAGTTTTGATTTTCCAGCTCAATTATGTAAATCTTGTATATCAAATGTATGGGTTCAGTAAAAACAATTAAGAATATTTAATTATGGCATATAACAACATAAGTGTACAAACTCACAAATGCATATATACACACACACACACACAAAGAAAAAGGATGAGAACTAGTATTGAAGAATCTTCATTAGAACTCTGAGAAGAGATGGATAACACTGGCACTGGGTTGGTAACCATTCTGAGCTTAAAAAACAGTAAAAGTGTTTTTAATTTCTACATGAACATAGATAATTCACTTCAGCTGTGACTTTTATGTATTCATAAACAGGATTTCAGCTGGATAGGGACAAGTTGAACATGAGACACATAACTGCTCTGTAAGGATAAAACTTTACTGTAAAAGCAATTGTTCTCATCCTCAGGACATGAAGATAACCAGTTTAAAATTTCCAATATTACAGATAAATACTCAGTGACTGGAATAAGAGTGAGAGGTTGCAATCACAATTTTGCTTTTTCAGGTGACTTTTTAATTCAGGCTGCTGCTCAGAAGTGCCTTCCAGTGGCTGGGAGGCTGAGCTTCACCCCCAGGAGCACAAAAATGCTCCCCTTGCATTATCTCACTCCCCTGAACTGCAGATCCTGAGAGACAGCAGCAGGTCCCACAGCTTGGAAGAAATTGCCCAAATTCAACAACTATCAGCTGCTGCCACACAGGAAAGCAATGTCTGAGTCCTCCAGCCTCTGAAGGGAGGGAAGGGAAAGGGAGGGCTGCTTCTGGGCTCCTCAGTTCAGGAAAGACAAGGAACTTCTGGAGGAGGTTCAGCACAGGGCTATGGAGATGATGAGGGCACTGGAGCATCTCTCTCTCCCGTGAGGAAAGGCTAAGAAGCTGGGCCTGTTTAGCCTGGAGAAAAGATGGTTGAGAGGGAATCTTATCAATGCATCCACATCTCTGAAAGGTGGGTGCCAAGAGCAGGGGGCCAGGCTCTCTTCAGTGGTGCCCAGCGACAGGACAAGGGGCACAAACTGAAACACAGCCACTTCCACCTGAACATGAGGAAAAAGCCCAGTGAGAGTGACTGAGCACTGGAACACCAGCCCCAGAGAGAATGTGGAGCCTCCTCTGGAGAGATTCCAAACCTTAATTCAACCTGTGTCACCTGCTCCAGGTGAGCCTGCTTTAGCAGAGGTGTTGGACTAGATGATCTCCAGAGGCACTTCATCCTTAACACCTACTTCTTTTACTGCCTATTCATTTAACCATCTGAACTTTCAAAACCATGAAGCACAGCTCATCTCACGAATGTCACGCTTTCCACCCTTCCTGCTTCGTAAAAACAACCTGAACTTAACAATATCTTAATATTCTCCACTTTTAAAATTCCTTGGATCATAACAATTTGCAATTATAGAGCATTATTGACTAAAAGTTGACTTCAAACAAAAGCCTAATAAAAAATCCACACTGCTTCCATGGTGAATGAATGGATAAACCTTCATAAACCTAGAGTGAAAGATTAGAAAGATACCCCAATTCTCTGCATTTCCTCTACTGGGATTTTAGAAACCTCCTAATGCCTAAATGGAGAGACTATGTTACAGAGCTTAATTGATGAGCGAGCAATTGTCAGTACTTTATCTTTGTTCTAAGTTCAGCAGATTTCTAAGTTTAGCCCCTGAAGAAGCTGTTGTTGCAGAAATCTATCAATTACAGTGAGGAGACAGGAAAGAGACACTGAGGACAGTCTATTCCTAAATGCCTTGGTCTTACAATGTCTCTCAAAGAAAGAGATTAAAGAGAATTCAGATTCAAAACATTCCTGAGGTGGCATCATCCAGGTTTCTTTGGTTGGGTGATCTTTCTTTTCTGAGTCCTCCTTTTCTTCCCTTCCAAAATCTTTTTTTTCCCTGCTATGACACTTCAGAAACTCTCACACCAAAATGAAAAAAAGAACCAAAAGCAAACTATGGAGATGAGCTGGACAAAGAGCTTCGCGAAGACGTTGATTTCCTGTTCGCATTAAATGCTGGCAGGAGACTGTCAGCTGACACCCATAAACGTGGAAATAAGTGGATCAGGACTTCTGCTCAGGGACCAGAAATACTCAGGTCCACCCAAGAGGAGGCACATCCCGTGTTTTGTGTGAGACCACTCTCAAGGACTGCAGTGGGGAAGCCACACAAAGCCAGGAGGGAAAAAAGGGAGAGGGTGGAAAAGTGAGAGAGGAGAAGGAAGAAAGCAATACTCAAGAATAGTTTGCTTAAGGTTTGAGTCATATATCAAGTTAGCATTCCAAAACCACAAAAAAACCCTTAAACACAAAACACCATTTTCCTTACTAATCACACGGGTGTTGAGATGTATAGGAGGTAGCTGAGATTACATAAAAAAGGCAGAAAACATATCACAGACATGACCCATGCTCCTCTGGATTGTACAGTACTCTCCTTCTGGACCTGTATAGTCACTTCCTTCTAAAAGGGCAAAGGGAAAACAGACTTTTCTTTCCCTTCAGCTCAGACACAAGTGAAATCTCATGGGTGAGCACTGGAAATTCAGCTTGTGCAACTAGCAGTGATGACAGTAAATATGTCTAACTGGATGAATAGATTTTAAATACTTCCCTTTGAAAACTTTTTCATTACTCATGTAATTGTTGCATTTTTGGCAGTAATTTAGCTGGTATTTTGACAAGACTCCTCAAAATACTTGCGCAAGGTGTAGCGAAGCTTGATAATTATTGTCATAACCCTCCCACATAACAGCAGGTTAAGGCATTTGTTTTAAACTCCATCTTGCAGAGCACACAGAGTTTTACTCAAACCAAGCTACAGTTTGATATTCACAATCTTCAACATCCAATTTAGACAGTTGTTCAGTTATTCATAAGTTTCTGGGTACACACAGACACACGTAGAATTTAGTTTATTATACTACAATAATCTATACATCATCAGTAAATCTCAAGGGAAATAAAGCAAAAAATGTTTTTTACTAAGAACTCTAATACCAACTTGATATCAAGTTCAATGTGTAAATCAGAGTTCAACTCTGCATATCTATGCATCTGTACTTTTATATTGGTATGAGAGTGGCTCACTTGGACACATCCAGCTGGAAGCCAGTGTGTTACTTCAGCAGAGATACAGCCCTTTCCTGCTCCTTCCAGCTTTTCCCATGGTTTGAGAACATAGGATAACCACACACAAAGTCTTCTGCACTTATAATGAAGGCCATAACTGGCCCTTACTATTTTAGGATCCATATTAATGGCATGCTAAACACTAGAGACAAAGACAAGTGAAAATTCCCTGTGTATTTCCTTACTATTTATGAACATATTCTCCAGACTTGGTATGTGGCACAAACTATTCCTCATTAATATTTGCTACTGCAATGTGCTGGGCTCCAGAAATCTACACTAAGATGACATGAGAGAAGCATTTCAATGTAAAATAAAACATGTTTTATTTTTGTATGTATCAAGATAATATTCTGGGCATGATTCCAGTAGTGGTTTCATACCTGCCATAAAAGAATCAGAAGCAAACTAAATCAAACCAACAATAAATACGAAAACACAAAACCCTAACCACACCAAAAAAAAAAATAAAAAAAAGTTAAAAAAATAGCCTCACATGTCTGGAAGGTCCATTTTTAGATATCTCAGTGCAAGACAACTGATACCAACCTAGCAGCACCAACTTAACTTGACCCCTTTTCTCCAGAATTTTTCAACTTCTCCTTTCCAATTCTTTCCTCTGAAAACTGCAAGCTTTGGCATAATTAATTAGTTAGCTTAGTTCTGGCACATGGACAAGCCCTCAGAGCAAAAAGATTTATCCTGTTCAGGTTAGAAATGACAGTAACCTTGAATTTGACTCATGTTATTTGCTTTCTTATCTACTCTCTTTCTCCTTTCCATCCTTTGAGACTCTTAATCTCTTTAGAAGGCAGGATTACTTTACTTATTTTCTAGACATGTTCAAAAAAACCTTGTTGTGTAGTTTTAATCTACTCACTAAATGTACAGTCAACAGCAATCTTTTTGTTGGTTTAATGTGATCCAAGGACTGCTGAAAAAAAAAAGCCCTCAGATATATCATTCAGAGATATTATTCTATTTGTAAGCAGCATTTCTATTATTCTATTTGTAAGCAGCATTCCAGGTGCAGAGCTTGCCAACAGAAGTCCTACACAAGCAGGTTTCTTTGTTTTCATTCTATCTCGTGTTTACAGGACTGCTGACCCAAAATGCTGTGTACCAATGTTTTGTTCTAACACACAAAGTCAGCCAAATCAAAATTCTAATCAGTTTTGCTATTTTGAAATCACTATTATCTCTGTCAGTATATTGCATAGGAAATTAACTCAGATAACTGTAGGTGGAATGGAAAAAGGAGATATGTTATCCAGTTGTACAGGATGATGCACACAGTTAAAATGAAGGGTTGGACCATTTTTCCTCTGGAACAGAGCAGTTCACAGTGGTAACAAAGATCAAAGTAGCAGGGTGGAAACAGTTGGTTTGGGGTCTCTCCACTGAATGATTTGGTTGAGTTCTCTGTCTGTCCTCTTAAAAAAAAAAAAAGCAGGGCCAGAACTCCCCAAGACACATCTGGTTTTCTCCCACTCAAATTAAAACTAGATGCCACTTCAAAGCTTCTCTCATGCCCTTTCTTTGTAGCCTTTATTTATGTGTTCCTCAGTGCTAAGGCCTTCTCATTTGCTTACTGTCAATGTGGCCATCAAAGCAAAGGCTGAATACAAACAAAATCACAAACCAGGACACAACTTTTAAAAGGCCTCCACATCTTTAATTTAGAAACACTGTTCCCTTTGACAAATGAGCACTGAAGAACATGTTCCTGAAGAATGCTGCACCAAATATCTGCTTCCTAACATTTATACTGTTTTAAGATTAACAGACTGGAAAACTAATCTCTGTTATGGACACACACAATCCCTATACATCACAAATATACTGAGTGGTATTTCTTATGAGAAGCAGTTTTTATGCATTTTCATGACAAAATAATTTAAAAGATGACAAATATGGTAAGAAGACCAAGATTACCAGAGCAATAAAGTCATTCTCTATGCATTAATGCTGAATTTTTGCACTGATATTTAAAGCTAAGGTTCAACTGGAAACAACCATAAGACAAGTCTAGGCCAGTTTGTTTGGCTTCTGTGAAGCCCTTAATTCCTCATTTGGGCAGGGGAGGTGGGGGATGAATCAAATCAGACATTTCTACCTTGTGTGCTTGCTTTGCAGCACAAGAATGTCTCATTTCTAATAGCAGGAAATGCAGTTACATAACGAAGAGTTGTCTGAACTTGGAAAAAATTTAAGTAAATGCAGTCCCTACTCAATTGCAAGCAAGGATGTGGTCTGTGGCTATACTGACACTTACATTTTGCTAAATCTGTAATGCCACATTTTACAGCAAACAGCAAATGCAAGCACTTTTTCACCAGTGCTATCATACCCTAGAATTACCAGTCTTTTTCCAATTAAGGTTTTTAAACAACAAGTTTGGAAACGGGGCTGCGTGGCTCCACAGGGAAACATCTGAGTATGGTAAATTAACATCAGGGAGTCCCAGCAGAAGAGGGAGGGATAAAGAGACAGCCAGTCCCAAAGTGCTGACAGACCTGCACCACATCCCATACGTGCACAGAACAGAGTGCTTCTCACCCTTTGTGTATGCACGTGCTTGGGAAGGTGAAGACAAAATTCTACTCATTTTCTTGGCAGACAATGTAACACCTAAACTGGAGTTACTGCTGTCACCATTTTTCTGGGCTGCTCAGAGTTTATTTTCTCAGGCAACCTGCCAGTTCTGTGGACTTTCCTTTTAAGTCCTCCTCAGTTACATTTATAGCAGCTTTGGTATCTTTGCTGCTGCTGTAGTGAAAATCATCTGGACATTTCTATACAACAGACTCTACTCCAGCTTTTCATTTATTTTTATTTTCCAAACGATTAAGCACTGTTGCCCCAAAATGATAAACTTTCCTTTCAATGGGACCATTCTAAACCCACATTCATATTCCAGGGAAAATACTAATATGAAAACAGCCTTTTCTCACTTGAACAGAAATGATTAACATGCTCTCAAGACATATTTCCAATGTAAAACTAAGTTTACGTAAGCAAGAGCAAACATAAAAAAAAAAAACTCTTTCAAAATGCTAGGATGAAATACTTGCTAAAATAGCATGCACTCTATTACAGATTGCAAAGGTTTTAGTAAAGGACTCCTCTTTCTAATCAAACACTCCATTGTCAGAAAAAGTTACTGTTTTCAGGGTTCCCAGAACTTTGTGGGAGGTGCCTTTTATTCTGTAAATGGCATATCTGGCAATTTGTAAACTACTGAGACTCAGTAAGAGCCACAAAGCCATTGTGGTAATTTGCGAGATGTATCTGCCATGTGCCATCAATTTATGTGACATTTCATTACATTTTAAGCCCAGGGTCTAATACAGTACCCTGATAGTAGCAGTGTGAATGAAGAAAACTTTAAATTCGGTGATTATTACTCTGTAATAAAAATGACTAACACACTGTTTGGTATCTGAGGTAAGTTTAGGAGAATAGTGAAGTGGGTGTTAGAAGGCAGAACTGTCTGTAAGCTTCAGACTTGAAATCCAAGGATCCTTCAGTGGTTTACTACCTGGAGAGACTCCAAGAACTAGAGCAACGTAACAATTCTGACATGAAACCCCACAATGTGTTTTCTAAAGAGGAACAGGATTTGGAAGAGCATGGTTCAGCAGGTTGTTTGTGGACCAGAAGCACCACTGGATTCTCCAATCTGGCTGCTGCTGTCTCTTCCTGCTGATGACAGGCCACCCATCATCATGTCTGAGAGGTCACAGCGAAGTGCCTGAGGACTGGAAGGAAGCAAACATCACCCTCCTCTACTTGGCCCCGGTGAGGCCATACTGAAGTGCTATATCCTGTTCTGGGCTCCTCAGGACAAAAGAAACGTGGAGCTCCTGGAGCAGATCCTGGAGCTTCAGAGATGGTGAGGGGACTGAGCATCTCTCAGGAGGAAAGGCTGAGGGAGCTGGGGCTGTTCAGCCCTGAGAAGAGATGGCTGAAAGGGGACCTCATCCTTGTCTGTCTTCAGGGAGGGCTCAGAGCATGGACTGTGAGGCCCAGAAATGGGACAAGAGGAACGGGCAGGAACTGATGGCCAGGTTCCACTGAACATGAGGAAGAACTTCCTCCCTGTGCACTGTGCAGACCAAGCACTGAACAGACTGCCCAGAGAGCTCATCTGCCTCCCTGGAGAGATTCCAGAACTGTCTGGACACAAAGCTGTGCCGTGGGCTCTGGGATGGCCCTGCCTGAGCAGGGAGGTGGCACCAGATGAGCACTGTGGTGCCTTCCAACCTGACCCAGCCTGGCACTCTGTGAAGACTGACAGCAGATGTCTGACCAGCTCATGTTTTCCAAAATCTTGTTTATGCACGAGGGACACTGCAGCCTCTCCTGAAGAGGTAGAGAGGGTAGAAGTGGTGAAAGTTAACTTGTAGAGAGGGCAACAAAAAAACACATTCAATTAAAAAAACAAAACAAATCAAAACAAAAAACCAGCCAACTAACCAACCAAAACCCCAAAACCCAAAACAACCAACCAACCAACCAACCAAAACAAAAAACACAACCCAACAAAAAGAATGTTACAAAACAAAAAAAAGCTCTCTTTGCTGCTGGAGTTACACTAATAAATTGGGGCATTTCATTAATTAGAAACCACTCATTGGTATTTCCTTACACATACAATATTAGAAATTTTCAGAAATAAACCCAACTTGTACTTACAAGGGACAAATGAACACTGATTGCATGAGCACAACTGTACAAGACTACCAGAAGAAATTCATCACACCAAGTAAATTAGAGATAACTCAGTTGTCTTAGTCAACCCCTCTACAACTACAAGCATCAAATTCAGTGAAAACCTTCAGCAAATGCTTGGTAGCTACATACCAACTTTTACTGTTTTTAAAGCTCACTAGACAGAAAATTATCTACCACTAAGCTCAGTTATGCAAGCCTTGGCCTTCCTAACTTATTGGAAGCCTAAGTGAGATATGTTCTTGAGCAAGTGTTAGAAGTAGGAATTCAAAAGGCAGTTCTGACTTATGCTTCCATTTTACTGTATCAAAATTAGAGGTATTTTACAAAAGAAAGCAACTTTAACAACAATTCTTCTTAGCAATTTTAACATGTTTATCAATAACTATATTTTGAAAAAAAAATGCTAAAGATACTTATAAGAAAAGTGAATGCAGACAATTTAAGCAGTTTAATACCTATTGATGTGGAAACAATTGTGCATTTGTTAAAAAAACTCCTCCTACAAAACTCCAAAGAAAAAAAGCTCCTGTATTTATTGAGTCACAAATCCAATAGATACATAAAACCAGAAAAATATGTATAATTTCAGTGAATTACTATCTCAAATTGAAGAATTTCAACAGACGTTTGGTAAAACCAGTGTTGCTTTGCAAACCTCTCTAAGTACATTTGGATCAAAAAACCCAATATTCATTAACAGAAGTAGATGAATACCTTATTTAAGTTTTCTACCTTTGCTGACATTTTTATCTTTCTCTTATCTGGTAGTATTTATCCTTACTCAGGTTTGTTTGCTTTTTGGGTTTTTATATGTATGAATGGCAGGTTGCTTTGTTTTTTTTGTGCTTGGTGTTAAGATTGTGTAAATCACACCAATCCTTTAATCATTTTAGCCCAGGTTACACAGAAGTGTTAACAACATTACAGTCTCCAGACAGCTACACAACTTCAATTTCTTGATCACTTCAGATACCTGGGAATTGGTATAGTCACTACACAATTACACCTGTGGTAATCAGCCATTTTTATTAAATAAAAGCACATTTCTATCAGTAACTCAGCAGAGGTTTTAAAAGAAAACCACACTTATTGAGCACTTACATCAGAATACATCAGGTCAGAACTAGACCTGATGAAAAATAGAAAAATAGTCTGGCAAACTTCTGCTAAGAAATTGTCATCTGGGAAATGATTAGAAATCTTTCTTTTAGCAATCTTGCAGGAGAAAGCAACTGAAATGTTGGTGCATGCACTTGTCTACCACTTGTAACTGTGGTACCTATTCAGACACATCCTGTATTTCAAGCTGTCTCTCCCAATAGATCCTATTTTGCAAGAAATAAGCTCTGAGACTGAAATTTATAAAAATAATTATTTTATAAATGAACAGTCATCACTAAGGCTTTAATCACTGGCCTTCTTAAAGCCATTGTGAGAGATTTAATTGAATAATCTTGGTGGTCCACTGATAGAGCATATGCAAATATGTGCAGCAGACCCCAGAGGATAATTAATTGAAGCTTACAACATGTGTGGGCCTGCATTCATCTCAGACAAAAGAGTACAAACTCTATTAAAAATCTTCATTGTCTGTGACGTAAAGTTCAAGCACAGAGACACATGGGGTACAAAGTGTGGCACTGAACTGGAACACTGAACATGTCACTTGTCATCTCCAAAGTCCAGCAGGGCAGCTGAGCCCTTCTTTGAGCTCATTTGGGTGCAGCTTCAGGAGCTGATCATTTCAGAACAATAATCATATTATTGCCTTAAAATAATAGCAGCAAGTTGTTCTGAAAGTCTCCCAAAGATTAAAACATCAGCAACAAATAAAACTGGTTTGGGATTTGTAATTTGTTTGTAATTTGACATTACAAGTAGATCAGAAATTATCTCAGGATTTTCTCTGAACTCTCACATCCTTTAAAAGAGATCTTGCACTGTTTTCTTGAAACATCCACACATAATGTTTATTTTGCTCCTAAATCAGACTAACAATCCTGGAGCAAGGTATAATGTATTTTAATTTAGAAGTGTGGATGCCAATCAGGCTTGTGGGAAAACTGAGAATTGATCTAACTGCAGAGAGGCCACATTTATTTAATTTTTAATTCATCATTGCCTATTATTCATCTTGTTCAAGTATTTATAAAAAGTAGGCAGGCCTCAACGCTTCAGCAAATACTGCTTTTCAGGAAAAGCATCCTTACTCTATCCACAGAAAAATACCAAGGAGTATCATACTTTGACGTTGTCCTCTCACAACTTCATTTTAAAACATCAACATCCTTATCAGGCAGAGAATGTGAGCCCAGATAGACCCACCTTCTGATCTACAGCGATGGCTCACTGCTGCTGAGGTGAGTTCAGCTCTGATTGCCAGAGTTAAGTGAGTGTCTGAACTAATTGTTGGTGCTAATACCTGTCAGCAATTAGCAAAACCAGCCCTGTGCAGCACTTAATTCCATCCTGCTTAATGCTATTAATCTACAACATCAACTCCTTGCTTTGATGCATATGATCAAAGAGCAATGGAAACCCACGGTTTTATGCAATGAGAGAAGGGCTGAGAAATGTGAGACAGAAAAAAAGCAAAAAAAAAAGGCAAATTACACCTGCAACTGGAGACGGGTGCCCTCCCTCTGTTACCAGGCCCAAAATGGAACGTTTTTTGGGAGTGTTTATCCAACAGTACCCTGTGCTGCATCCAAAGCAGCACAGCCAGCAGGGTGAGGAAGGAGATTCTGCCCCTCTGGTCTGCTCTGCCACCAAGCTGGTCAGAGGGATGGAGCACCTCTCCCACGAGGAAAGGCTGGGAGAATTGGGAATGTTCAGCCTGGAAAAGAGGTGTTGGGTGACCCAACCGAGGCCTTGCAGCACCTGAAGGGAACCTACAAGGGAGACACAGATGGATTATTCCCAAGGGCCTGGAGCGACAGGACAAGGGGGAATGGCCTCAAACTGACAGAGAGTGTCTTTAGATTGGATATTAGGAAGAAATTCTTCCTTGTGAGGTTGGTGAGGCCTCTCAGGTTGCCCAGAGAAGCTGAGGCTGCCCCGTCCCTGGAAATGTCCAAGGCCAGTTTTGATGGAGCTCAGAGCAATCTGGTCTATTGAAAGGTGTCACTGCCCACAGCATGGGGCTGGAATTAGATGATCTTTAAGGACCTTCCAACCCCAACTATTCTGTGATTTTATGGTTCTACAATCTAGATGCACTGGTCTTATGGAAAATGCCCAAGGTCACGCAACAGTCAGATTCATACCAATAAAAGCAAAAAAATCCAAATAACAAACCCTCTTTCAAATACAGTTTTAGTTTGCTTCCTCTTGATCTGTTATTATATGCATTACCAGAACGGGCAGGATTCTCTTTCTGTTAGTTCAGAACACACAGGAAAAAGTTAGTTACATTATAATAGTGTTAATCAAGTGGTGCTAATATTTAAGATTCCCAGCTGTGCAGAATTCTTTTACATCACTGCAACATCTTCCTCCAAAATTATTTCAAAAATGCCAACTTAGTTAAAAAACACAAACAACATACTAAAGAAAAGCAGTTGAAAGCATAGTCTCATATACAAAATATGCACAATAAAAGTTATTTTGAAAAAATTGATATTTAGAACCAGTCTACCTAACAAATAGTAAGAAAGACAAGTTAACCTGAATACACTGAAAGATTAAATCCTATTTCCATAAGTGATGCTTTACTTCTTCCCATCTCAATGCCAAGTTTCTTATAAATTAAAACCACAGTTTAGACAGATGGCTGAAGAGGCAGCAACACCAATACTCACTATCAGGTAAGGAAGCAGAGCAGATGAAGATTAACACTTTCACTCTAATTAAAGTAATTTGGCCTTTTAAAATGAATTTTTAAAAAAAATCTGTAAAATGGGTAAACACAAATTAATTATTTGAAGTGTTATTGTTAATACACTAAACTAAAAAAAAAACCAACAAAAAAAACCAACAAATTTTCTTTTTAGAATGTACTTCATGTATGGTCAGGTGTTTTAAAAGTTGACTTGGCCAAAATAAGTACCACAAGAAAAACAGCATTTAGGTAGCAGGAGATATCATCATTCAACTTACCAGATGAAATTTTAGAACCCCATCTGATCAAGGGTTTACGTCTGCCACCCACTGCTTATATGCAGACTGTCAATCACTTTGATGCCTGTTGTCTCATATAATCAAACCACTAGCTCTGAAAGTTCAGAAATTTCCATTTGACAAAAGTATTTCTTGGCTGCCTCCCCTTGTATTTTTACATCTTTGATTTCAACATCTACACAGATTGATCTGCATTATCCTTTTACTTCAGAAATGCAAAGGAACAACTAGAGTTTATTTACAAAGTGAACTGTCAGCACATTTGACAGATCTGCAGGAAAAACACCCAGCAAAAACCATTATAATTCAGTAGTCCCCTAGTTTTACATCCCGACTCTCACAACTATATCCTCTCCTCACAATACAATGGAAATAACAATTAATATTTATTAAAGACTTCTGCTGACCCAGCAACACATGCTCCTTCTGCAAATGGCAAACCAGGTGGGTCCTTCCAAGGTTAAACTACAGCAGCAGAGAAAACGACGGGACAACACCTCTTGAAAAGATATGAAGCCTCTAATGACCTTGCCAGTGTTTTCTTCCATTAAATTCAAACTAAAGTCAGAATCAGAATCTGGGAGCTGTTTTTCTTTCTCAGGTGGTTTTTTCAAGCCCAGGGTACAGTAAAGAGACATGGAATTGGCTTTTTTGGCAACAGCTAATTGTTGTGTAAAAACATCTTCAGCCTCAAGCAGGCAAAAGTGATGTTTTTAATGTGAGAGCACCTAATTTGTCCAGTCACTTCTAAGAGTGTAACTATATGGTAATGAAAAATATCCTGGTGAAGACTTAGTTCACTGAGAAACACCTTATGTGAAGTGAAAATCAGTTAATTCCATTTGTGTCAGAGCATGGGGTCAGGAACAGAAGAACACTGGGTTGATAGACATAAACTCAACATCAGTCATTTCATGTGATTTTAAAATGCCAAAGAAAACCCCAGAGAAAACCACCTTCTGGATTGGGTGGGAACATTATTTTTTATCAACTTCTTTAGGAACTTCTTTAAGTTTTTCTTATGTTGAATCTGGCTTTGGAAACACTTTTAAAGGACTAGTAAAATTGTACCCAAAGAAGTCAAATTAACTGCTGTTTACCATATGGAGTATTACTCAACTCTTCTCTTACCAGTAGAAAACATGAACATAAGGAAGAGATTTGCAACTCAGGGAATATTCATATGAAACCCAGAAGTGAAAACTCCTTCCCTCATTTTATTTTTCTTTCTGGATTACACATTGTATCAGGAAAGCAGATTTTAGGCTACATTTCAAGACTATAAAAAAGGGGATTTGTAAAGAAATATGTTTTTACAGTATCTCTCACCATATAGACTCTTTGCAGAATCAGCAGCTTTAGAGATGTTCCAGATCCATAAAGTAACTATGCAGAATTTTTACACATCTCCAGCTACTCAATACAGTTCTACTTGTTATGTACCTTCTGACACTGAGTTGTTTCTGAGTGGTTTTTTACTGGCATGCCAAACCTCCTTGTGTTCTTTGTGGGGATCCAGCCTCCATATGGGTGTACTCCCTTTCCTAACTCCAAAGCGTGGTAAGTTTTGAGATGTATTTAACCAGCAGGTTTGGAGTAGCACAATATTTTAGAACTGGCACAAAGAGATAAAAACCCAACACCCCTGGTCATTCCTGGCTGAAAATACTAGTATTTATTTGTTTCTTTGCTTTACAGCCAGATTCCTGGTGCCCCCTGAAGCTCCAGGCACCACACAGCTCATGGAACAGGAATCACAGACTGTATTTAACCCCTTATCAGCCTGATTTTGTGCACCCTGGCAATGAAATCTCTAGAACAGGCCATGGGCTAGAGCTGTATAGACAACAGCATTACTCTTTAATGGTGGACATCACAATAGAAGAGTTACTTGAAGATGGAGCCCTTGAAGGTATTTTTGAGAATATTCTCCTCCTATGCCAGTGGGATCTCATAAAGCAATGAATTTTAACAGCAGAAGGCTGGGAAGGGGAAAAAAAATAGACAAAAAAAAAAAAAAAAGACATAATTTCACCAGCAATTTCTCATTCCACATAGAGAAAGGAGACTAAACTTAAGTCTTGCATGTTGAAAACAAACTGTCACTTGAATAACTCCTCCATGGAGCAGGAATTTAAGGAGTTTGACCACACTGTTGCCTCGGGCTGGGATGTTTCCCCATGCCTGCTGACTGTATGGTGTGCTAACACTCAACACGCTCCTCGTCCATGCCTGCCTCAGGCAGGGACTCTGAGGATGCTCTGCCAACCACAAGTCAGCAAAAAACATTTGCCTTGGTCTCCCCTCCCTCCTCATGCCCTTTTCCTGGAGATAATTAAGGCAAAACCACCCAAACCAAACAGTTCAGCCTACTTTACGCATTTTAAAGGAACAGAAAATGAGCAAGCCAAAATACATGTTGGTCAAACAACTTCAGATAAAATTTATTTTCACTTCTGCTTGGAGAGCTCCAACCCTGAAATGACTGGCATTCCCCCGTAACTAAAGTTTTAAACAATTTAATGCCAAGCTAAAAAATTTATTTCATAGCATGTATGTTATAAAAGCAAACGTGGTCTTCACAAAATAAGCATTTTCAATGTTTTGCAAAAAAGAATATGCTTAAAAGCGAAAATAGATCAATGTCTGAAGCAAATAAAATGTTGAGTTCAAGCAGTAAGTTCATCAGCTTCCCCAAAAGCAAGTATGAACAAGCAACAGCGCCTTGCCATGAATATTGTTCATGTTTTTCCTCATTAGGCAGAAGGTATTTTGAGGTAAAGAATTTGTTCTGAGATCATGGCTCTAAACTACTTCACTGCTCCAGTGAAATCAGAAATTTTTCCCTTCATCTCTCCACCGCCCAAAATAAACACCCCACTTCAAACTTTTGGAAATTTTTGTCTGCATGACAGCTTTCTCTTTTTTACTGCAGAAAATTTGTTCCTATGTCTAGATAATGGAAACTGCAGATCACACTGAACGTTCACACCTGGTGTTCCAGCAGGGATCATATTATTTAGATAAAATAGGAGTTTCAATACCAGAAGAACTGCATGTCTTTTCACCAGTAAAATAGGCAGACTGATACACCTGGCTCAGTTCAGAAGCAAAGCCAGAGGTTTCTTTCAATCATGTAGCTCAGTGACACATAGCTTTAAATACATCAATATGTTCCTCTTCTAGCTTATATTAGGTAGCCACACATTTAAAGGAAGATATACTTTAAGGTTTAAAAAAACTTGCTCATATTTGTACTGTACCCTTTTCTTCTTTAAAAAAAAAACAACAAACCAAACCCCTAATCCTACAAGAAAATGGGAATCTTATGAGCTAGAATGTGACTCCTATGGGTTGGAAAAAGCAAGTGGAAAATTCCAGCTATCCCCACACTAACTATGGCTCCGTTCAGTTAACCAACAAAGCCAGAAAGTTTCATGTTAGCAACCATGATCAAGCCAACAGATGCAGTAAGCATTTCTAGACCTATACTTAAGAAAGGTCCCTCATTCCATTCCCTTTTCTTTTCTGGAAAGAATTTAAGCACATTATTATGTGCTTAAATGATTAACTTGAAAGTATAGCTGCATGGGGTTTTTTTGCTAAAGAAAAGCAGCAAATTAGAAGTTTATGCATAATCCTAAATTCCAGTCAACAAAACAGCACAGCAGCTATTTGTGCTGCTCAATTTATACAATTCCAAACCTAAAATGCTACCATCACTTCATTTTTGTGCATAGCCTCTGTATTTATTTCTATCTAATAGTACATTCCATATATCAAAAAGCACAGCGCACTTTAAACATCTTTGAAGACAGTTTGATATAACTGCCTATAAAACCGATTATGGCTAAGCCCAAATCACACTAAAAAAAAAAACAAACCTAACACAACAAACCAGTGATAAAACTCATGTTAAAATTTAACTTACCAATTTTATGGAAAAAAAAAAAAAGATAAACATCTCACAAAAACTAAACATTAAAATTTATCTAAATTCAATGTTAGGATTTATTTGGGAACTATAATGGCACAGAAAATAGTTCTGTTCACGACAACAGAAATTTAAAAACATTTCCCAGAGCTCATTGTTCTTCGTTCTGGGTTGGGAGCCAAACCACCTACATGAAGAGTCAGAGCTACAAAGGAACTTCAATGCTAGCAGTCATCTTCCAAAACACGTAAATCATAAATATTACATCAATTCTGCATCTGCAATATATCATCACCACACTACTGTACCACAAGAATTGCCAGTTGATGCATTAATGAAATTACCCTAAGCACAGGTTTCTGGAAGCTGATGTATTACATCCACGTAGCCACCCACAGCTCTGATTCAGACCATCCAAATTCAGTCTGGAATTATTTCCTGATGAAAATCAATACCTAACTTTTACCAAGATGAGTTGCACTAATCCCCAGAATCTTCAAACAGATGAATAAGACATTTTTGCATATATTCATCCATCAAGACTTGTCATCCTTAAAGAAACACCTAAAGAAACCAAAACCAAAGTGACACAGCAAAAGCCTGGGCTTCCCTTGCTAAATACCTCTCTGTAGATAAGTGTGCTGTAATTTTCTAGATATAAAAAAACACCCAAACCTTTTCAAAATTGGAATCTGACAAGATTTCCAAATGTCACAGGATTGCAGCACTTTTACAATTAGACTTTTATCTGCCAGGAAGGAGAAAAGACAGCATGTATTTTATATTTCTCCTATAATAAGAAAACAGTCACCATGAAGTAGAAACTGTAGTGTTTACCAGTTATTTAGATCCTAAGCTATAACCAGATACTCTTTTGTGGGTTGATCGGTGTTTTTCCCTAAGTAATTTTTATGCTGACAGATTTTGCAGCTCAATATACAACATCCCTGCAGAAATAAACACCCAGGTGATACACACAGATATATACACTGACTAAAAATGTACCTGGTCTTCTGTTTTCTGACCTCCACAAGCATCTACAGCCCCCCCCCAAATTTCATTTGAAACCTGGAATCCAGTAACACTGCCATATGGGCAGTGTGTTAAAATCAGGTACCTTACAAGTCTCCATTTGGAAAGTACTTCCCATTCAGCAAGCTAATTAAAATAAACCTCAAATTCCTGCTACATTCAATCTGTATGACATGATTTAGCAAACAAGCATGTCTAAATCAAAATCTTGGAAGTCAGAGTTACAGTAAGTAATAAACACAACTTCTACCTACAATAAAGTTTCTACTTAAAATCTTCAATGCTAAAAAAGTTGTATTCTGCTTTGCATATATTGTGAGATATCGAATGCTGGATTAAAAAAATCTAAAGAGAAGCATTCTTTTCCAAAGTGGGAGGAAATGCTTTATGTCTTCGGAAAAACAGTCATTAAAATGTATAAGAATTACTCACCAGTCTCCAGAGACATGAATTCTTTACCAGAAGCTTGACAAACAAACAAGAAAACACATGGAAGGTTGTGAGGGACAACCCTTTTCTCTTGGAAGCTGTTTCCCAATGAACACTGCACAGCCCTGACCCAGAGGAAAAGCAACTTAGCTGTCAGGATTGCTAGACTCTGAGAAAGCTGATACCAGAGTGATGTCACTTATTCCTGAAATGTTACTGCAGCTCCAAACTATTGACTCTCTCCTACCAATAAATCTCATCCTCCAGATGATGGAAAACACAACGTTTACAGCAGGATTAAGTTTCAACAGGAGATAACAGTACAGATTTTAACAGCATATCTTGAGTTTTAGACAAACTATTAGTCAGAGAAAGTGAAAAAAAAACCAACAAAAAACAAAAAAGGCCCCAGATGTTATCTAAATATGCTCCTCTAATTACCTCTAACCTGCAAAGATTTTCTTTCTGGAAGCAATAGTCAAAAACACTTCATGAGATGAAGGGGAAGAGCAAAGACTGGCACCACAGCACTGGGCATCTGTCTATGAAACTCCAGCTAATTCAGCTGAAAAGTTTTTGGCCCTCACCTTTCTCCCTTTTCTGACTCCTTTCTGCCCCTAGGTATGCCCCACAATTGAAGCTCAATCCTCAGGAAGTACTTGCCCAATTCCATTGGAAAACATTTTTTTTTTTTTTTTTAATTTTATTTTTTTATGAATAGGGGAAAAAAAAAATGAGCAAAACCATAATGCTTGTAAGCTAAAATCAGAACTTTTAATACTGAAACAGATGCTAATGCAGCATGTGAAGCTATAAACATCGTGGAGAACACCACAGAAAGGAAAGAAATCACCACAACAGGCACTGCAGGAAATTTCTGTACAGGAGAGAAAAAACAGGGACAAATACTCTACTTTAAAAATATAAAGCAAATTAATAAATTATTTGGTACATAAAATTCACTTTTGCAAGAGTAAAAAGCAGAGTTGCAGCTGAAGGGATGGCTGGGATATTCTACAAAATCCCAAATTTTAAACTAGAGAGCAGGGATCTTTCATTTTAAAATCCTAAACATCAAAGGTTATCTTCATGAATATTTTTCAAATCAGCATCACACACATCTTTAAATATGACAGCCCACAGATTTCCAGCAGTCCTGAGCCAACACCATCCTAATTTAGAGCTGGTTAGTAATCAACGGGGGCACTGTGTGGGCAAGCACCGCCTTCAGTCAACTACACTGAGGGCAGTGCAAGCCTTTCTGCACAGAGGAGGTCTGGATTTTTGTACATTTGTTAGTGAAAATATGTCAGCTATAAAGAGACAAGTCTTGCAGAACGATGCAAATTCACAAGATAAATTGCTGCTTTTTATAAAATGATCCCACGTGTGCAAGATAAGAAATTCTAAGGAATGAATAAAGTAACAAAGTAGAGGGAACACGAAGGACTTCAAAGTAAAGAAATGGCAACTCAAAACAGAAAACATTCTTCTGATAGGAAAGAATAAGGGAAAAGACTGGGAAAATACCCCCAAAGTGGCAGGCAGATAGAAAAGGCTTAAAATGGGGGTCAAAACCCGAGTTATTCCTCAACTTTCAGTGTGAGCAGCATCAAAACCAGAAGCTGGGGGGCAGAATGAACTACAAATAAATGCTGGGTACAAGCTGCCATGGGGGCCAGGAAGGAAATGGTTAAAGAGAAGCAGCCAAGTGCAAAGCCAGGGCTCAAACATGGCCAGGACACTCCTGCCAGGACCCAAGCCTGTTCAGAGCTAATGGGTGAGATCATCCAACCCTTCTGTGTCAGAAAGGGGCTGGCTTCAAAATCCACAAGTGCTAAACCCCGAAGGCAAGTGACCTATTTTGAAAAAATTTCACCTGTCACACTTAGAATAGCAAAAATCTGGAGTGATCACAAAACCTGTGAAATGCTGTTTTCCAAAAAAAGTATGGAATATGAGACTTGAACCAAACATTAACAATGCAGAAATGAGTTGGAAAATATGAGTTTTGCCATTGGTCATGTGTTAAGTGGTTCAGATTAGAGACTGTGCCTCTTTCTCTAACTTGGCACATTTAATTTACAATACTGATCCACTGCTTGAAATGAAGTTAGCAATCTTCTCCTCCTTTTTTTTTGATAGTATGTGTAAAGTTTTATAGAAGTAATTCATCTCTGGTTAGTTCTGTGGCATTAAAGCCTCTTTCTGTAAGAGCTGTGCTATTTCCAGAAGAATCTAAATTTCATTAATAGCCTCCAGCCCTGAGATCAGAGTTAAGATCTGATGAAGCATTAGCACATGACACTGAAAGACAAAGACCAAAGCAGCTGGAAGAAAAGAGCTAGCAGTTTTGAGACATGGTAGCTTACCAGAGTGTAAGGGCTGATTTTGAAAGAGAAAATCTTAATATTTAATTACACCAACTTCCTGGTTTTGTCCAGTTTTCGATTTAATTTTAAAAAACAGTTTTTTTCTGAAGGCCTTCAAACAGAGATTGCAGTCAGTGCTGAAGCATCATAATTTTCAACAAAGAGCTTAACTTCCTAAAAATGTGAGACAGCTAAAACTAATCCTAACAATCTAAATCAGAGCAGGACAACAGGACACTCATTGTCCCTGTTGGTCTAGAGAGAGTTATGGACTGTTCCACTGAACATAATTTGCTATTTTCAAGAAGAAAATTTTCGGTTTTTTCAGCCAAACCAATACAAAGACAAAACAACATAATTCAGCTGAAGGAGCAGGGGAAAGTAAAATTGCTCTGGGGCATATATGTACAGATAACCACATGGCAATCTTACCTTTATTTTCCACAGAATTTGGGGGTTTATGTTCACATCTAAGTTACTAAGATCTTTACTGTGTTATTTGATTAAGGTCTTTAGACATCTGATTTAGGGAATATGCCTCTGATTAGTTCAACAGGCTGCCTTATGGCCAGTCAGTGTAAATGCTAGAATATACAAAAAACCTTAGGTCAAAAAGATGCCACATGGGAATGAGGCTCATACAAAAATGTCAGATGAACAAGACTCTTGATGATCATCAAGTTCAACCTCATGCTCAGAGGTAAATCCAGTGCCAGATCAGATTGCAAAGGCCCTTGCCCAGATCAGTTTCCAAAATCTTCAAGAAAAGCATGGAATCTTTCTCTGCTCCAGAGGCTCGGATTTTTTACAATTATTATTTTAATCTGTTAGAATGTGCTTTACTGCAGTTTATCACCATTGCTCTTTTAACAGTTCTGAGGAGAGTCTATCTCATTTATAAAGTCCACGTAGTTAATGAAAGACTGCAGTTAAGTCCCTGCTTTTGTCATTTCTTCAGACTAAACACATGAAGAACCCCCCTTCATCCTTTTCTAGCACATTCTATGTCCTGGCCCTGTAGCCTGCTAGTGCTGGACTCACTTGTGTTTGTCTCCCTCTCATACTGATGTGATGAAAACCAGACAGATTACTCCAGAAGAGATATTCCAAAGCAACAAATTGATGGGAATAATCACCATTCTCCCCAGGGCAGCTCGACATTTAACCTCCATCCCCATTAGAGCTCCCACCAGGAGCCGCAGGCCATTTTCTGGGTGCTGCTGCTCCACCTGCACTCTCGCCCTTGCAAGATCCACTCTGCTCCCACTCCAGCTTGCTGAGGTCCCTGTGGGTGCCTGCCATGCCCTCTGGCACTCTGAGCCCTTCTCCCAAGGGTGCTGTTATCCAGGAACTTGCTGATGATGACTTGCCTGCTGACGACTCGCTGATCAGCGCCAAAATAGTTCCACCCCAGCAGCAACTCCAGGAAAGACTCCTTGCAAGCTGATTCAGAACTTGAAACTATTGATTGCTTATGCTGCAATCAATTCTTCACCATTCATCCAATCCATACCCCACAAAGGTACCACATGGAGATACATCAAAAGCCTTGCTGAATGTAAGTGGTCTCCGCTGTTTTCCCCCTCAGTTTCAGAGGCAGTCACTGTAGGAGGTAGACAGGTCAGTCAGGCGAGATTTTGTAGCTTTTTTAAATACCTTGTCTCTTTTTTCTCTTTTGATTCTGCTGCTGTGCTTCTTCTGCACTTCTTTTCACTCCTGGATTTCTCAGTCTCCTCTGAGCTGAGCTCCTTGGGGATGTTCCCTCATGGGGGGTCGTGCTTATCACAGTCCTCTGGGTCAGGACAAAAACTCCACAGCCTGTTAGGATCTTGTTTCTTGTGTTTATTAGGATGTTATCACAAAACCTGGCAGGTCTCTCCAGACTTTCTGCACAAGTTCAATTCACTGCAACCTGGCTCATTTTCTTCTGATGGTACAAAATGGCCTCACTTGTGGCTCACTTTGGCTTTGAAGGCACAAAATGGCCTTAAACTACACAGTTCTTTTATCTTTATACTTATTCTTATCCAATTAACAATAGACACACATATTATTTTTCTTAATGACCTAATGACCCATCACCTGTGTGCTGCACTGCAGCATTCTCTATCCAATCACTCACTATTACCAAAAAACCTGTGGAAGAAGAACATGAAGAGGAAAGAAGGAAAAGAAACAACATTCTAAATCCTCCACCTTGTATTCTGGTTTCTAAACTGTTTTAAACTCTATACTTTAACTTTTTCATCCAGTGACTTAAGAAAACTCTCTAATCTACACACTCACACTTTTAGCTTTTTCTATCTAACTAACAGTTGTTTTCATGTATCACCATGAAAACATGCTCATAAATTTCATATTGCATGAAATTCAGTGTTTTTCTGGATCTTAGAACTAAATATCAGAAACAAGGGCCCACACTCTGTGTCTCAGTCTCAGATTTTACTGTTTTACATCCTTTTTTTTGGGATACATCCTTGCTGGCTTTTTCTGATTACCTTCCAGTCTTTCACATGCCTAGAAACAGTTTAAATGAGAACTTGCTCTTTAATATTCTCAGTGAAAGAGGTGAAGCTGACCAGCACTTAGTTACCTGGTTTCTCTTCCTTGCCTTTTTTTTTTCCTTAACACAGTAATGTTTGTCTTTTTCCAGTCATCAGGGTTATCCATGTTGATAAAAACCACTCTCATGGTGACATCTGTCAGCTCACTCAGCACCCTCAGCTGTTTATGTTCCTAGAATAAGAATCCATGGCTCTTTCAAGCATCAGTCAAAAAATAATTTTAAAGTGAATGTTATATCAAAAAAACCCCAAAAAACCAAAAACAAAAAGCAACCTAGGAGGGGTAAGGGCCTTAGGGCAGCTTAGATCTGTCAAAACAAAAAAAGAAGAGGTGGAACAACAAATGACCCCATAGGAAACACATCACTGGTCCAGGTTGCTGGAATGCTCCACGACCTACTGGGAGCTGCCATCTGATATTTCTGCTGTATCCACAACCCTGCTGTAAATCTATGACTGAGAGCACTGAAGTGTTACCCAAACATTTCTTTAAGCTTACTCTGCTTAGTTTAAGCTCTGTACACCACGAGCAGAAATTATAATGAATTTTAAAGCGGGAATATTCACTGCTTGCTGTTGACAGTACAGACAGAACAAGTTTTCCCAAAAGGAAAGCCCAACCTTGGCTTGCAACTGGAATGTCTTGTTCTGTCCCAAACATCAAAGAAGTCAGAGACACGTCATGGAAGCTGCATGCAGCATGAACATTACCAGTCCAGCTCCCTCAGCAGGGAAGGCAAGGGCTCAACAGCCCATGGGGCACTTTTTTCCCAATTACAGTGACACACAAAGACACTGAGAGGGAACCTTAAATGAGCTTGGGAATAACCAGTCAGCATTTAGAGTTGTAGTCTTTCCAGAATAACATGTTTATACATAGCCTTTGATTCTATGCATTGAAAATGAAAAGAAACAAAGTGAATGTTTCCTCCTTCCCAGTGCTTTCAGAGGAAGGGAGTAGCATTTTTATATTTACTGCTGAAAGACCAGGATTAAAGCAAATGTCTGGCAAAAGAATGCATTCATTTTATAAACATATATACATTTCTCAGCTACAGCATCTTTTATTAAAGCAAACTGCACTCTCTTGCAGCAGGAGTTGCCATTAGGCAACAGCTGATACATAACTTTTTAGGGAATTTTAGCTCACTGCTTAAGCCAACACCAGTCAGAACCTACTCTTCACTCAATCACAGGATGGTTTGGTGTGGAAGGGACTTTAAAGATCATCTCATTCCAACCTCTTGCCATGGGCAGGGACACCTTCCACTATCCCAGACTGCTCCAACTCCTGTCCAACCTGGCCTTGGATGCCTCCAGGGATGGGGCAGCCACAGCTTCTTTGGGCAACCTGTACCAGTGCCTCAGCACCCTCACAGTAATCAATTCCTTCCTAATACCCAGCTAAACCTGCCTTTTTCCATTTAAAACCACTGCACTTACCCTCTCACTATCTGCCTAAGTTCCTCCTTTTCCTAAGCCCCCTTAGTTCCTTCTCTTGCTTTTCTAAATTCCACTTCATGTTTAATCCAGAATACAACTCTTCAGAAAAGAGCAATCACAAAACCTGATTATCTAGAGATTTTGATCACTGTAAAACAGATTTTCAAGAGTCTGCCAGACATGAAGGACCCACAGCCTCCCACAGCTCATCATTAAGGCCTGAATCTTGAGATGGAAGGCAGACCCTTATTCCATTCCCAGTCCCCTGTGACAGTCTTCTGCTCCCCCCAGTGGCAAAATCCCAAATATAATCCACAAGGATGCTAAGGAATCATCATCACATGCTCATACAGCACTGTTCTCGGAGGTTCTTCAAACCCAAAATTTCCAGTATGCAAAGGACTTTTGTTATACAAAAAATAAACAACAGTCTAAATCAACAGTTATCTTGATTTGTGCAAAAAAAATGTTTTTGGACTTTATAAATATAAAGTAGTTGATAATGGAAACTTTAAAAATTAATCTATAATCCTAAAGTTGACAGCAATTTTATTTGGTTATGATAAATAAAAATTTAAATATTTATTTATTTAATAAATATTTATTATTTATTATTTATTATTTCTTTTATTTAATGACTAAAAATATTTTTGATGCAAGTACTACTAGCAATCTTCTATTAAAGA
The DNA here is from genome assembly GCF_001522545.3 of Parus major. Classification (NCBI taxonomy): domain Eukaryota; kingdom Metazoa; phylum Chordata; class Aves; order Passeriformes; family Paridae; genus Parus; species Parus major. The sequence continues at coordinate 65,669,183 of NC_031773.1, forward strand.
AGTGTCACAGAAAGCTGCTGCCCTGCAGACATCACTTGCCTGCTCTTATCAGCCATCTAATGTTTTCCTTCTCTGAAGCTTCAAAAAGTTTTTTAAAAAGTGAGCACAATAAGAATATTATATCCTGAAAGATGAACCAAATGAGTGTTTAAAAAATAATCCTGACAGCATAATTTGAGGATGTATCTCTTACATACAGTAAACACTCTTCTATATTCAAAGACTGACTGCAAAATGACGTTATTTGAAATATTTTGTGACTTATATTAGTGATTACTTACCAGCTACCTTCAGTAAGGAATGATAAGAAAAGAACCCCAGGGCTTTTTTTTATTTCCTGCACTGAATGAAGTGAGACACTGAACCCACATTTGAAGGTCCAAAACACTAACACAAGACTTTAAATATCTTATGTAAGTAAATAAGTTATGGAATCTCACCAGTCCAAACTGAACCCATTGTACACAAATACAACTTAATAAAGTTACACTCAAACTTAATTCTAAAATTTATCCCAGGCTTTATGCAACCCAAAAGCTTTCCAACATAGCTACTGAAAATCACCTATAGGCTGTGCTGCTTTTAAATATATTTAAATGTGAAATATTTACAAAAAGTCAAAGCTAAAAGGTTAGAGAAGCCCCAAATGTGATTGCAGTTAATATGGTTTAAACTGCACCTAAAGAACTTCTAGGCTGGAATTTTTCCTCTTATTTCAAAGAATTACTTCTAAAGCTGAGAAATAACAGCCTGCATTATTTTTCATACTTCAAATTTCTTAAGAGCTATTAAGTTAAAGCCCTTGGACTGTCACAAAGTGGTTCCAGCCAGATTTCACCTCCCTCATTTATCCTGAGGAACTAAACAATGAGCTCTCCCTGACAGTAAGTGCTACACACATGGAGCAATGATGTCAAATGTTGATATTAGCATTTCTGCAAGCTGCACTGAAGCCAGCAAGGCAAGGTTTACACAAGGATCTTTCATTACACCCATGGGCAGTGCTGGAAATGGGTAACAAGCAAAGAGATGTTGCTCAAACTTAAAGGCAGCACTGCTCTTTGAGTTAGGAAAGCTGAAACCCACCTTGCTGAGTTGAAATGAGGTGTGTTCATCACACCAGTGAGAAGACAAGGAGTTTTAGAGTCCAACAGAGGGGAGCAAGGCTTGCTCATGTCATTCTATATTATTCTTCCCTTTTTTTCTCTCCCTAAAAAGGAAGGTGCTAAATCAGTGGGATTGGCTAAAATGGTCAAGAGAATTACGTGGTTTAAAACCACTGAGCTCATGAGTTTTAAGACCGAACAGCTTTCTGAATTTCATTTCCAGGTTTGTCTTTCAAACTTACTTTGCAGACTTTCCCTGAGGATTAAGATTCGTGTGTGACATTCATGTGACATTCAGCTTTCTAAGGATTTTTCTCCACTGTCTTCTAATGATTTTGCAAATGTTCATACTAGTGCAGAGCAGTTGCTTACCTTCACTGGCATGGTTTCAATAAGTACATTCCAATCAGGTTAGGTCAGTCATTTTGATATCTCAAAAATAATCAAGATATCAAATGTTCACTACTTGAGCTTGAGAAGACACATTTCCCCCCGTAATTATAACAAGATTCACATTACAAACAGTTCAGCTCTTTACAGAATGAATTCTGATGATTCACATCTATTGGATACTGCCTGTCAGAAAACATGAATTTAATGTTTTGACAGAAACAGAATTGCTGGTAACCATCCCCTGTGTCATAAAGGACTTGATACACACTGCAGATACATCTAGTTAGAAGTTATAAGCTTCTCTATTCTACACATTGGGGGACTCTTTTTCTATCATAGATGACATGACAGAGTTATCTATCAGTAACTTTAAACATGTAAATTATAATTTCTGCCTCTGGAGCCAAGACTGATGATAACTGAATCAGCAAAGGAATCTATTGTCTTCAACTAATTTCTTTTCTAGATAAAGAGCAGCAGGGTCTTACAGGTTTTTATTCCTTACTACTGTAATTCTTCAATTAAAAGTTTCTTCTATTTTCATTCAATATGAGAAAGCTGCAGAGAAGTGGAAGTGTATTCACATTTTTATCAGTAAGAATGCTACTGGTCCCCCAAGTTTAAAGAAAGTGTAGGCTGTTTGCAGACACTGAAATGCTTTTCAAAAAGGGTGCAGTGTTCAGGGCTCAAATTGTAAACTTTCCCTCAATGCCACATGGATATCAGTGCTTTGCAGGGAATCCGCTGGAAACATTTTACAACTATTAAAAGTATTTTTCTTCTGATATTTTTCAAGGAAGTGGCTGCACCATTTTCATTTTATCTTTTATATGAAACTATGGAGATAAGAGACTGGGAAGCTAAAGAGCTTTCTGGATCAGAAAGTCTGGAAGTGTTAGAGAAACTACAACATGGTTGTGGTGAGTGTAAAGCAGTGGCTAAATTTACACATACAGTGTATGTGTAAATGTGTGTATGGGACACACCCCATGCACTCACACTGCACTGACCCTGACCTTTTTTTAGCTTCTCTTCTCTTGACTGCTGTGCTATTACTTTTCCACAAATCAGTTCTCTGACTTTGTTCCAGCTTTACATAGGTGCAGCAGAAGTTTTCTTAATTTTTTGCATGAAAAAGGAGAAGGGGAATGCAGTCAAAGACTCCCAACATCACCTCAACACAGCTGTCAGAAAATGGCACATTGCTGCTCTACTAGACACGTCACTATTACATAAAATAAAGAAATCAAATATATTTAATTCTCTTGAAGTCCCACACTGATTAATACATTTAATAGTCCTGTCTTACCAAAGATGAAACTGTTCTTGCTTGGTTTCAACACAGACAAGGTAATGAAATAAAAAACTGCATCCGATGGATGAATTTATCAATCTGAATCTATGCTGTGAATGTGAATCATCACAAGGACACAACGAGACAAGAACATCTTGGTGCTCAGGGCCCTGAGCTGATGAATTTAGGACCTTAAACTTACCCTTTCACAGGGCAGTGCCGTGGTATGATACCAGAACAGACTGGACTGCGAGTCCGCTGGAATTTCTAAACGGAGTAACGCAAAGCTGGTAGCTGATATCGAAACCAATCCAATTCCTGAGCAAGAAGTTTCTCTGGGGATATTTGGCTTTTCTTCCTATGGGGCCAGGTGCAGCTTTGCACTGACATGCATTTCAGGGCCTGAGGTATTTGATTGACAGTCATCATCAAGCTAATTGCATCAGGGCTGTGCCCTTTGGCTTCGCTTTCTGCTTCACCAGGCTTCCTCTAGGATTCTGGTTAAGTAAACCTCTCTTACCATTCCCAATTTGTACTGTCATGACATAAGATATGCCATTAAAGCAACTAAATACAACTGTGAGTTACTAAGGCTGCAATGGAAGGTTGTGGGGAACATTCTCAACCTATTCTGATCATTTAGGCAGCTAGAAATTAAATTCAGCTGCTCCTGCAGGAAGCACATCACAGCCAGAACCACACTGTACTTGGAGACACTTTCAGAGGCAGAAGAACTTATTTTGACAGCCTCAGTGTGAGGGCTACTAAGGATATCTTGTCTTTGCTCATAGAGAGAACAAATGCACTGGGCAGAGTGGGCTGAAACAGATGGTATTACCAAAACTGGCGTTGTTTAAGTCATGCCTTTCGTTCTCTGCTATGACAACCTTGATGGTTTGGGCTATTTTCTCCAGGAGGAAAAAAAAAAAAATTCATCCTATTTCTCAGGAGAGTAAAAAAGCAGAAATAAAAAGTCTAACATAGATTTCCCAGGGAAGATATAATGTCTCATATCAGACAAATGTCTACTGAGTAAAATAGTTAATACTCGTATTGATGTCCTGTGTTTTAATGACAGCTCTGAAAACCTTTTTGTATTTGTTTCTCAGTGCATTTTCTTCCCCTCCAAAGCCTCCATCATATGCTGAACACATCTTGTCAAAAAAAAAGTCCATTTAAAATAATGCAATAAAGCCATTTGGCTGGTTCTCTTTTTATTTTAGCAATGGATCACATTTAAAGGGACCTCAAAACTCCACAGCAAATGCTGTTCCATGAAAACTTTGCAGATCCTTCCATCAAAAAGATGTTACTCTGTTGTCACCCAACACAACACTGATTGCAAGTTTTTTATTCATCTGCTCATATGCTAATGTTCATGTAAATAACTGATTTTCTACCAATATGTTTATTTTATGTTACCTATATAATTACCTGGAAAAAATGCCTGTACACTTTATTTTATATATTATGGCAAAAGAGGCTAAGGCTCTATCTGAAATACAAAGACAGCCAAGTCTGGGAGTAAACTTTAAGGACTGAAAATACTGAAATACTGGTTAAATGAATAATTTCCATATAAACAGGGAAGTATAAAACATTTGATATTTAAGGTTTTTGGGCAAGATATGAATTACACACAAGCCCCTTCAAGCAGCCTGAAGTACATAATAATTAACATTCCCTTTCTTTTTTCCTCAATGGTCATTCTTGGAAAGAGCATCAAGTTCTGATCAGCTTGGAAAAAACTATGTAAATGTGTGGTACATGCTTCTATTAAATTTAGATTAGCTTAAGGAAAGCACAAAATAATTCCAGTTTTCTTGTAGCCATTGACATATTTAAATACTAAACCATTGTCTCCTCTCCATTGCACTGAAATGTGCCTAAGACTGAATATCCCAAAACATTTTAAAATATGGAAGCGTGCATAAACATATAGAAAGTGATGTATTGAAAACACATTGAAAAAATTCAAACTTATGTATTATTTTGAGAAACAGTCCTGTATTTATATTTTTGTTTTGTTTTTTTTTTTATCATCATCTTTTAGGAAATTTAAAGTACTAAACAACCCCTTGATACAAAATCATTTGCTAAATTTTCATTGACAGATAGTCCCAATAAATACCTATTCACTGTTGAACTGCAATGATCTAGTGTATGCATGGCAAAAATCTGCCAAAATTCACAGGACTGTATTTAATACCCATTTTAAACCTCAGTGTACTGAAAAAGTAGACAATTTTTAGCTCATTTAGCAAGGACTTAGCCAACTCATAATTTCCACTCTATTGGTATGAAAAAAAGCCAAAGTTTTTAAAAAATAACACAATCCCAAATATTTTAGGTTTTCACTTAAACAAACCCATTTCTCAACATATACTAGACACACACAGAAAGAACTAATAATGCCTTCTTTACTTTTCCATAAAATCTCAGACTCAATTAGAGATGGCTGACATTAGAGCCAATTATTTTAAATGAGTACTGCTGTACATTTTCTTTTTCACTTGGAAAAGTAAATTTAGCTCATGCTTGTGAAACACAGCTCTGCTCCTTCCTCCACTTTATAAAAAAAAAGAAACTAATAAATGGCAGTATCAGATTGTAGCAAACTGTCTAAAATAGGTCAAGATCTGATGCAGAATGCTGACAAGGTTTTTAGACAAAACCTTCAGCCTAAAATTGTCACAGGCACTCCATCTGGCACACCAACTGAGTATGTGCAATTGTCAGCAGTAGTAAAATCTCTTATTAGAACACAATGTGAGTGGAAAAAGACTGAGCCTTCACTGTCCAAAAGATTTTAATAATTCAAAAAACAGTTGGCAGGCAGCTGAAGTGATACATACACGAAGATTCCCCTTCACCCCACATCTTTAACTGATTTTTTTCCCCTGTACAAACAATTATATTTATGAAAATTCAAGCAAAAAGTTTATTTAAACATTACTTCAGCAGTGGTGCTCAAAAGGACTAAAGCCACCGCCACATTCTCACTGCTCTCCTGGTGAAAAAGTGCCAGACAAGACAGAGACTTTTTATTCATGTGAAAAACAAAATTAACTTTTTCATCCTCTTCCAAAAAATAACTCAACAGGTTGATTTACATGCCTTACATTTTCAGTCACATGAGCGAGTTCCTCAAGTTCCTTCCACAGACTTCCAGTTTCTAAAAATCAGAACATCTGCATAGCACAATCCTAGGAACTTAAACCTTTCACTCTGGTATTTTGTTGCAAGTTACCATATATTGATCCACAATAAAATATAAATAAATCCTAATCATGGCTGACATGTTTAAAGTGACAGAATAACAGCATTCCTTAACATAGAAAAACATCATTTTATTCCATTTCAGCTCTCAATTCAGTGCAATTAAAATGCATTTTGAATAATCTTGTTCAGCCCTCACACACATTCACCTCCCTCTCTGCACACATCTAGAATATAAAGAAATAAATAAAACTAGCACAGAGTAAAACTGCAGCAAAACAAAAGGCAATAAATATATTGTTGTCAAGTTTTATGAGTTTTCCAAGTAACTTCTTTATGCACAACCACCATTAAGATCATAAACACAAGGCAGATTTTTTCCACAAGCTGCCCATGACCTGAAGTGGACTTGGAGGTTACATCAAATGGGTATAAAATATAAAAATATAAATAAAATGGGACAAGAGAAGCTCTGCAGAGACAGGATCTTACCTACAACATCCAGTTAACCTTTGTAATAGTAATGTAAGAATTTAGCTTTTTGGAAAACTAACCAGAGTCAGCACTCACTTCAAAGGAAAGAATGAACATCATCCTGAAGAGTAAAATAGACACAAACCAAGGTGTTGAGGTGTTCAACACTTGCAAATTTCTGCTTTCTTTTAGACTAAACACTGTTCCTTTACAAAACCTATGGAATACAACTTCCTGAGAGGTCTGAAGTTCTCTAGGATTGCTGTTTGTCCAGCAATTGTCCTGTGGTAAATCTGTACAGCCTCATATTATCCTCCAGATCACTGTGAGACATCTCATGGCCCTGAAGGCACCACCACAATGAAACAACGTGTTCCAGCTATGAGTGAAAACTCAGTACTAGAAATAACATGCTTTGAAGGTAACAAGGCAGTAGAGTGATTTATTCTGCTCAGCACAGGTCTGCAGTTACCCCTGGCTGCCTCTCTTTCATCATTTGTCAGAGCAGCAATCTAGAATCCCGCTCTGGCAGCCCAAGCCCAGATTTTCTGATGGGTTATGACAGCCCTTTGCCACCACAAGGCCTCAATTAAATGCATTATTTAACAAAAATCTTAACTCCTGCACCCATTTAGATCATTTTCACCAGAAACCCCGCGTTAGGGGGTCAAGCAAACTCATGTTGAAGTACTCAAGATTTACACACACCATCCTCTGTCCCGTTCCTCTTCCAGCCAGGAGTGTCAGTGATGGTGAAGCTTAAGGGTTTATTGATTCTACACTATAAATCAGGTCAGCTGGAATCATAACAGGGGTTGTGTTTGGCAAGAATCTTTGTCAGACTCAGCAAATTCACTGACAAGCAGCTTTTCCCATTGTAATTCAAATCTTTTATCTGAAAGACTAAAAGTATTATGTCCACAATCAGAGCAGGATAAAGGCTATCCACTTATAAAAACAAGCTCCTCTCCCAACCCCAAAATATTTGTGAATTCATTAGCATAAATACTTTGATTAGATAATATAAGTATCCAGTCTCAATCCAGGGATGAACTGTGGCACACTGAAACCTTAAAAAACACCCAAAGTTCAGTCATGACACTGATTCATCTTTATTCACCCACAGGTAAGTGAAATCAGGAAACAACTTTTTTTTTGGAATGGAAGTGGGTGGTGCCAGTTTATCAATTCACTCCCTGCTTTTCACAACCCCAGTTTAGAGGTTTTAAAATTATATTGTCAGCTGATTTTTTTTTTTTTTTGCTACAATTTAATGCCTTGCATGAATGAATTTAAAAGTTATAATTTGCAGATGTTCCAGGAGGAAAACAAGATTTTAAATCAAGTGCAAGAACTAAGCCTTGGTAATACTTTGAATCATAAATCCCACCTTCCCCACAGTTAATTAGAAGTTAATTAAATCCTAAGCCGTATCAGGCATTCACCTTAACTACTACAAAGACTATAAATTTGTTCAGAAATTCCTACTATATCTTAACAAGATGCCAAATCTCAGTCATAACAAAGAACTAGGAGATACCTTTTTCTATTCCTCAGTTGGTCAAAGAAGGAAATACATGCATAGCAGCAAAATTAACACAACACCTAACTTACCCTGTTTAGCAATTTGTTCTTGAAACCAAGTACTGTAAATATCTTTCAGCATTGTCTTAAATAAAATGCTCTTTTGCAAGACTACTCAAGCTCCCTCTAAAATATGAGATGCACGAAATAATCCGGATTTTAAACCAAGACTGGTTTAAAAGAACATAATGAAAAATCACTGAGAAGTGATGGTTGAAGAACTGTCGCTATATTTAGAATAGTTAGCTAATTTGAAGTCAGAGGGAAAAAAAATCATGCCCATTATGCCCATTTATTATGCCCAGCCCAGCTTTCCTGTTAAAAAAGCAATTCTTCTCCAGTAAAGAAATTAACACACGCCTCCCAGAATTATTTCACTGAAGTGAAAGACGGCAGAGCCATTTCAAACAGATACCATTATCAGAGAAGAGAGACAAGTGTGAAGCTGAGTTTTATCTGCGATATCTAAAGGCATCAGAAAGGAAAAAAGAGATGAATATCAACTCACCAAAAACACTGGCGATCTAACAGCAAGGCTTGTCTCACATCTCCACTTGCCAGTTCCAAGAGGAATCATATGTGTGCTGATGGAAGGATGACAAAAGGGCATGCTGTGCTCTCCTCCACCCCACTTGAGTGACAGCTCTTCTAACAGGGAACCGAGACACACACTGCAAAATCTCAAACAGTGGGGACCTGAGAGAGCATGCTCAGTGCCTAATTTAAAATGGCCTGATGCTTCATCTCAGCAGGAGATGGCCTACTTCCAAACAATTTCAGAACTTTAAGTCAAATCTAAAATCATTAATTGGAATACGCAAAACTCAGCCACCAAGCAGCATCATTGATTTTTTTTTTTTTTCTTCCCCCCTCCCTTTCTTTTTTGTTTTAAATCTGGGCTGATGCACAGATAATTATTTGCACTACTTCCCTGAAGGGCATCCTGAGGCTTAAACACTATCATCATGTGCTTCACAGTAATTACATGATGCCACTGTAATAGATTGAGAACCTTTTCAGGATAGGATATGATTTGAACACTCAGCAGCACAATTCATAAATCAGACAAAGACAGCAGATCTGCTGAATACTGTCCATATTGATTTAGGAATTATCCTACCTGCTGATTTCTGGGCAGGGTTTTTTATTATTTATTAATTTTAATTATTTATTTTTTTTTAGAATGAAGGAGGCAAGAAGAAAGGCTTGAGAACTCTCTAACATGTGATGGCTTGAGAACTGTCTAGCAAGTGATTTATGTTCCAGAGGCATTTACCTCCACTTAAAGTCTCTTTATACATAAAGAAACCATTTAGCTTCTTAATGAAACAATTTATTTGGATATCAAAAGGCAGGTAATTCACATGCAAAAATCCTGTGAACCAGATATTCAAAGCTTTTACCCCCAGGAGATTAACATCTTTTAATACACCCACAGCCAAGTGGTACAGAAGTCTTCCGTGTTTTGGTTTTCTCTATCTCACAGTCTTCTTTCCATATTTATTGTATATTCACTTTTTCAAATGAATACACAAAGTTTTCCTCCTCTTGTGAGAAGGAAAAAAGCTGCGCCCCAGGCACTTCTGGTTTTTTAAAATGCTTTCCTGCTTATCATTCAAGCTGAAAGCAGAGCCAGGCAGGCTACTTAATAAATGCTGTATTTTAAAGGATGCTATATAAAAGAGCAGCACAGCCTTCCTCCTGGTCTGTACAACACCTGAGCATAAGAAAAAGATCTGGAAACTCCACTATCAAATCCTCTACTTCCAGTATTGCAGATAATGGTTAACACAATGGTTGGTAGAGAAGCAGGACATTATTCTTAAGCTTTACTCATGTCTACAAGTAACTTCAAAATTGGATTTTCATATCTATTCAAAAATGCTTATATTTATTACGAGGATCTGCAACATTAGACAGAGAGTTTTGACGTCTAAGACCTTCACGCTGCATTTTCATGCTTTAAAAATCCTCTTTACTAAGGTCATTTTTTTAACATTAATCCCTGCCCTTTTCCTATGAATTCACACAAAATGAGAGGAAGTATTTTCACTTCAGCAATCCCTTCCAGCCATAAACCCAGAAGTCAAGGTGCACAACAGAGCTGTGGCACAGCTGAACCTGATTTCATAACCACACTGAAACATCCCATTCCATATTCCATATTTCCATACAAAGCAGTTTATTTACAGTCATGGAACACTAACTGCATTCACTTGATTTTTAATCACATAATACCTTGGTAGTTAATTTTTTGCATCAAAACATACAAAAAGAATCCTTACTACAGTGTATGTCCACATTGCAAAATTCAAATGAATTCTGCAGTCTACCATTAGGTGATGAAAAGCCATCTTCTTGTTAAGAATTTCACTATTTTTTCTGCCAGCTAGTGAGCATGTTAAAAAACTAAGTGAAACAAGTACTAAATCATATTTCACATTTTTACCTAAGCTTTTATTCTTTCATCATCTAAGTTTTCACCATTTGCTTTGTTACTGCTCTCTGAACTTCCACACAGATTCTGACTGGTAAATCAAAATGTATTTTTAAAGTGCAAGGTATTGTGGACAAAAGAGTTGCCTTCTGAATGAGAAATGTTTTCATCAGGCAGGCTTGCTCTAGCTTCATTCTGAAAACAAAATTAATAAATAAATAGAGTTGAAGAAAGATTACTTGTACAAATCCAAAGCTACCTAATCACTAGTTTGCAGCTTTTACATACAGAAAATGAGGAAGAGGAAAAAGAAGCTGCTAATAACACCCATTAAAATTGAAGTAAACACTGTTCTGTTGTTTCAAGCTCATTCCCCTTCGTTTCCCAAAATCCCATCAAGCTGAGCACAAATTACAAGAATTTTCTTTGAGCTGGACAACAGTTTACAAGTTCAAAAGGTCTGCTCTAAAGTTAAATTTCTGTGGGTATATTCTTCCCCCAAAAGCCAAATCTTCATGGAAAAAACAACCCCTCTGCACTTCTTGGACAAGTGCCCAACTTTACAGAAGCGTAAGGAAATTTTAGGACAGTTTTGTTTCTTCTGTTGATGAATCTGTATTTTATTGTTTTAATGACCTACAAATTGTAGCCACAATAATGAAATGCAAGGGGGTTATGAATAGCATATAAAGCCAAAATACTTTGATTCCACAATTAATGCAGAACACTGGCAAAGCAGCCTCTTGCTGACCTTGAGAGGGTTCCTTTACAATGACATAAATTTGAGTTTCAAGATCTTGATAAGGAAGTTTTACAGGAAGTGAGCATAAATTTGCCAATTTGCCATCTAATAAACATGTCTTAAAAGAAAAAAATAATTGAATTAATACACAAGTAAGGAAATGTAGCCTGTGCACAGGGCTTTTAAGAAAATAATTCTTCTGAACACGACAAAGCTGGGACTAAAATCAAAACAGCCTTGGAAACTGAAACATTTTTCTAGTTCTGTACTGATATCTAAACCAAAGTCTTGTTTCTTCACAAAACACTAAAATCATGCCAGACCAGTGTGTTATAAAGACAATGAGAGTGGTGCAGGAATACAAATGATTTCAGTAAACTCTCTGCAGACAGTCAGAAGCTAAGTTAGAAAATACTTAATGACTCAAGTGGTGCTTTTGTTTTTGTTTTTATCTTTTAATATATTTAAGAAGAAATCAGGTGGCAAATACTTTAAACATCTTTCATGCCAACAGATTCTTTACAACAGCTCACACACAAACAGAGAGCAGCTCATTTTAATAGGATGGGTGTTCAGAAGTATACTTAATTTTCAGTCTCAGTATCAAACTCGTTGCTCTTTCAGAATGAAATATGATTCACATTCAGGGTTATTACTAGGCTTTATATGGATTTAATTAAGAGCCTTGACTTACATCACTGATGTTTTTAACTAAACATGATTAATTCCTCGCTAACTTAATTTAACTAAGCATGATACTAAATTCTTCAGTAAATTATATACATCTGAGTTTCACAAGAAACTGGCATCCTAAAAAGAATTCCTCAAGGATGTCACTTATATTTGAGCTCTTTCAGCTCTCTTCTCGACCTTGCCATGATGACACAAGCAGCTTTCCTGAGTTTGCTTACCAGGAGTAATACACCTCAAGATGCCTCTCCCAAACACTACATCACAGATATGTAAGAATTCTTCCCTTTCTGTATAAAGCTACATTCTCCAAAAATGTGTAGCAATTTGGAATCTGTTTGCCATTATGTTATTACATCTTATCTGTCAGCTGACCTTTTCAAGTGGAAAGAACATTTTTCAAACAAATGAAGAAAAAGGATATATCTGCGTCTAGACAACCACAAGGGGAAAATAACACATGCAAAGTTCAAAAGCTGAGTAATTTTTTTCTTATTTCTATAGTATAATTTATATTTTTGTTTCTATCAATAGTTTTGACTGTGCTACATTTTTTCAGTATTTCTGCTGTGTAACGCATATTGTCTTTTTTTTGTTATTTTCTAATTATTTTTGCACCTCCCTTGAAAATATTGTTGTGGTTTTTGGCTTTATTTTCCTGTTAACCCATGTCCTAATGTCTTCAATACTCAGAAAAATTAAATAGATGTTGACTCTTTCCCATGGGGCAAACAGAACCAAAGTACCCACAAAGTACGAGTATATTTAGTACATTACCATATAATTGCCTAAGATTTTATTCCTTAAATTACTGCAATCTCCTGATAAGTCTGATTCTTTATGCTCTTTCACTCTTCAAATACCCACAATTAGATTGAATTGTCAACTGAGCATTCCCATTCCTGTTGTCATTTCATTTCTAAATATAGGTTTGTGCTCGCGACACAACAGTTTGTGCTCACACTCTTGAATAAGTAAAATGGAAAAATAAGGTTTATATCTGCTGTTCACAGCTTATAAAAGCAGGCTGTGTGTTGGTCTTTAATATATGACCATAATGATTCATCTGGAAAATTGTATCAGACAATGTGCCAGAACATATAAAACTGCCACTGCTGCCCACACTGTTAGTGTTGTTTCCTAAGTTTATATATATATATATATATATATTTATATTTATATTATAGGGTGTCTGAAACTAAGGCCAGGTCTGAACCAAGCACCTTTCATTAAATACAAGCTACAGATGTGCCTATCCCAAAGACAAGCTCTAACTACACAGCCAACCCCCTGCCTCTCCTCAGAGTAGAGACAATTCCCCTCCATGCACCTTTCTCCTAATACATTTGATTGGCTTTTAAAAATAGTAATTAGATTTAGAAACACATTCAATACAGGCGAGAGAACAAGAATGCCTGACAAAGGAACTGTACTTTCCAAGGTAAAATTGTTAATGTGTCTAAATTCCAATCTGTTTGTGACATTCCTTTTTTATTTTATGTTTATTTTCAGAATTACCATTAAAAGAAATTTAGTAAATGGTTCCATATATGAATAAGTTTATTCTGCTGCAAGACTAACAACCTCGGGAATCCAATCTGAACAGTTCTTAATGCCCAATGCAATTAATTCTTCTACAGAATGTTGCAACTGCAAGAATTGTACAAGTGACAGAAAATGTTTTAGGGCAACATCACCATTGACCTGGTCAGCTGAGAACACACCCTTCCATTCTATTTAGCATCAACCAAGGCAGCAGAAAATATTTTTCAGTTTTTGAAGCAACACAGAAGTGAAACACATCAAATCCAAGTTTCTGTGTAAGAAACACTGAAGCTCAGCAGCTCTTTTGTGCTTCAAGACCTATAGACATTTTCAAATCCTTATTCAATGACTGTCACAAAGCACAAATCCCTTTTATTAACTGATAAAGCCAGAGTTAAAACTGCTGCGATCCCATCTGGAAAATATCTCAGTTCTCCTCTCAAAGTAACTTTCCAGTCAGCCAAAGCTCTTTGCAGCATTCTTAAACTCATTCTGAATTGCAGCTACATATGTGCTCATTAAGATGCTTCTTTCTATGAATGGCAGGAACTGTAGTAAAAATACCCTTTTGTAGAGTTATCAGTTTATAAAAACAAATTTAATGAATTTAAAATTAACTACTTAGAAGAACATGCTATTCTGACAACTTGCTGACTGTGTAGCCAGTGCAGAATTACAACCATGAGCACTGGCTGAACCAATCTAAACAAGCACAAGATCTCTGCCTCATCTCTCAAGTCTCTCAATATGCAAAAATTTAGTTGATGAAATAACAGTGATAAAACAGTGGCAGCAAAACTCTTCTGCATCAGAGGAAGTTTAATACATTGCAAGGGAAACGTGACTAGCACTCAAAATTAATTAAAACAAAACAGAGATCAGCATCACTAAATAGCAAAGTGAGAGAAGTACTGAACAAAGAACAATTCTCAAGTTGATCAAATGGGAAAAGAAATACAAATTCAATGAAAAGTCACAAGTCTAAATATAAATACACTACAGGCTCTGAGGAATCACTTGCAAATGTGTAGAGTAAAAAGGGGAGAGACAGGCCCATATCTCAAACCTAACACAGCTCATATTTCAAACTTCAAAATCAGAAAGCTTTTCAACCAAAAAAACCCCAATGAATGAAAAAGAAATAAAAACATTCACAACAGCTTTTGAAAATGAATGCCATAGCACAGAGAACTATTGGGTAAAACAAGCTAACAACAACAAAAAGAACCCCATAAACCAAATAAGTAAAAAAATGAACAAACCCAATAATAATAATAACAATAACAATAAAAATAATCTAACAGGCATTTCAGCTCACAGAGAATCTGGTTTTCCTGAAAGTACCCTATAAGGTCACTTTTTAAAGCTGCTGAAAGAAACTAAGGTGCCAGAAATGAAGAGATGGTAATGGTTCACAACAGTGAAAGGATGCAAATTAACAAATCTGCAAGGACTTGAGCTCACAAACTCTTCACCCTGATTTCAAAGAGGGAGTGAATACACAAATCAAACCTTAGCAGTATTCCCAGAACCATGGGTGCCATTCAGGATGACAAGAAGGGCCGAGCTGAAGGATCACAGAAGATTTACACAAGATTAGGAACACAAGCAGTAAAATAGCAAGTGATATTTCATAGTGGTACTAGTGAAAAAAAACCCTCTGTATTTTACACAGGACAAGAGGGAATGGCTGCCAACTGAAAGAGTGTAGAGTTACATTAGATATTGGAAAAAAATCTTTACTATGAGAGTAGTGAGACACTGGAACAAGACAGCCAAGAGAAGCTTTGGACATCCCTTCCCTGGAGGTGTTCAAGGCCAGGTTGGATGGGGCTTTGAACAACCTGGTCCTGTGGAAAGTGTTCCTGCCCATGGCAGGGGGTTGGGAGCAAGATGATCTTTAAATCCCCTTCCAACCCAAACCATTCCATGATTCTGAAAAATCCAACAGAGGGCTCTGAGCTGACCATTTCTACTATGGAATAAAACCTTAGCAGTAATAGTAATATAATTTAGTAATAGATATCATTTCACAGACTGGTCATCTCAGAGAATTCACTGAAAGTTTTGTGTGCACGTATGAAACAACACAGAGCTTTTAATTAGTTTTTAAAACAACTTGTGGAGAGTTGGTGAGGGGTCAGGGGTGAATAATACAGAAACCCACCAGGTGCAGTTAAACACAAAGATATGAGCTCTGATTCTTGAAGTCACTGAACCACAGACAGCTGCTGGCCAGGAATTCTTGTGCAGGTTCTCCAAAAAACCTCCAAAACAAATCCTCACCTCTGGCAATCTCTGTTTCTGTCAAATGCTGCAAAAACCACCAAATACACTGTTCAAAAAACCTTGAACACAGCACATGTCAGACTGCTGGAGATAATCTCTCCTACATTTGGCTGCTTTTCACAGCTACATGAAGCCCAGCAGGAATAATGATATAGCATCAATGGATTAGAAACCAGGGTTTTGTCTTTTCAAACTTTAAAACTAACTTCCAACAGTTTTTTCTATTCCCCTGGCTTCTTCACCTTTTCAACAAGGCAGGATGTGATCCACCCACTTGTGGCACAGAGTTGACTTTCACTTCAAATTACACAAGCCTGCCAAATAAGAACATCTCCCTCCAGCAGGCCAGAGCTTTACCCTCTGTTCCCTGTTTCCCTGGAAATTGATGCAGCATGGATTGTGGAAGGGAGAGGAGAGTAATTCTCAAGCCACAGACACTGAAATATTATGAAACCAGTGAACAGGATAATTAAACTCTGAACGATCCACAGCTAATTTGCAGTTGAACTTCCCTACACAACACAGGTCTGTAATTATAAATTTCCATCAGATACTTGATACGAGTCCGTGTTAGGGGGGTTTCACAGACAGATGCCTGAAACAGGGATACTATTTATTATACTCAGACAACAAAATTCACCAGCCAGGGTGTAGCTGTTTAATTTTGTTGTCAGCTGAATCACAGGATCCAGCAGAGTGGATTAGCCCCTAATAGCACAGGCTTTCCTTCTGTCCAAGCTGCCACCAGCTCAGCATTACCCTCCCCAAGAACTCCACGTCAGACACCAACCTCCTAAAGCTGCTGAAAGCAAATCTAATCTCACTGACAGTTCAAATAAAACCAGCACAGATGAAAATCATATTCTGCCTTTCCCTCTCGTTAAAATAGATTTAACTGATTTAATGAGCTTTATACTCTCCTCAATAGGAAAAAGCCTACATACATCAATAAAAACTAGAGGGAGCAACACTTGAAAATGCTTTTTTAATTGACTTTTGCTTTCGGGACAACAGCCCAGGGACGAAGTTTCATTATCACTCCAATATTTCATGTCCTTCAAAAAGTACACAATTTATTCTCAGGATACTATTCAAACATGATTCACAGGAAATAAACTAAAAACAAAACCGCAAGAAAATCAACAATTCAATTGGATTTACATGACTAATAAAAGTCTCTTCAGTTTTGAATCCTTCAATACAAATTCTTTTAAGGTAGTATACACCAAGAATATTTGGTGACTATATTTTCTTAGAATACCCATCTTTAAAATTACTAACACTGATGTACATTCATGTGCATTTACAATACCTTTAAAAATAGAATAGTAAATACTGGAGCTTTGGCTTCCTGTAAGTAAAAGGCTCATTATCATCCAAAGAACTTAAAATAAAGAAAAATCACAAGAAATTTGAGAGGTAAACTGTATGGTATATTACATGCTGAAACCAAAGTACAAAAACCCAGTCAGCCCAAAATGAAAAGAGAAAAATTAATGAGCAAGACAGCCTTCAGTGAAAGCCAGAGGCAATTCATTCACAGCTTTACTTGTTCTTTTAAGCAGCCTCTGATGGGCTTTTCTTAAGGCTAAGGTATTACTTAGAAATATCCACACAAACTGAAATACAAACAGTCATAAAGCAGCACTGAAAGTGAAAATTTAAAAAAAAGTTCTGACATCCTACTTGAAAACCAGAAAAATAAAAGAAAGATCAAATGCTTTATTATACACTGATTATTACATGAGAACATGATTACTTTAATCCTCTGCTGAAGAGATGAGAAGAACAAATCAAAATTTGCTTCTGTTTCAAAACTGCTGCTGATTCTGCACCTTTTAATCCATTTGTGACCCAAGATTTCAAAGCAAACTGCTTGAAACTCACAAAAAAACCCTAAACAATTGCATAAATTCAAATAAAATAAGAAAATATGACAGACTGGTTTTGTTCTTAACAGAAAAGGAAGAAAATTATATAAAAAGACTGAATTACTTTCAGTAACCCAGTTTGAAAAAGAGAAGTGTGAGTTCAGGTGCATAGTGAGTGTGAAAACAGCATAAATGGACAAAACCTGTAAATGTGTTTATTCCAACTTGTCTACAAGTTTCTCTGCCCAACAGCAGCTCTGTCTACTGCAGTGGATTGTACCCAAAGAAATCTCTAACTGCAAAGTTTGACAGACAATGACTTTTGTAGGCAAAAATCACCACGTTTGACCTACACAACTCAACCAAGCACAGTGCAAACACTCCTGGACCATCTTTATTGTCAGCTACAAAATTCTCCAGCAACCATCTCCAGACAAATAAAAGTTTAACATTTTTATCAGATTAATTCCTCCATCTGAAAAAATATCTATTGTGTTAGGTGCCTTGAAACAATTTACATAAAGATACAATGCAATATCCTATGCTGCAGTTCAAATATTAAATTATATCTGAAAACCTTCAAAACAATAATCTAATTTACTCTGTATATAAACATGTCGTATTGCAGAATAATTATAAAAGAGCATTAATTATGGATTAATACTGTTTCTTAGTAAATGCTTAGCTGCTAAGACTATAATGCTGAGATATTATAGTAGTACCAAAATGAATCACTGTGCTCTCAACTGCAGAGCGATGCCAACAGAGCTGAAATAGGTTGGCAACATCCTGCCACTAGAGAAAAACAAGAATTTGTTCTATTTCCTTGGCAAAGGGTGCCTTACAGGTGTTGACATCTGCCAAATCTTGTACTTGCAAGGGCTAATGAGACAGCAGTGTCAACTAACCCCCAACTATTAATTGAGGATTATTAATTGAGTATGACAGGATTTTTTTATTTGTCCAGGACAGCTCCTGAGGCACATACTTGCAGCTTTACACATCTAGATGTGTATAAGAGACAGGAGTATTATTAATTGAGTATGACAGGATTTTTTTATTTGTCCAGGACAGCTCCTGAGGCACATACTTGCAGCTTCCAGCTCCCAGGAAGTCACATCACAGCACATCAGGATGTGCTGGGATACACAGGATTGCACAGCAGTGCTTGAAGATTCACTGACATCTTTCCCCTGTTTTGAAGAATTCATTAAATGTGTAAAGCAAACAAATAAAACACAACCCCTGTTCTAAACTCCTCACTCAAACACTCCCTGCTCTAGAAAACCCAGGGTCTGAAGTTCAGTAATTTGTTTAGAACTGGAAGTTTGACAGACAAAGAAAAAAGTGCTTTCCCAAAAAGTAGGTTTCAATTAATGTGCTAAAACCCTAATCTCTCTCTCTCTCTCTGATACAAGATGTGTTCACACTTGTGTTATTTTTTTAAGATTAAATTAAATAAGATACTCACAGTGTTCTTACTGCACCAAAACATCAAAAAAAATCTATGAGCAGTATTAAAAAAGTTAATTCTGCTCTAAGTTTTAAAACAAGTGCTCCTATTAAATGTATTTGAGGGAAAATACTACCATAGTCTGAAAGTAACTTTTTGTTCTGGTAAGTATTACACATTGTATTACTAAATTCTGTTAAATATAGGAGTTGCAGAGTGTGTTTGTGCTGGGGTTTTGCTTTGTTTTCTGGGTTGGTTTTGTTTGGTTGGGTTTTTATTTATTTTTTTTTATAGCTTGTAATAGGTTGATATTCAAAGAAATCCTTTACTTACTGCTCCCAGATTTTAGAGTTATAATTTCCTTTAGTTTTTACAACAGGAGGTAAAAAAAAAGTAATAAAAAGAAAATCAATCTCCACAAGCAATAATCTAGTACTCCACTGCCAACCCACGTAAATAGGAACCATCCAAAGAGCAGATTCAGATAAAAAATGCTACCAAAAGCTTGTTAGAAATACCAATATCTGAATTGCACACATACAGATATTTTCAGTGCCATTATTGTATGATCAATCAAAATTACATCACCACTTCACATTTCAAGTGTGATAAAGAATGTCCTGAATGTATTAAAGAATGTCAAAGTGACTTGTTTTTCCTTCATACAGGGGTACTTTGATTCTTTAGAGCTACATTGTGGCCTACTACATTTTTCCTTTTTATTCTCTTTAGACAAACTCTTTTAGATTTTTGTGCACTTGGGAAAGTTGACTTGAGTGCAAGTTGACTTAGAGGCATTTGAATTTCCTTTTGAGTGTGAAGACAGAAGTTACCTTTGAGGATTACCACATTTATTCCTTCTGGATATGAATTTTAAACCCTAAATTTTTATTTTAAAGACCAGACCAAACATTTCTGCTCTTTTAAGACCTGGTAAGAAATACTCCAAATGAAGTGTCAGCATTTATGCTTGCCTGTAACATGTATTTCCTCCAGAGCTTTTGATTTTATTAACTCAAAAGTAGCATTAACCCTCAAATACTTCATCCAAGTTTTAAAGTTTGGAAGCAGCTTTAGAAAGATGACCTGACTGGTATCCACTCACAGCAGCTTTCTGCTTTTGAATTGTGTACAGAACATTTATGCCTGTTTGTGGATGAACACAGGTTAGTGTGGCAACAGGTCCGTTCTAAAAATCATTCCCAAATTCCTCTTCACTCTTGGAAAAATTAGGAAATTCTACTTAGTGCCAACTTCCTTCCCCAGAACAAGCCATGTTGAAGTGATTCAGATATGAATAACCTAAACAGTTGGAAAAACAGGTTTTATTCATGATGCTAAGTACAATATAATTATTAATTGTATGAAGTACATCTGAGAATAATTAAATATAAACTAGTGCTCTTTGGCACTGCAGTACTTGGCATGGTTTTTACAACCTCAAGTCACTTCACCTGGAAAATCTTATTCTTGTGCCAAGGAGTCAAATATATCCTGCATTAATATTTTAATGTGGAACATGCACAGATTATTCACAGAAGCATGTGAAAGAAGTAACTTGATCTGCAGCATAAGCTAATATACAAATGCAACTTAAAAAAAAATAACAATACCCCACCAAATAAAAACTAAATCCCATCCAAGTATTTAGCTTGTCCCAACAAAATGAATCTCACAACATAAGACAGTCTACATTTATTAAAATGAGCCTCAAATGTCCTTCCTGGCTCGAACAGCAAGAGCAGGAAGGTTGCTACAAGAATGGGTCTTACCCTAAGCAAAAGCCTTTTAAGTAGTAAAAGAGACATGAGGTAAATTCCTTCAGGAAAAAAACAAACCAAAACCAACCCCTCCAAACAGTCTCACGTTTGTTTGGTTTAGATTTCATCTCAAGTTTCAAAGATGCTGAGAAAGGACTGCTGTAGTTTATCCCCAAAAATCCTTTACATAAATTTTTATACAAAGAACAGAATTCGCCTTCAGAGCGTGGAAAATAAAAATAGTAGGTTTTCTGGAGAAAAAGACTTCTTTCCCCTGGGCTATCTACTCAGGGCTGGGGCAGAAAGGAGGGAGAAGGAAAGAGAGACAGAATGGATTAAACAGTCAAAAATTTCTGTTCCTAGCAATAATAGAATTACTAGAATAAAAAAATAGAATACTCTACCTTTTAAATCTTGTATCATTACAAAAGTCATTCTTTCTTCTTCTGAATCAATGATTTGATTTAGTCACACTGATATACCTGTAACCCACCAGTGACCTGTGCCTTCAAGATACATAAGGATTTAGTCAGCTCCAGCAGATTTACAGCCCAAAAATGCAGTGAGTTAGAGATTTCATTAGAAAAGTGCTATATTATTTAACATTCACAGCACAGGTATTATGAAGTTCTTCCATAAAGGCTAATATTTTTACCAGTCTTTGAGTTACATATTCTTCAGAAGATTTTCCCATCTATACTCTGATGATTTTAAAGTGTCTGATATGATTGGCAAAAAATATCCAAATGTTTTTGTTAACAGGAGGAACATGATAAACAGATTATAACTGCATTTTCAATATGTTCCTTGAATTGGTTTGGACACAAAAGTCAACACTTCCATAATGCAATGAACTATTTCCATTCCCTCCCCTACATTCAATCATTTCAAGGACATAAAAAGCAACATTTAAAAATATTTTGACACTTGCTTCCCCTTTAGATATATATACACTAACTGGTTGAAAGCACAGTTACCCAATGAAGCCAAGCATGCTTTTTTTTCCCACAGGAAGGATGAAAACACCAAATATTGCAATTCTATTTACCCCTGACATACCTACTTTTCCCACACCTTCCTCATTTGTGTCCCCACTGCATTTTATTCCACATCCTACTCCAACACTCCTTTTTTGTCCTCTCAGTTCACTTCTAAACTTGTGCCAAAGTAAAATGTTAAACTGGACATCAGCTGTGTTCTCATAGCAAATTTGCAAAGGGAAGAGAATATTGAGAGCTTGGAAGAAAGACTGGAAATACCACCTGATTTAAACAGCCTGAATAATCTCTGCTATTAAAGCCAGGCAACATTAATGACAGATTTCTTTCTAGAATAATCCTAGTCTTTATGTTCAAATTCATCTTAAGTAATCTTTAACATATGCTATTTATATACCCTGTATTTATAGTCTGTGCATCCAATACTCAGACTTGTGCAACAGAGAAGCATCACCTCTTACTCAGAGGCTGAGCTACTCAATCTCCCCTGAGAAATTCCACACAACCAGGATCTGAAAAAGAAAAACCTCTCCTGAGCCAAGCTGCTCAGCATAAGCCACGTTCCAAAAGGTGCTGCATCCTTGCTCCAAGTCTGGGAAAAAGCTGACAAGAATCTCCCTCCCTCCTTCCTCTTGGCTTTAACGTGTTTGCCCACATATGAAGTGAATCCAGCTCCTCCAGCAAGCACTGGGATGGGCAGGAGAACAGGCAGTAAATGCTGCCATCTACCAGAAAGTCAGGAGTTTTCTGTTTCAGCTGGAAGTAAGAAAGCAGGGAGCTGGGGGGAAGGCAGAGGAGCTGCTGGGTAAACACACCAGCCAATTCTTATCCAGTTGTAATCTTTAAAACATAAAAGCCACTAAATAAAATCCACAAGAAAAAAAAGACCCTCCAAAAGGTGGAACCCGGTCCAAGTATGGAAAGCAAAAATGTAAAGCTGCATTTCAGCAGGCCAAGAAAAATTGCCTCTGGCATATGGCACAAAAATCGAACAGAGGCTTGCTCCAAACAGACAAAATTCTCTTAGAATCTTAAGAAGAGGTTTGATCTGAAGATGCAGAAAGAACACTTAAGACAGGCAAAACCACAGTAAAACACGTTTTTCTCAGTGGATAAACCAAGCTCCCCTTAGAAGCACTGAAGCATTTCTTTATAGGCAAGAGAGTTATAAAGTGTCCCAAAGTATGTCACTAAAGAAGTTTTATTTTAGAGAACTTGTAAGTGAACTGCAATAAAACCACCTGGTTAAATTAGTATTTTTTTAAAAAAAATATTATTTTAAAGTAATATTAATTATTCTAAGGAAATAATGAGAAGAATTAGTAATATGACATAATGGCTGCTCTCCGCATGTAAGAGGATGGTTTTATCCAAAGAATGTGGATACCAAAGGGTGATCCTGTCTGCTTATTCACTTCTCTGCTTTTTTCCAAGTTTAGCCTCTGTACTGGGTGGTTATCAGGTATTAAGAAGAATGTAATTATCAGGTATTCAGAGAAAACATAATTAATAGAAATTTCAATGTATAGAGTATCCTGTGAAAAAAATTAGTATCACCTTTGCAGGGGAAAGCTTCTCACATTTATTGTAATGGAATCATATTAATCAGAGCCACATGGTTATCTGTAAAAATGTGATTTTTATTTCTTTTAAGTCCTTCACTCAGATCTCTTAAAGAAGTCTCATAGTAATGAAACAAAACCTGAGCCCCGTGTATGTACAGGTAGGAATATGCAGAATACGGGACCCATTATACTCAAGATATTCATAAACTCCCTGAAAAAGCAAGTGAAGTGCACAGGAATAACTTGCACTTGATATAAAATTATTCAGGACAGGGAAATTTGATTGAAGAGGGCTGCTGAGAAAACCCACAATAGCCTGTGCCTGAGATACAAGATAGCAATTGAAAGGGGTGCATTAATTGAAAAGGGATTCTTACAGAGAACAGAAGTGCAGCCAGGCATCAGGCTTGGATTAGGTGCTGCCTCTCAGAAAAGGGCTGGAAAAGAAAAGCCCAGAGGCAGTCAAAAAGCAAACATGGACAGCAGCCAACCCTGTCACCATGGAACTCCAGGGGCCATGGGGATCCAGCCTTGTGCCCTACTCCAGCCCCAGGGACAGCAATGAACACGGAGGGTCTCTGAGAGCCCGCGGTCACCTGCGCTCAAGAGCAGAGAATGGGGAGGAGGCACACGGCAGAAATGGCACAGACAAAGCAGAAAGACAAACTGGGGAGCCACACTGAAAAGTGATACTGAAAATTCCTTCTGCACTCATCATCATTCACCTGGATGGATGGATGGATGGACGGATGGATGGATGAGCAGCTTCACTGAAAAGCAAGTTTTGATCATCGAAAGAAACAAATGGAACACATTCTTTATCTCCCATCATAAAGTATCCTAGAGAGCAGAAAAAAACCCACATGCATATGCAGACTAAGAGCACTAAAATACCACAACATGCTTTGGTGCAGCATTTAGCTACACACCCACACACCAAGTAGATACCCTATTTTTATTATATTTTTTCCCTGAAGGTCTTAACATTCATCACACACAGGTCTTTTAGGTCTGTCTGCCTAGTACAGCCATTCTGAGGTTATACTCTAGATGACCATTGATTAAAACAAAAACAAAAGCAACCCCCCATTTCCTAGACAATTAAAATTGAGCTATAAAATTCAACCACTTCGACAAAACATCCCAAAGGCAGCCTTAATGCTTTTTTGCATAGGAACATGGGTATCAGTGTAATAATAAAATAGAACATTTAAGATTACAATAAAATTCTACCCTGAATATGCACTTAGGGAATGCATTAGAATTGTTTTGAAACAGGTATATAATCCTTTATGAGAACAAACTGATGCTTGTGGGGCTTTTCTCCCCTCCACTTATTAAAAAATAATATTTTTAATCAATATTAATGCCAGAGCATAGAACCTGCACTCCCAGTTAACTAGTTTATTAACAAATAAAAAAAATGTATTGTCCCCAACAACAATATTTTCACACTCCACCACAAATTCAATTACTAATGGCACTTCAGGCATCAACCCAAACTTCAAGCCTAACCCTTTCATCCCTACATTACATCACAGCAAGGTTAACATCTAACTCAGGTGAAGTGACTTCACCTTCCATCAAGAATTTTGCCAGCAATCACAGAAAACAACTCTTGAGTGCTGAAGCACTAAAAGACTCTTTACTCCTTTCCCAGGCAGTCCATTCAGCCATTGCTACACACATATTTTTAAGAAATACAGCATTAACTCCCAAAAGACAAAATTAATTTCCCTGCAGGAGCATTTACTTGTAAAATCTTGGTAACTAGATGAACAAAGGAAAATAACAAAAATTTGTCTCCCCAAAGAAATCACTTGATTTAGCATGCAAAGCAAGGCAGATTCCTAAAGGTGACAGACAGTGGGTTATGGTACATAATACTGGTTCCAGTATTTATATAATAACCACTTTAATAACCACTGAATAGATACCACAGAACACTGCTACGACACAACATAGCTGCTCTGATACCTGGTACCACTACAAACACATACAACTGCCTCAGTTTTACCTTAGAAAATCCCTTTCTTAGCCCAGAAACCAAGTGGTATTTTGATTTGTGTGCTACACATGATAAAGGAAAATTTAGTCAAGGATTAATACCTTATCATCCATATAAGCATAGAATGAAACTTCAATGAGATTTACATTCAGAGAGGGGGAAAAATAGACCAAAAGGGGAAAAATAGACCAAAAATGCAGACAATATGCAACAGAATGTACCTGATTAATTACTACTGGAAAGCTAATAAATCCATCCTAAAAGTAATATGCATCTGTAAAGTCTTTCAGAATGCAGAGTGCAGCATCAAAAAAACAAAGAAGCAAACAAAAAATCTTAAGACTGAACAAACACTGATTCAAAAATAAATGTGAAAAACTTTAACACATGTCAACTTATTAGTGACATAATAATTTCAGAATAAAAAAAAAAATGCTCATGGCAGAGCACAGTCTTAGCCAATAAATCTAGGCTATAGCTAGATATTTGATCACATGCTTAATAAACAAAACAATCATTTGAATGTGTATTAACACCATGACTACAAACACAGACTGCAATTGTAATCTGTCCCACCAAGGCTTTTGAAACTATCAGGAATATTCTGCCTTTTATGTTGTTTATTTCCCAGCTCCAGTTTCAGAGCATTAGTACTTGTCCCAGCTACCAGACACAGAAAACCAATTGCTCTCACTTTGCTGTAGCTATTATTAGTGTATTTCTGGAGTTCCTTCCAGCTCCCTCTTCTGTAGGCTACATAATCTCTCCTTACAGGTTGTGCTTCCCTGACTCTCTGATCGCTCTGTACAGTTTTTGCTATCTCAAAGTCTGCACCCTCTGGATGTGATTTCACCAGATTATTGCTTAAATGTGGTACACCCATGGATTTACAACCTTTTCACTGTTTTTTGCAGTACATTTGATGTGACTGTTGAAGAAAGTGGAAATGTGCATATTCTGAAACCCACTACTGATTTTAACAGGGGTCTCATTCACCCTAACCAGGTTTCCAAGCCTAATAAATGGAACTGGGGACACTTGGGTTTCACAACCCAAAATTCCTAGTATGGATGAAATCACCAGCACTGCTCATCCTCAACAGGTACACCTCATGTCTTCAATATTTAGGTATTTAGGGGTATTTTTAGTTGATCTCTATGGCTGAGGATGCAGCTCTGCAGCACTCTCACAATAAAACACATCAATTATAGAGCAACCTCTAAGATTCAGTTACCAGTTCTATCCAGGATGACCAAATCCTGGCGAGAGAGAATACAAGAATGAGATTGTCCTCCAGCAAGGACATAATAATTAGCAAGCTCTTATAATAAAACTACTGCATTGCTGACAGGGAAATCAAGATGCTTTTGTAAACCAGTTAATTACATACGGGCTTGAAAGTGATCTTGCAACAAGGAAATCTTACTGGATAGAGTATTACAGAGAAATCTCATGTTGATCTTAGAATAATACCAACACTTTCTTTTAAACAAAGCAAACATGTCACTACAGTACTTACGACTTGGGAAAAAACTTCCCTTTTGTACAGAAATGCTTACTCTGTCCTTCAAGCCCCAAAAATCTGCCTCAGAGTTTCCTTCCAAAGCAACAATCATTGCATGAACATCTAAAACAGCCTCCTCATCTGCACCACTTTTGTCACGGCTCAAATTTTTCCATGAATGAGGCAGAAAGAGTGCTTTTTGAGGTTCCTTCCTTGCTGTTTTCTGAGAATGAAGAAACCATGAAACTGTAGGAGAAATGCAAACAAGCCACCATGAAGGACTGGGAATGGGCCATACTCAAATGGGCTTCCAACTTCTACATAGAAGTATTGCTTCATAACTGTGGCATCAAAAACATTGACTGGATTGAATATCTAATTACATCTCTTTCTTTACTCATCCTGTGTATATTTTTAATAAGAACTTACAGTAATTGCACATTTTAATACCAAATAATTTCCCCCATATAACCACTGTCAATCCCAGACTAAGTAACCGTAATGAGCACTAGACAAAAAAAGCTTTTCCAATATTAATTTGTAGGCATAGCATTTTTGGAAAGGAGCAACAGGGGTACTGATCCAACTTGTCCATTTTACCAATGCATCAGTATTGAAAAAAAAAATAATATATTGGAACAAAAAGGAAGAGAACAGTTTTTCCATGGAGAGAGTAATAATATAGGATCAATTTACATGTAATGAATAAATTATTACTAAGATAATGTAGCAATTTAAATAAGGAGTTATTTCCTCTTTACTGAAATATTTTACAGCTTACCTATAGATACTTGCATATTTATGTGAGTGCTTCATAATTCCAGAATACAGGGAAAAATTAGACATGGAAATCTTCAGTACCAACCCCTGGAGCACTCAGAGAGTCTCTGCTGCCAAAAGCACTTCAGACAGGACTGGTTTTAATGGGACTTGAGTATCAATTGACTGGATATGAGCTTCTACAGTAACCAAGGCTGACCAGAGAAGTCCATTTCCAGGATGCTCTTAAGAATGACAGAGGAGCAGCTTCAGCAAGGAAACAGACTCAAAAGTCTTCCAAAAGACCAAACATTATGGCCCTGCTGGAGTTGAAGCAATCCATTGCATCTGAAAGCTTTACTGCCCTTCTCCTGCCTGACATGCCAGGCAGGGAGAGCAAGAGAAGAATAAAATGAATACAAACAAAGAAGAATGGGTTATGTGCCAGACTACACCAGTGGCAAACCTGGCCTTGCCACTAACTCCAAGCTGAGGCACCAAATCTCATAACAAGAATGCTTACTCTCTCAGAGGAGGACATCAAGTATGACAAAATGATCTGTATTTATAAAGAAATAAGCTGGAGATAACTTGGAAGAACTCCAACAAGTCATAGAGGCAGTTCAAAGCACTACTAAAGACAATTCACCCAATGCCAGTCCCTCCTCTCAAATGGAACAAGGATCAAGCTCATAAACTACCAATTAGTCCAGACTGCATTAGGCTGTCAAAACACTCTGGAGCTCCCCCAGCCAAACTACCCAATTATTTCATGCTTCAAAGACCTTTCCCAGACTTAGAGACTTCCTTGTCCAGGGCTCCCCTACCAATACTACACTAGATATTAAATGCTTGTTATATTTATCCTGTAAGAGTGATCCTAACAAAATAACATGTATTCCTATTTCCCTTCTGGATTTCTCCACTCTCTCTTCATATATGCTGAATTCTCACTTTTCATTTCATGTCTCTACAACTGTTTTAACTCTCCTAGTTAGGGCATCCCTTTTTGTGTCAGACAAACACTTGTATTAACTTGCCTCTTCTCACTTCACCCCCTTTTAGAGCAGGTTCAGTCCTCTTGATACCACCCTAATATTAAAAATTAAGATTCCAAACAACCTCTACAGGTTCCTTGCAAAGAAAATAAAGATTAGAACTAAATATTTCATTTTAAAGGTACCATTTTTCCTTGGAGTACATCCAAAACTGCCTCTCATTTCACACAAATTAAGATTTATTACTCCTCACACACTTCTTAAGAGATCATGATTACTTCTGACTTGAGAAATGAAACTCCTTTCATAAACACCATCCCCCACCCCTTCCCTGACTTTAAGAAGGCTCTGGCATCTTTTCTCAGTGGGACCTCAAAAACACACAAACACCAAACAAAAATCAACCAAAGTCAAGATACAAGGTCTTACTTCATATGGAATGAATCCAAGGTGACAGCCTAAAGGCACTGGTAGCAGCTTCCTCAAGGCATCATTTTTATTTCAAAAGCCAGCTGGAACACACTTAGGAAATGTGGAAACAGGCTTTTGTCTACACAAAGTTACACCAGAGTGCCACAGGGATCCACAGAGCAGATAAAAACAGAAGCCTGAATCTGAAGGTGATTCTGACGCTGATGTGAAGATGTCCTGAACTGAATTCTGCATGTTTTTAAAGCAGCAACACAACCACACGCTGCACTTAACCCTGCAGATTGTTTTGGTAAAGAACACCCCAATCATGAGGGTATTATAGACTCAGCTGCTAGGACAATGAGATCCACGGGTTCCAGACAGCAGCTACAGTGAAGTCACAGGATTTAATGTCCTAGCTGACATTTCTTTAGGTAAAAAATCTACTGCTTTAAGGTGGTGTCAATCTGGTAGCAACTCTCACAGTTTTAGGTTGTGTTTGTCATCACTGATACCTGCTGGCAAGGAGGAACAAGAGATAAATTGAAAAATCCTCATTGTAAGCAGCTCCTTGAGTAACAACACCTTTTGGAAGCATCTGGTATTCGACTAAAGAAGCTACATGAATGAGATTATTTAATTTACAGTTCTACTGCACAAAACACAAAGCAGTCTTGCTAAAAGCTATGGAAGCATTTGGAATTGAACAGGACAGAATACACAATTTCAGATTGGTAATGAAGAAGCTGCTAAATGTTCTTATGACTATGAGCTTCACTCTAACAGCAGCAGCACGGAAGAGCCTTGTATTCCCTTTCCTAAAATCTGACACAATAGAGGTAACACACTTGAAACTATAAAAGCATAGGAATTACCAGTGAGGAACTGCAGAGGGAATTTTGAGGTGAAAGCAGAGCAGAGGCATTGGGAAGAAAGCTTCAAAAACATGTCAAGTTCTATCTTTCTCTCTGGTTTAACCACTTTTGGTGTGTAAGGAAAGTCTTTAAAAAGTCAGCCCAGAAATCACTAGGACACAGTGTAAGTGCCAACACAGGCAACCCTTTTGAAATAACTTCTGAGGTGCCTGAAGCTACAAGATTAAATCCCTTAGGAATTCTAACTCAAAACACTATCCCATTTACAATAACAACTCGAGTATTTGTTGATGTGGAGGTTCCAGCAGGATTTGCTGGCAGGCACATTACCTCAAACTTATCAGACTGCTCTGCTACGTCCACGGCACTGCTGGGTTACGTCACCTTAATCGAGTTAAAAGCAACTTAAGTTGTGCTGACTGCTGACAGACAGAAAGACTAATCTGAAGGCACATTTCAAAAACTGACCTGCTGTCTGAAGTGATGTGATTTATTCCTGACTCTGGAAACGAGGACAGAGCTCCTGAGCTGGTGGAGCATTAGACTGAGAAGCAGAACGTAAACATTCTGGTTCTCATCACAAGCCGCTGCAGGGATGTGGCAGGGTCAGAAAGGCATTCTTTAGAAGGCAGTTTGCACTACTGTTTTTCTGACTGCTTCCCAGATAGTTTCTCAGCTCTGAACCCAACGTGGAGATGTAAAATATGCAAAATTTTATTGCCTGTTTTTGAGAGGAAATTGTTCAAAACCTTGCTGGAACGAACAGAGCTTTCTAGGAAGAGTAAATAACCACTCACTGCCCTACTGTCCTGGATAAAGCTGCATCCGAATTTCAGCTTTACCCATTAGGTAGCTTTGAACAGCTGTAGAATGCTGCTTTCTTTGAAGAAGTCATCTTTTAGTGTTAAGAAAATCACTGCCCTGTTATGCCTCAGCCTGAAATAATGGCATTCAAAACATGCTATATTTAGTTTGTTCTGTTTATATTTAGTTTGTTATGTTTTCAGTGACTAATTAGAAAAGAAAGATGCTTGTTTTTTACAAGCCAAAAAAACCCCAACCAAAAACCAAAATAATCTAAAATACACCCAAGGCAACTTTTTTTTTACTCCTAGAAAAACAAGTTATTTTACTTCTCTACTGATGGTTCCCTAAGAATCAGAGTGAACCTTAACTAAAGACTTTTAAGCTACAAGCTGCAGTGGTTTTTTTTCTGTAGACACCTTGAGTTTCCAAGCTATACAGCAGCAGTCAAAATACAGAGGCCCAAATTAACTCTGAACATGGTCATGTTGAGTTAACTGACATGTTTGGTTCACACAGCATTGATCATTTGAATAAACATGATGCAAGCTCTTTAAAGAAGCCAGTGCTGCAATCTGAAGTTTATATTATGCAATTTGTATTAATTGGCCTGTTCACTGTACAGGAAGATTCCACCAGCTGCAGTCTTTGTGTGACTACAACAAAGGAGCAGATTTTAACTCTATTTTTTAAAAATCAAATGTTATGCCTTTAAAATAGAAAGTAGTTTATGGAAGAAAGATGAAAACCAACAACTTCCTGCAGTTATTTCCTGAGACTTTTACTGATTTTTACAAGCAATGAAGCTAAAGAGTCAGAGAAAAATGCTCAGTATTAGAACTCCTTAAATGAAATTCAATGCAAATTCATTTTCAGCCAGTTTCTACACTGCCAGTTTGGGATTATTAACTACTTATGTATCAAAGTCATGCACCACTTTGGAGGCTTTTGCAAGCCTTCATTGTTTGCAAGAACACGGTAAAATTATTAGTAACTGATAGAATTCTTCATTATTCATATCTTGTTAAGAAGTCAAAGGTCTCGTGCAAGAAGAACTTATGGAAGTTGCTCATTTGAAACAAAGAGAGGCAGGAAAAATAAAGAGTAAATCCAGCAGTTGGAGCCGTAGTGCAGCTCGGGTCCACATGGGGGACCCAAGCCTAAGACTTCAATAGCTCTGGCACGGAAAATTCCCGAGGTGAGACATCATCACAGCTCTGGGAGAAGTTTAAAGTCTTTCCAAAGTGGTGCATCCAGACAAATCATCTTTCTGATTACCGCAGAAGGAGGAGCTGCAGGTAGGCGAACATCGCGGATGGAAGGGAGCAGAAGGACAAGTGCTCATCCACTGACTGACACAAAGGGACAGGACACACTGGGGACTGAGGTTCCTGAGTTTGACAAACTCAACTTCCTATTTGTTTTGTGAAGAATTGACTCATGACCCCCCCTAACTGGGAGCAAGAGTGTGCTAACCCACCTAATGTCTAAAACTAATGTCTTTAGTTTTGTGATGTTGTGCCATAAAAGCCTCCATTGCCAAAAAACCACAGGTCCCAAACATTCTAGAACACTGAAGGAATTTTCTTGACACTTCTTCATTGGTTGTCACATCAAATATTCCGAAATAATTTCCCGTTACTTCTCCCCAGAGCCATTTCCTTCTTAAAGAGTGACTACTTAAAAGCAAAAGCGATACCCCAAAAGCATTTTAATATTGAAGAAAATTACTTCAAGTTGAAGCACCATGGCAACTACGAGTTGCTATGCATTTTAAGTTTATCACTTCTTTTGAATTTCCATTTATAACAAACCAGAGTTGTTTAACACCCAAACACACTGACAGTCCAACCCTCCAAACAATGACATTTTCATGTGTGATTCTCCATCATTTGTTTCTCAACAAACAAAAAAGGAAAAGAAGTTAACAAAAAGCATTTTACTGGCAAGAATAAAAACTGAAATACTGAGGGATGGGGTGACCCTCATAAATTGCTTATTGCTTAAACAACTATTAACATTCTTGCCAGTCTTTTCATATGGAGATGTGGGGGGTCATAGGGAAATGAATGTGCTCACATGAGGTAAGGAAATGTGAGAAATGCTTAGAATGTGAATAGGAAACCATAGGAGGATAACTGAGGATATAAAGTAGAGATGAACACCTGGCAGGAATATTCAAGCTTTAAAAAAAAAAAAATCAAAGCATTCTACATGTGGTTGCAGAATGTCTTTACATTTCCATTTACGACTACCTTCCAAGTCTAAAATGTTGAAATCTGCACATGCAATACATCTGAAGATGAAGATCAGAAGTACAAACTAAGGTGCTTCTTATTTTTCTTTAGAAGGAACCATTTTTTCAGTAAAATTGTAAATTTCCACAAGTTATAGAATCCATAGCGACTGACTTTCTGCATGCTTTAGGCAAGAAGAGATCTCAATGCATTAGTACCTTTCTTAAGAAACTCTTCATATTTAAGCAGTTTCAGACCTGTTTTAATTCCTGTGCAGAAAAAAAGGAAATAATATCCCCAGACAACAATGCAGCTTAAATCAGTTCTCGTGATCTCAGGATTACACACCTTGACTATACCTTTAGCAAAACAGATTTTTATTTTTATTTTTTTAACAGTATTGTTATTTTTAAGCTGTTTTGAACTTCTGATGAGGTCAAAATACTGCTCCCATCAGAAGAGTTACTGAATCCAAATGTTTACAAGGAAAACTTAAACACAGAGTAATTGCTGAGCACACAGTACAAGCAACTTTTTGGTGGAAATGCATTAGCTGGGCTATAATGTACAAGTTTCCCTTCTAGATTTATTTCAATCCAGTTCCTGTACTGAGGAAGTTGAAACCAGAACCATTTTCCCATTTACAAAATTGAAAGGTTCAAATAAATATTTTCTACAGTGAAACACGTTCCATGTGCTTCTTGCAAAACACAACTGTGTATTCCTCTTGCCTCTGTGAGTTTCCCAGTAATATCTAACTGGCCAGGGAGTTTGTGTCCAGGGTCCAAATCATTTCAGTTCAGTGATTCTGCTTCAGCAGAACGCAGACACTGCAAATTCAAACCAACACCTGCCTGTGTGACAGCTGGAACTTGTATTTCAGACCTGCAGGGACCCCTTTTCCTACCCAGTAATTCAGCTAAGCCCTTCCTGCCACTACCTTGGGGCTCAGATCACAATCTTTTAAGGAACTCAGCAGCCAAAGTTTGTCTGCATCTCTGTTTAAATACAACTCCTCTGCCTGCAGTAAATTCTTCCTTAAAGAAAAGTCAGTTTGCTTTGTGAAAACACAGATATTATGGACTATACTATGGACACAGCAATTTGCTTCATAATGAAGTGAGAAAAATATGACGTATTTCATATTTTTGTTCTGTATTTTTGCAGCTGACTGTGCCACAACAGTCACTTTTGCTGTAAAAGTTACAATTAAAACTAGTGTTGGCAGTCTTTATGCACTTAAATAAAAGATAGTGAATTATTTTTCCATTTCTACATGAAATATTCAAATGAAGCACGTACAAATAAAGCACCTATGCTCAGCTAGAGGTTGCATAAAATTTATAGATTACGGATATTAAGTGTTTAATGTAAGAATTGTGTAACTGCAATGCAATCTGTCTTTGCTGAAAGGGCTTCTAGGATCCATTAAAACAGGAAAGGGAAGAAAAATAGGCCTTCATGACCATTTTTAATGGTGTGCAAGGTAAACGTTAAAAAAACGAAGAATTTTTACTTTTCTGCCTTAATTGGCATTTCAAAACTAGGAGATTTCTGAGCAGAAAGCAGCAGCAAAGGATTACATAATGGAAGGCACTCTTCCAAGACCAAAGACTATCAGATTTTTCTAAAAGGGAAGAAGTGCCAATTAAAAGATTCACTAATTGATAGAAGGCACATCACAAAACATTTAAAATCCTGAGCAGACACAATCCATAAAAACTTTTGAACAGATGGGAAAACAAGCAGGGAAATACATCAGAAACTGATTATACTATTTTGAATATTGTCCATTTCCTGCTGATAAATAAGTAATAATAGCCTGTTTTAAAACCGTGTGAGCAATTAAAAGATCATAACAAGCACATTTTACAGTAATTGACTACAGAAACAAGTAGAAGAAACAGGAACAGAACTTTAAAAGCAAAACCCTTGGTGCCAAGGACACTGCACATTAGGTTTGGTTTTGGTTTCAAACACTCCTGAGGAGCTACAAATTACTCCCATAGGTTATCACTTGAAACAGAACACAGGAAAAGGAATATTTAAGCTACTATTTCTGCTTCAATGGCCTCTCTTGGCTGACAGAGTAGAGCTGCAGGCCCACATTTTCCTGGAGGGATGATCTGTGGAAGAAAGGGTGCTCACAGAGATGCTCAGCACAGAAATCTCCCCAGTTTCCAACAGAGGGAGCTGGCCAAACTTGCATGGTAGTCTTGCTGGTCTCAAAATAAAACTCAGAGGTAAACCAACCACACGGAATAACTTATTCTCACTTCTGTAGGAAGCAGAATTTAAACACGCCAGCAGCCAGGCTATATAAAAATGGGGGAATGTCACATTACCTCATAAAAAAAACCCAACAAACAGAAGATTCTAAGGCAAGCAAGTGGCAAGATGTTAAGTTATTTGAGACATTTCAGTTGAATATGATCACTTAAAAAAAAAAAAAAATAAAAA